>NC_134418.1:55113135-55416165 GCF_030867145.1 Opisthocomus hoazin | reverse complement strand
ATTGACATCAACTGATCTCCACCACTGCCACAAAGCATAGCTGAATTTGGATTAGAATCTAAGTGATCTCAGGTGATGGTAACAGTGTTACGGTTGTGTGGTTTGGGTAGACAAAGAGGAATCCCTCCTCTCACTGTACCAGCCATGGTCAGGTTTAGCCTCTGCCTATCAATGACTGCGTCACATTGGATGTTTTAGCTTCTTCGTCTCCCACATTGATGCGAAAGTATTCCCTAGGGAAGACAACATTCCACTGCTCTAGTTAGTGCCTTGCCCCTGAGACTTCTGTTGGCAGCCCCTTAAGGATGGAGAGCAAGTGAAACCAGTGCCATACTGCTGTCTTCTGTGAAGACGAGGCAATCAAATACACGTTTAAGCTCCTTGATAGCAATGCCACCCATACACAGGTTCTATGGCCTATAAAAGGAATTACAAAAATCCAGCTGAGATGTAATGAAAACATGAATGACTTCACATCCTTCTGTGGGAGTCTTGGTCTCAGCTTTGCTAATTCCTAGAGATGCCAGCATGACACTTCTCATATACTCCAAGTAAAAAATTCAATGAATGACCCTAACTTTATGTTTAAAGTGACACGAATATCAGATTTGGTGTGGTTTTGCAGCTTTGTAACCCCAGGAAATATTCAGAAATACAGGGCTGACTGTCACTTTGATGTGTAGGTGAATCAGCAACAGTTTCCTTGGGGTCTTACAAGACTGAAAAATGAACTTTTGTGTCAGCTTCCTAGCAGTGGGTTTGCACTAACACGGAGCAGCACAGAGCTGCTCCCTCAGGACCTCAGTACATGACCAGGCGGGGTAAAATCACTGAACTAAAGTGTAGAAAACAAAACAAAACAAACGACTGAAAACATTTCTCACAACAATAAATCTTCAATGCTAGAAACAAGCCAACAAACCTGCTAGGAAGGGGAAAAAAAAACAACCCAACAATCCAAGAAAAAGATCCCAAGCTAATTTCTCAGCAAAAGACTTCAGAAGATCATGTTTTCACGGTGGTTTCCAAGTGAAAAGCAACATTTACCATCATTGCTCCTACAGAAGTTTTCACTGAGAACTGGTAACCTTATTTTGGACACAAAATGTTCAAAACTAGTCAATGCTTCCAAAGGGAAATAAAGCTGCTTTCCTGCCTCAGAAATCCTGCTGGCTGCCAGTGTTGACACAAAACTCACTCTTGACCGAGCTCCTGAATGCTCAGCAAGCTCAGCAGGGTGATGTAGTTGTTTTGTTTATTTATAAGCGTGGCAAGTTTCCTACTGTAGCTGCTACTACATTTAAATGATCTTGGCAATAGCGAGGCATACGGGATACATTCTGAAGAAAGACCATCTCATTGCCTGGCAGGCAATTTCTGTGTTTTTTTTAAACCCAAAACACATCTTTCCAGCCTCTGCTAAGTCTTACTATTTCCGAGAATATCTAAAGCAGGTAAAATGGTAGGAGTGCCAGAAGAGAGACAAACAAGGACTCCGGAAAAATGCCTCACACCAACCTTGAGGCAGAATACTGAGGGCTCTCCAGGCAGGCTTTTTTTCCTCAGTACTATCACTCATGGCAGACAAATACATTACTTAGAATGTCTGCAAGGTATCATAAAAGTCATAGCATTTTAGCATTCCAGAAAGCCAAAAAGGAAGTCTTTTTAAAGTTAAGGAGCAGTGCCCTGGACCCACAGTAAGTCTACAGGCAGAATACTGGCATCTAAATCTATCTGACCCGACCTTCAGAGGAAGCAGAAATGCCTTTCAGGCCCAGCATATGCAAATGAAACACCTAGTTATGCGAGGAGCCAGAAAAAAAAAAAAAGATCCAAGTTACCTGGAAAGTTTACAGCATTCAAAATCGAGTGCAGCTTGCTAACAGAGTGAATAAAGCTGGGAGTGACTGATGGCCCTAGGAAGGACAGTGGTGGTGAAACACCACGAAATGGATGCTCCAATTAACACTTTTTACATTAAGTCTTCATGCTAGATTTTAATGAATATCCTGCATTTCCTCTGTTTTCTAGGCAAGAAGTCAAGGGGTTTTGTGTTTCGCTTGATTTTGTATGGATTGCATGTTACTATGGAAGCTACAGAGTTTTCATGCTCTGTTCCACTGCAAACATTTTGGGTTGATTTCCCCTTCCCTACTTCAGTCTTCTGCATGCTACTCAGCATCTCAGAAGAGCAAAGCTTTCTGAGCATAGTCAATAATTTTCATAATCAGCTGGTCCCCACTAGCAAATCCAGCAGCTTAAATGCTCGGTGCTTCTGCATAGTCCAGACATCTCACACTGCTGTCCATCCATCCCCTCTCCACCCTGCTGTCTCATTTCCCAACGTGCAGAGGGAAGGATGAGTTCTGCAGTGCTCGGGAAACTCTTGTCCCTGAATGGCGCTACTTGAGCCGATGGAGGAAGCAAACCCTGCAGTGGTGAATCTCTCTTGAATTGCACCTTTCTGGCCACTGTTCCTCATCTGCACAAGTAAAGCTCACCTCAAGTGCCTGCACTGTAGGGCAGAGCAAGAGGTG
This sequence comes from Opisthocomus hoazin, assembly GCF_030867145.1. Classification (NCBI taxonomy): domain Eukaryota; kingdom Metazoa; phylum Chordata; class Aves; order Opisthocomiformes; family Opisthocomidae; genus Opisthocomus; species Opisthocomus hoazin. Next base: position 55,413,625 of record NC_134418.1, on the reverse strand, counting down.
GCCTCTGTGTCAGGTTCATCTGGGCAACTTGGAGCTTCAAAAACATGAAGTCCACATTTTAGATTTCACCCAGTATCCCTCAGCAGCTCATGCTCTCCATGCATTAGCTATTTGATATGATTATGATGGGAAACTCCAATTAGAAAGTAATGAACATGTTGATTTCAAAGTCCATCCAGATGGCACTTTCACAGTGTAGCATATATACTCGCTATTCGTTGATTGGTGCATCGCTTATGATTTTGGGAGGAAATTAGTTAGTGAAATTCAAAGCCCCACACTGTGAATGTCAGCCACAGCCATCTCAAAATAATGTGATTTTAAAATTCACCCTAGACAACTTCTGCAAAGGATGGTTCTGAAATCATGCTTCCCCTCCATGGGATTGGGAATTAAACTACAAATGCTTTGCCTAAGTCAGCTAGTTTCTAGTGCTTACATTCAATAAGAAAGTGTAACTGGAGTATGCATTTTGGGATCCTGCTGGCTACAAAACACTTCACAAATTGATCCACAAATGACATGCCATCTAGGGACCAATTCAACAGCTGCTGGAATTCAGCCACTCCTGAAACAGACCACAACAGTTGCTTACAGGACCCTAACAGAAAAACTACCTTAGACATTCAGCCAGAAGTACAGTACCAAATGCAATCAGATGAAAATCACAAATTTTCACAGTGTTAGAACTTGCTTTCTAAGTTATCCAGACTGCTCAAAGTTATGTCTGCACTAGGATATTTTTTTTAAGGGTACTGATTAACTATTAAAATCAAGCCAACATAAAAGTTCTTTTGTTAGCATGTCCTAGCTGGATGAGACAATGTAGAAATACAATTTATTTTCCCCTGCCACAGTTTTAGAAAGTGACAATGTAATAGAACAATTTTGGAGGAAAAAAGGAAAAGCCACAGAAGAAAGCACACTCCTCCATTCCTGCTTTATTTTACTCTGTAGAAACTCTCAGCTCAAACTATTCTCATCCTGTGAAAAACCACGCACCATTCACAGCTCCTCAGTAAGCAAGCCTGTTTTATGTACTTGTGAACTAATATAATCAGTAACTATTATATCAATCTCAGAAAAAGATACAGGTATTGGTGTTTGATAAAGGTTTGCAAATGGTTTCTATGCTGCTGAGTGAACTATAACTTACACTCCCAAGGCAATGAAATGAAGGATAATCTTCAGGTCTCCTGTGTACTGTTGTTCGAAAATTGTACCAAAAGTTTGTGTGTTTGTAAGAGCTATTTTCATAAGCATTTGTTCATTTATCTTCAGCCTCATTAAAAATTAGCATATTAAGTACATAAAGTGGAATTTAGGATGGTCAGTTTTACTCCTGACTTCAGCAACTACCAAGAGTCCGAACCTGACCTTCCCCATGCTCGATGCTCCGTACAGAGTCTACACACAGCTAGAGAGATGCGCATCAGTAAAAAATAGCCTTTCCGTGTGGAGCCACTCTTTTGCTACATTCACAAGCTCTTCGTGATGAAATAACCAGAAGCCAGATTCCGATTTCAGTTATAGTGGTCTAATTTGCCTGTCATCAAAGCAGTGACTTTAGGTTTACCTCACTGTAATGGAGATCAGAGTCTTGACTAAATATTCTATATATGCACCCATATAAATGTAATACTAACAGTAAGTCAGATCAAGACTAACACCTTAATGTGTTTATTTCCATTTGTAGCTTGCATGGTAAATTTATTGCAATGATAAGCACTTTTTCGTGCGTCCTCACTTTGTTTTCACCCTTGTTCTTCAGGAGGGCTATTGATTTCTCTCCTCTTCAAAGGCCGTGTGATCTAGCAAGTCAAAGGGGATCATTTCAATGGTGAGGAGTGGATCAGGACATCACCCTGAAGAGCAGAACTAAAGAAATGCCATTTCTGAGTGAGCTTCTCGTCACATCAGCAGTGCTGTTGTATGTGAAGAACCCCAAACCCTCTTCACAGACTACTGTCAAAGGCAGTTGGTGTAAAGAAATGCCTACCTGAAGACGGCAAGGCTCAGGGACCAGAGCACTAGTGGTTTCCTCAGTTCAAATTTTGCTCGTTTGTTCATTAGGTGCCGACCACCAAATATAAAGGCAGCATACAGAGCTGAAAATAGGAATGATTTCTTCCTGCAAAACAAAACCAAAAAAACACCTGTCAAGTATTTAGCTAATATTAGATATATATCAGAGTCACATCTGGACACGACTGCCAAGGGCTTGTGCGTTTCCTTGAAAGGAAACTCTTTCAGACATCTCTGCAGCCCAGCTGAGACTGTCATTAGTGTATGAACTTACATGCCTGCACATAGGGCCAGGTCCAGGTGCAGGCAAAACTGGCCCCGGGGAATTTCTGAAAAAGGACAGCCAAATTTGACTGTCATTCTTTCCCATTTTCTGAAGACTGAACTTCTGTGAGCAACAGAAGAGCTATTGCAAAGCCCAGACACACTTCTGCAAGTACAACACGGTTGATACTTGAACTAGCTGATCATGTTTTGTGGCTCATTCATCTTTTTTGTACCAATTTTTGTTTCCTGCAGGCTCCTTGCTACCTGGCAATTTAGTTTCCCATTGTTTCCTCCAAGAAGACACTTCAAGATCTTAAGTGCTGCAACACAACATGAAAAGTGGAGAGCCGGTAAAGAGAGGTCAAAAGCCCCATGAAGCAGCGACCATGCTGGGTGGCACTGACCTGCTGCACAAGCCCTGCCTGCAAGCACCAGTCCAGGAAATCAAGTGAATTTGCTGAAAGGTCAAGCAGGGCTCTGTTAAGGAACTTCAGTGATACTCTTAGAATTGCAAGTTTTATTTTTAAAACTGCCTGATAGTAGTACAGCTCAGCAATAATCAGCAAATATTTGAACTCTGCTACTATAACTCATTGTAAATCAACCATTAGAGGTCAAAAATAGATTCAGCCTGGGATTCCTTCCCACACAGCACAGACTAAGACTTAATGATGCACAGCATTAGTGGTGGCCTAACTGGATGGGAGTATATTTAGGAACAGATTTTACTCCACAAAATCTATAATTATATTCACAAATATCAGCAGACTACGGCTTTGTACCAAAAGGTACTTTATGGACCCAAAAAAAGAAAGACAAATGCTCTCAAGAAAGGTAACTACTTCATTAATATCCCAGAAAAGACAGCAGCAAGCTACGAGATCTTACATTCCTTCTGATGCTGGAACCCTGAGACGACGCAACACCAGACAGATCTGCAATCAAGGCACGGCACACTGCCCAGGCTTCCCATCGGGGGCGAGGTTCACCTGCATTGTGGTCTTCAGAATTTTTACAGGATTTTCAACTGGATGTTTATATGAAAGTATGTTGCTTCACTCAAGATAAAGACAAGAATGTGCTTGTGCTGTCACTAGTGGTGCCAAGTAGGCGCCACCTCCAGGCTCTTCCATTATGATTAGCCAGCTGAGGGTACCCCATGGCACGGGACATGGGTGGCACAGCACGGTCCTGAAGGCCAAGCAACATGTGCGGCACAGTACAGCGGGTGTCTGCGCCTGCTCAAGGCAACTGGCACGTGGACCACGAGCTCCTCGATGGACAAGTGTCTTCCCGCGAGGTCCATGAAAACTAAGAAAAGCTGTAGCAGCACATCTGATTGGAAGTACGAAGAAAGCACACGCAGCCTTCACTTGAGTTTTATGTGAGTTTGAAAGCTAAGTAAAAGTGAAGCCCAAAGAGACAGAGGCATATCAGTATGCGTGCAGCAGCACGCCATTCTCTGCCCACTTAGAAACTCCTCTGTTTCTACTGACATGTTTATAGCTCTGTGTTGCAAAACATGGGTAACTGCATGAAAATCCGACTGGTGCTCTGCACTGAGAAGGGAGGACCTGGTGCCTGCAGTCTCCTGGGTGAGCTTTAGCATCTGCGCTGGCAACAAGCCCCAGGCAGACCAGGATGACCACAGAGCCAGCACCCTCCCACCTTGCGCACTGAGATGGTCTAATTGCCATGGCAATGTTTATCACAACTGGATTTTGAAAACCACAAAGCCTCAGCCCTTGTTCATCTCATAATACAGAAGAAAGCATTCATTTTCACTTCTATGGTCTTGAATTTCGCTGTCAGGGAAGGGGCAGAATTAGCACATTTGATAGCATGACTGCAGTTTAGCTTGGCTGGAGGCCAGTAAATATTTGTTAACCAGCCTGGGTAGGGACGAACCACCTCAAACTTGCTCATACCGAACTGCCTAACTGTTAAGACAAGATTTATGGCTTACAGGACAGGAGCAGACTCTCAGTGTGAGGTTGGACTGCGCTCCCGTCTCCTTCCCTGCGCAGCCTCTCCAGCAGCGGCGTGCAGAGCAGCCAGTCGCCGACCTGGGCGCGGGCGAGGGAAGGCAGAGGGAGCGCCATGGGCTGTACCGTGGTCCACAGCGCTGGCCTGGCTGCCCCCGGGCATTGGCAGAGATGGCCCCTCTGCATGCTTCTGCCCCTTCAATCCCACAGAAGCCTGGGCTTACGGCACTTGGGACGCACAGACAGCAGTGCACACAACGAGGCGTGGAGGCACGCACACACACGTACGGACGCTCCAGCCAGGCCACTCGCAGGGGTCCCACGGGAGGGACCCTGCAGCCCTGCGCCGCGAGGGAGGGGGTGCAAACCCTGCACCCCCCGCCAACGGCAGGAAAGGTCTTTCTTGCACTGGTCCATGCACGGAGCTCCAAAGCCATCGAGAGCTGGCACGGGAGGAGGCCAGGACTAAAGAGCAGTAGCTAGAGATGCGCTGTGGGAGGGCAGGTGGGCAGGAAGCAGCTCAGCTCTGGGTCAAATACAGCCAAGAATTCAAAGTAATGGTTCGACTTTGGGTCCCGTTCAAGAAAAAAAGAGCTGTCTGAACGAGTTAGCAGCTCAGGTTGGCGCTCTGTTTGACTCCCTTCTTCCTGGGCAAGACAGTCGACATATTTACACCAAGTAATATTCCATTTTGCTACTTATTACTGAAACTGTGCTTCGTGAGTTCAGTCAGTCTAATGAGGTCAATACTAACTACAACAGATAAATGTTAGGTCACTTCTAACAGCTTTATAACGAGGTCAGCATTCTTTGCAATGATGGGCATTCCCGCAGTATACAGCTTTGTACTGGCGGTGGCAGACACAAGAAGATTTGACTGCACGCATGATGCAAACTGCAGAGAGCAGCTGTAAGCAGTTTCAGATGTGGAGGGACGCAGTAGTATTATCTCCTATCAGAGGTGAGCACAATGCTGATTTTGAAATCATCTCTCTGTTTTGACACCTTCTGACAACTTTTGGTAACTTTTACTTTTTGCATTCAAAGGACTTTGAATTTCCCCCTCTTTGCAGCATAGTAATGGTTAAAAGGACTGGGTAGTCCAGGCCATTTAGTTACAAAGGGGTTGCAGAGGTATGTACTCTTAAGATAATCTGTTTAACTGCATTAGACTGGTATTAACCAGCTTCCTATCAGTGTTTTTATGATGGATTTTCCTGAAAGGTTCACGACTACAGTCTGGTTCCTGGGCTGGTGACACAAAGCAACGGCAATCTGACAGCATTCAATTAGATACGATATGGGTTTACCCAAAGGAAGCTAATATTAAATGAGTATTTTTAAAGACCAAGCTTTGGAGTTGATCTGGAGCGCTGTAACTTTTCATTACTATTATCTGAAGAAAAATTAAATAGAGCAGAACGACAACAAAAAAATTAAACTTGAAACCAAAAAAAAAATAAAATATCCCCCAAAGTAATTCAGTAGCAGACTCACATCCAATAACTTCAACGTTAGCACGTTCATATGTTTGTCTTCAATTCTGTTCTGCAGGGTAACACAGTAGACATAAAGACAGGCCTGCCAAATCCTCCACATTTTTCTGGCATTTCTGTTTCTCACAGTTGTCTCCCACCTTCCTACATTTTCAGACTTCAGGGACTAAGTACTGTCTCTACTGAACACAACTCCATGTTTCCCTGTCGAAAGTTGCCAGCTCTTTCCCTCAAAAGGGAGGCAGGCGAATTTTCTGGAGAACCTATAAAATGCTGTGCTCGGGCTGGGGGTTATTATGAGAGAGTTTGGGGCTACAGGCTGAAGATGTGAGGCAGATCTAGCAGGACGCTACCACAGAGGCTGCCGTGTCACAAGGCAAGGGGACAGGCAGAAGCAGCTGACATGATGGATGGAACAGGAGAGAAAGGATGAATGGTAAACACGGCAGCAAATGAGGGGAGCTGGCGGCCAAGAGATGGATGTGAAGATGGGACAGCATGGAAGGGAAGGATGTTTGAAGTCCTTTCTCTGTTAAGCCCCTGGAGGGATGCTTCTGGCTCCCATGGTCACACTGACGGGCTCAGGCTACCCATGCTGAACACAGAGCTTTGGTCGCTTTCCTGCAAAAACCCTACAGCAGGGACAGGAGGTATTATCATCCCCTGGACCGCAGCGCGTGGGTTCTGCTTGTCCCTCAGCACTGTGTAAACTGAAGAGAGGTGATGTGTTTTGTCAAGGATGGAAGAAGGTTTGCGCATTGATGTGCTTTTTAGAAGCTGAAATCCCTTATTAGGCCTGCCCTAGGGCAGAGGAACAGAGACAGGCAAGGAGAAAAGGAAAAGAAGTATAACTGAGAAGAGGGAGACACAAACTGGGGCTGATAAAGGAAGACAGAGAAAATCAATCCCACCAGGAACAAAGCTTCTCCTGGTTCACTGCCAGGGAGTCCCACCCAGGAAAGCCCACTCGGGCACCAAGGGGTGGCAGGGAGAGATTAGTCATCCAGCCCAGGCAGGGAAACACAGCACGGAAAGGGGCAGCAAAGAAACCCAGGAGGAAAGCAATGGCAAACAGACAGCTAAGAAGTCCTGACTTCCCCAGAAGTGCATCATTTGCAAAACACAGCAATCTAAAATAAGGGGCCAAAGCCTGAGGGTGAGCCTCATGCACAGCAGCGCGAGACATCCCGACATCTGCGAGGCAAAGTGGAATAGCCCTGAATATTGCAGTGCTGCTGAAGGAGGCGGTTTCAGCCCAGATGCACTGTTGTCATTTTTTCCCCTGAAAATAGCAGCCTGAGTCATTATTGTAGAGTTCTCTGAAGTTAATGAGTAAACTGAAACAGATACAGATATAGGTTGTAAAACTTAATATTTCCATAGCATTTTCTTTAATTGTTAAAGAGAATTCTTATAGAAATGTACAAAGGACAACCTTACCATGGATCTTTTAAGTATTCTGTATCATGTAATAGAGGATTATCCCCTTACCAGCATTCAGCAGGGGAGTAGTAAAGTGAAGCAGCGTTATCCCCCTCTAATTACATTCTATAGATTTTTAAAAACCTTTTTTATCAAGAGGTATTTACTTTGCACAGGTAGAGCTCGTTCTTAAATTCATTACCACTTCTGCACATGCTATAAAGAGAGCACAACAGGTTAAAAAAAGAAACATAAACACACTGCAGTTGCCAGAGCATAGTGCTTCTGGCAAGCAAACAGTCAATTTCAGCCTTCTGACGTTTTTCTTTTGGCCTTCTTCATCACTATGCTATTGACTTTAAAAAAAGATTTTACTGAAAAAAAAAGAAAATAAAACCAGGATGCTCAGCAAGATGAAAGATAAGGCACTTTTCTTACGACTTTCTTTCAACAGAAAACAACCACTTGTGTTTATAATTGAAACTCCTAGCTTGGGAGTCTAATTACAGTGCTTTAACCTGAACCAGAGTAAATCACATGGCATACCCATGTCAATGGCTCAGAAGCAGTGGCTGGTAGCCTTGGCAAAGTTACTTTCTCTCTGGTGCTTATTTAAAAGTCACACATTCTGTATGTATAAAAAAGGGTGTGAAAACGCTTCTCAGTCTCTCAGTATTTCTACCTCAGAAATACCGTCAACGCAAACCTTCCTCTCTCTCTTCCCAGATATGATTTTGACAGAACCAGCAAAAAGAGATCCAACGTGTGGATATGCCAGATCTGCATATGACAATACAACCTGTACTCCTGGCTTTGATTTGGGTTTCTGCAGCTGTTTCCCCATTGACCATACCAGCCTTAATAACACAGAGAGAAGGACATGCAGAAGAAGAAGACTTGTTGGATACACACCGGCCAACACAGTCTGATTTATTCTTACAGCTCAATATCCTTTGACATTTATATTTAGAGCAGCAACGACGACAGTCACACACACGGGTAGGTGACTCACTGATGATGGTCTTTGACGTAACAGGCTATCAGAGAGCAAACAGGGATGTATCTCATCTGATCCCTTGCTTTCTAACGCCTCTCAAAAGACCATTTCAGCCTCCTCGTGACAGGTACTGTCGGATGCGCAGGTCCGTGCTCCCCCCGGGGCCAGGGCAGTTCCCCAGGCACCCCTCTCCGTGTTGGGAGCCAGGGAAGAGCAGTCAGTGCCCTGGGAACAAATCCCAGCCAGGGACTTCTATTTCCCCACATCTGCCTTTTCTCTGGGGTCCTGTTCCCATCACTCAATCCATGTCACTACTACAGACAGTACCTGTCCCATCTGCCCAGCTCCTTAACCCGTGGAAAGGAAGGAAGCATGGCACTGGGAGGCTGCCAGAGGGACTGCTGCAGCAACTGACCCAAGCTTGACTTGGCCAAAAAGGCTGGAGGAGGAGAAGGACTCGTGTGTGCACTCCTCGCTCCATGAGTGCTAACAGCTGAGCTGAGGCACAAGCCTGACACCCAGGTCCCCCACTGTCCAGGTCGGAGTGGGAAGGGTGAGGGCTGCAGGGCCAGCCACCTCTGAAGAGTAGAGCAACTATTTTTTTGCAGTGTATCACCAGGTCACAGCCAGTTGTGGTCCAGCTGGAGGCCTGGCTAGAGATGGCCCCTGTTCCCCACCATCCAACCTCTGCAGGCATCCTCCCTGTGGAGCAAGGGGCTGTGTCCACCCGAGCCTCCCCTCACAACGCACTCAGTCAGACTGAGGAGCAGGAAAGTGCCCCCGGGTCATGTCATTGGTAGGGCAGGCAACAGCCCTAAAATTACAGAGAGGAGAAACAAGGGCACGGCAGCATGGAGGCACGGGGGAAGGTGGTTCGTGTCCTGCACCTCCCTGATGGTTGCATTTGTTTGGTTGAAATGTGTTCACCAGTAGTTTGTCACACTCCTGCTTGTAGAATATACATGTTACAAAGTATTAACTATGAACTAAAATGTGTGCAGCTAGGGATGAAAACAGCAACAGCAAGTATTTCTTGCTTTCCCTTTGTAGTGGGAAAATGTAAGAGAAGCATAAGGATGAGAAAATTAAGTTAAAATTCAGGAATGGCTTTTTTTTTTTCAGATAGAAGAGGCAAACTCAGCTCTGAAGTATATGAAGCCCCTTGTTCCTTATAAGCCTCATATACGCTTAATGGAACAAGCCATAAACCTTTAAAAGCTCGTAAGCTACAATCCCAAACATAAGCAATGTCACAAGAGAAAATTACCCCTCAAGTGGAAAGTGCTTCAGAAAAAAACTTTAACAAACTCAAAAGCGTTGGGTTTTGAAACCAGCTTGCCAAAATTTTGTTATCACTGAAGGCAAATGAGCTTTGTCTCTGGCTCTGCCCCAGATTTCCTCTACTTTCAACGCACGCTTTGAACGGGGACCTACCCAGTGGAGATGGCAGGTGACAGTGTGCTTACAGTGACAACAGCCATCCCCGAGTTTCCACCTCGCAGGACAGCTGTGGCAGTCGCAGCCCGGTGCGTCGGATTGCTGAGGTGAGCCCCATCGCACCCTCCTACCCAGGTGACACTGTCACCGCACGCCAAAGCCTGCGTCACCCCATCACCAACACCTCCGCACCTCCCCAGGGACGGGCCAGCATCTGGCCTCTCTGTTACTGACACAACCATTTTTGCACAAGCCCCCCCAAGATTTACATCGCCAGAGCTAAGAACGGAATCTAGCCCCAGAAGAGCCACAGGAGCCTACCAACGAAATGACGACCATCCCTGTTAATGGTCTTCATAGCAGGTCAGTAGTTACAGAAACTACTTCTCTACTGGGAGCCTCTGCTAAATCCATCTGTATCACTCTGACAGCATACCTAGTTCTTAATACAAAGACTTGAGGTTGTAACAGGTGACGAAGTAGGGTGTCCTGGTGTCCCCTTGGACCCACCATGGGTTTCTCCAGGCTTTGTTGGAGCTTTCAGGCAGTCATTGGAGACAGCAGAGAGCAGGGAAGCTAATGTAGGTCACAGGCACTGCAGTTCTGATGAAAAGCTACAGTACTTTCACTTTTCTTTTCATCAATGTAAATTTAAACCTCCAGCCTCCACAGTAAAAACTTGGAGCTAGTAAACACAACTGGAACTGAACTTAGGGACTACTAACCTACCTCTCTCCCAGCTGAAGTCATTCTGTTTGTCCCCACGGCTCACCTGAAAGTGGTAAATGAAGATGCTAGTGGAGGTATGTCATATAGACACAGCATGAAAACTAGATCTCCATACTGCCTTACTCATCAGATCTGCTTTATCTGATCAGATCGACCAATGGTTATGACATTTAATAAGTTTACACTTCAAGTAGTACATAAACATAAGGCCTTCAGATTCAGGAAGATCCTTGAAGCCATTCACAAACGTTATTTATACAGACAAGTGCTGCTTTTTTGACTACTTTGGGGAATACGTATTTATTTATTTAACAGGACACAACACAACACTAGAAGTAACATATCAATGAGAATACTTTACTAAAGCTACCTTTGCCTTTGCGTCTGCAGGAAAGCCTATGAACCACAATGGCACGGCCAGGTCTCTCTACCATTGCAAATGCAACTTGTAAACAGTCTCAGAAATAATGTCTGTTGGATCTCAAAAAATATTTGAGTAGGAAAAAAGCAGCTATTCAAAACGAAACATGGAAAATTCAGGGATTGCAAGCAAGCAGTGTGTTGTTTGTCTACCAATGCACCCTAAAAGACATTCCAGCAAACATTGGTCCCTTTGAGCCTTCTGCAATATGACCTCAGAAAATGACGTTGCTACAACTGCCACTGGATTGCAAAACACAAACAAACAAAAACCATTCCCATTTTCCTGAAAGCATTTCCAGCCAAAGACGACATGCAAGATTCTCCCATGGAACCGAGTGCAAACTTAGAAACAGGGCAGCCAAAGTCATGTACAAATAAGCCCTTGCAGCTAGGGCTTGGTGACCACCTTATGGAAAGGATCGCTTCAGAACTCCTTCAGTGCTGGAAAACATTAAATTATCCTGGAGGAAACCAAACTGAGGGGATGCCTGAAAAGCACAATAAATTAAAATATACACTCACCACCCTTCTCCTCCCCATCTAAAGGCCTAAAACCGTACAGATGGATCACAGCAAGCCAGCAATGCCATTCTGTGGCCTAGGTCTGATTGAAAGGGGATACTGGTACTGCTGACATTGCAGTAACGGAAGTCTGAAATAAAATGTCTTGCTTTCAAACCCTGAAATGCTCACATGCCCTGTGGAGGATAAGTGAGAGAATGGAGCTCATAAAAAAGGACATTTTGGTAAAGAAGCAAATGAAAGAGTATTTTCCAGCACCCCTTAGTGGAGAAAAATCAGGTCATCTGGAGAACAACTGCCTGCTCTGCCTGGTCCCACAGTACTTTTTGATACACGATGTCAAGGACTGCTTGATGTATCTAATAAAACCTTCAAGTATGTCTGACCTTTGTCTAGTGCTGAGAGACCAAGTGACAAAGGATGTTAATGGAAATCCTGCAGCGAACCTGGACCTAACTCTTGACTGATAGGAAACTAGCAAAATCCAGAAAAAAAATGGGGCAATCTTGCCATAATCTTTTCAACCACCTCTACAAAACAAAGAGCCCTGCCAAACAGCTATTTTTCTTCTTAATCAACATGGAAGCAGGTCAGGAGAAATACAAAGGTGCTTCAGCAGTACTCGAAACTTGCCGCAGGGAGCCGCTTGGAGTAGCCTGGAGGCAGGTTTACATGGCGCTCCTTCCTTACAACATGATGCTTTGCCGCTTGCCCAACGCATCCGCCAGCAGCTAAGTGCATTAGCTGGTTACGTCGTCATTACCAAATGGCATTTTCATGAACTAAACCTCGCCACTACTTATGTAAGAATTTTATGCTTTTCATTCCCAGCAGAGGCCTTACTCCTCAGACTGAATAATAAATTTCCCAGTACTTTCAATCCCTCATGATCCCCCGTCATTGACCATGACCTATAGCTTCTTCGTTAAATCCTGAATCGCTCTACTTGAAATCACTCAAGGCAGTACTTTTAAAGCAGACCCTTTCAAAGACAAAGGAAGAGGCAAACTGGCCTGAATCCAACCGAAATTATTTGAGGAGAGACTGTAAAAACACGGTGAGAAATACTGCGAGCAATAAAACAGTAGAAGTTAATTTTCTAATTAGTGTCAGAGTTTTCAGGATCCAATGCGGACAAAATTGAAGAGGCAGGATAACATTCCTAAACCTGCAGTGGAAATGAAGACAGGACAGAGGAACATAGCAAACATTGTACAACCACCAGCACCCGTTCCTCAACTAAATATCACAGCTCGGCTGTTTCTCGGGCATTTCCTGCAGACTTCCCACTTGCGGTCCCGAACCAGCCTGAAACAACAGGAACAAACCAGCAGGAGTGGCACAGGGCAGTACAAAGTACACAGCATTAACGTAGCTTATCTCTGTTCTGTCAGCAGTATTTTTGTGACAGCTTCTTCTGGCTTTCCACCTCTGCCTACAGCTTCCTGCTTGCCACGGGCACCCTTGTCTCTCTCCAGAGGTGGCAGGACCCACCAGCTCTCCCCAACTAAAGAGCCTGGGTCTTTCTTCTTTCTTCCAGCCAAGAGGACTCATCTGACTGGATCCTGCCCTTAGCCACTCCCTCACCTAATCAGATGGGATACTAAACTGCTTAGCAGCATTTCACTTTCCAACGCCGTATAAAGAGCCCAGGTTACTACAGGATTAGCAAGTGTAACATTAAAGCATTACATATACGCAGAGAGTTGGCTGTCCTAGTCTCTGCTAAATCTTGGTCACAGGGGACCTGTTAAAAGACAAGGAGATACCAAAAGGAAAGAAACCACAGACAAACAAGGCGATGAACCTGGACTACAGTGGAAGCGGCTGCACACATGACACCGTGAGAAGGAACAGGAGCATCACCAGGAGCAAGCAGTAACTGACATTCAGCTCTTCTGGGTGGGCAGGCAAACAGAGCAAAGAAAGGAAATAAATGCGTTTAAGCAATTCAAATACAGCAGTCAGAATCCAATGACCACAGCTGTTAAGGGGCAAAAGGGAGAACCAGCTCACTGCACACGAACAGGAAAGCCAGTCAGCATGTCAGCGATACCGTTCCAGACTTCTTTAAAGAGAAAGTAGCCTCCCATGAAGGTAGGGAAATTAGATAAATGATCTGACCTTTGTTTTTTCTGAAAGGTCACACAACCAAAATTTGTTTTACATCTCCAAACATAATTCTTTTGCTATTTATTTTTCTTAATTGGCTTGTCCACCACTGATTACCTCTGCAATCTGCGGATTTCACTCAAACTTCTCTCCATGACAGGTTTGCTAACTTCTTGTTGACCTATGAAGAGGTAAAAAAAAGTCTGTTCTAGTAAACAACCAGCCTACTCCTAAATCAATTTCTGTATCACACAGCTAGTATAGTGGAATACCCTCTATTCTCATCATCTATTCTTACTACGTTTTGTCATGCACCTGTTGGAAGGGCATCAATAAATCTGCCTCTTGCATCTGCCCGCTGTCTCTGTCATGTTACGACCAGATGTTGTAACTACACATGAACCCGTTTAACATCAGTATCTCGTTCAAGGATGCTCTGTTGCTCTCTTTCTTCTTTCACTTGAAAAGGAAACACAAGAGTCCCTTGGCCACCTGCGTGCAGGATCTCGTGGGCAACAGAGAGGGGGAAGAAAGTCATTTTTCCAAAGATGCTATTTTCCCAAAGGATGCCCTGCGGTGCTCCAGCGCTTTGCAGCACTCCCACCATAGCCCATGCCAGCAGCTAAACCAAAAAGCCGCCCAGGCATGGGTCACGCTCACTGCCCGTGCACCCAGCAGCCCCATCACACAACTCACACATTGAGACTGGGCATCTCAACGCCAACATGCTAAAACCAGCACGAACCAAGCGGCTACCGCAGTCTCCATGGGCTGGGCACTCCAGTTTCTGTGCATTAAGTACACATGAACAATAGCTTGCTTTTACCAGCCTTTCTCCATGGGAAAGGTAAATGCTATCTCTCTGAGGCTGGTAATGATCAACACAACTGCACACTTGCCACCCAGCTAAACTAAGTGCCCAGAGAAAAAGTTGTAACACCGTGTATTCAACAAGTTTTTCCACTTTCATAACACCCTAGAGCAAATGGCAGTTTGCTAATGTAATACTTTCGGGTTTGGTTGTTTGGTTTGTTTTTCCCCTTTAGGTGTAGCCTGTTTTGAGATTCATGAATGTAAGCACACTATAAATGCAGATCAGAGTTTCACAATCACTCTGCGTCTGGACCAAGATTTCACTCCAGCATGTTTTCCAAAAGGCACCCAGTCTTGAATTCAAAACACCAAGGGGAAAGAGTTTACTCATGTTTCAGGGACCTATGCCAGTGATTCCCCTCCCTCCCCCTTCCAAGGTTTTCTCTACTTTATTTTAATTTCTCTGGCTCACTGGGACTCTGGCACACTGAAAACAAAAATATTTTGGAGACCTTGACCCGTACCAGCAATGACTTGCAAACACAGACACGTGCCCCTGTGTTCGCCTGCGTCCTGGCCACGGTACCGCTGTGCTGGGGCCAGCGGTAATGGTCTTGGGCACGACGTCCCCTTGGCGGCTTTGGGGCTCCGAGCTGCTATCTCCACATGGTCAGCACAATGCAGGGGTGCACCAGCTCACACAGAAATCTCCAACACGGCCCTTCATTTTACTAGCCTGCGTCACTGAGGTGACTGCACGTGCAGAGGGAGGAGTGGCAGAGAAACGTCTCTCATGAAAAACGTTGAAGTCCTCTGCCTTTCACCAAGAAGGCACCAAGTCCATATTCAGAGTGCCTTCCATTTCAGCAGTTTCAGCCCCATCGGCAGCGGCAGCCAGCCGGCGCAGAGCCCCTCCTGAGTGGGCAGAGTCGGGCACACCGCTCCAGCGCCCTGATCAGCAATTCCAGCAGAGCTGCTGCGTCCCTCACCCAAGCACAGGCTAGCAAGGAAAAACACATTCAGTTTTGTGAAAAGATTTATTTTCAGACTACAATTTATGTTTTAGTCCCTCTAGCTACCAAAGGTATCAGCAAAAAGAATCTGCATCTCCCTGCCTTAGATATTTAGCAATCTCACACGACACTGGCAATGTGTTCAAAGATGTATTAGATCTACAGTTACGCAATTTTGTTCTTTTGGGGGTTGAATTTGTATAAATACTGCTTTGAGATTCTCATCCACATTTCTGAAAAATGATGGATCTGCGCTATGGCCACCACTCCACCCATCCTGCCCCACCTCTGGCAGCTTTTGCCCTAAATAAAACAAGTGCGTTACGTGGCTACAAACCAGACGACGGACCTAACTAGACTTCAGTCACAACAGTACCAGTCCTTATTACTTAAATCAGCCCGTGTTTCCTTTTTCTGTGTATTTAAATATTGTGTTGATATACACCAAGCTTCCTATAAAACTCTAACACATTTTATTCATGTCTCAGAAGTGGTCTTGTTTGCTTGGATGGTGGGAAGAATAAATCCCACTTCTACTTCCTACTCGCTCCTGTTAAATAACACCAACAGTACCGATAAAAACCAAATAATGCTGATAACTACTACCAGTAACACACTAAATGATCCTGCTAAATAATAATTAAAGAAAATGTGTTTACTCACGAAACAGGCAAGTATGCGAGAATGTGGCCTCCTGTAATTGAAGCTTAACCCAACAGCACTGCTACATTTGCATTCACGGAAAGACTGTAAACTTCGAGTAGAACTATCTTCAAATGGTTTGGCTAAATTTGGTGCTCACAGCCAGGCTGACACCTTTCTCAGAAAGCTCAAGACAATGAACTGGTTCTACCAGACCTCCTAAAACCTACGGATGACTTGAGGTGTCAATGAACAAGAGCCTGGGAGCTACTTGGGACCAAGAAATTTCTACTTGAATAATAAAAAAAGCTGCTAATGATGGGCTTGTCTGAATTTAGTGGCTGCAGTCATCCAACAGAGCAATGGAGAAACGTTCTCAAGCAGCTGTATCTCTTTACCACCGTGGTATCCTGAAGCATTTTAAACCATCAGGTGGTTTAAATCAAAGTGGTGGTATATTAAGGTATACATCCTGCAGCTAAAATGAAAATGTGAAAGTCCTGGTATGAAACTTAATCCTCCTGCAGCTAATATAACTGAAAAGTGACAGAATGTCACAGGCTTGATGTCCTGTGAGATGCCGGCATGGCTTGTTCTTGTATGCTGGCCGTTTTGGACTGTGTGAGCAGTCCTGCAAAACTCTCCACGTCTGGGGCTCCCTGAACCCAACAGGACCAGGGCTCCTTCACTGTCTTGTTGGTTTCCCAGAAAAACTCACGAGCTTGCCGAGTGCCCACTCTGAGGCCACAGTTTTAGACCACACAAGTCAAAGCTCTGCATGAGAGGCTTCAGCGACTTCAGGAGACCAGCCTCCTGCAAGGGCAGCTCATCCAGCGCTGCTCGAGTGTTCCCACCCCCACTGCCTCTTAGCATGTCTGGGAGAAAAAAAAATCTCCTCTTCCCCCAAATTAAACATTTTACAAAGAGGTAAACTGGGCTGGGGAAATACTTGGCTCTGACAGGCCTGAGGAAGAGGATGGCAGACAGGCAGCGAGAAGGCTGGGAAATGAAAGTCCCCACAGCTGCCTGCCAGCGAGAGGCACCCACTGCTGCTCCCGGGGCTCCCCGGGCTGCGTATGTCACGTGAAATAAGCCCATACCTGACGCTTAAGTTTCTAAATTGTCATTTTCATGGTATGCCCGAGGGCAAAATAGAGAGCTCTGCCGTCCTTCCTGAAGCTGTCAGCACTGGACTAAAAAAATAGCGGAAAAAAATGGAAACAAAAATCTGAAGGAAACTAAATTCAGGTCATGGCTGTTAGTCAGGTCAACCAGCTACAGAGTGAGGGCAGGTCCTTTTCCTTCTATCACTCCTTCAATGCCAGACTTGTTTAACGAGACTGTCCTTGGTGAATTTTCTTTTATAATTAACAAATTAAAACGAAACATGCTTCTCTGCATTTGAAAAAAAACCACCGTGGCAGTCTTACACAAGTCATTTCCATTTTCAAGACTGGGAAAGGCTTTGCTGCCTCTGCTTAAACGCAATCTTACTTTTCAGCCTTGTTTAATTTGGAAAGCAGAGGGGGAACGAGTGAGTGTCTTAAATGATTGAGGATTTCTGCATTCATATTAAATGATAAACACAAACAAAATAACAGTGAGAAACAGTGTCTAGCACGCAGGCTGGGGTAAATCTATCACAACAAACACAGCGGGTGGCTGATCTCGCAAGGTCTGAAAGACTATCTTGATCCTCAGCGTGTGTTAACCACATACACTTTAAATTTAAAAAAAAAAAAAGATCTCTTGATGCTGTTCATAGGCTTGCACAACTCTTCCCTGCTACATGTCTATTAAAAAAACCTGGCAGGTTGAGTTTGCTCTCACGCAAGGGGGAAGGTGAGGAGGGTATATAATCTCTCCACTTTCCTTGGCACCAGATCAAACCCACAGACGCCAGCCACCACTGCGCGTAGGCAGGAAGACGTCTCCCAGTGATTAGGACATCCAAACTCTGGGAGACTCTGCTTTCCAAGCGCATAAAGGTTTGCCTGCTTCAAAGACGGAGCTTGGCAAGCCTGGGGGAAAAAAAATTAAAGACCAGGTGAGGGGCTGCATGACCCTGCAGGTCCCTTACAAAACAAAACCAGTCTTTGGCACTTCTCCCTGACTCCACCACTTCCAGGATGACTGTTCTGAAAGTGGTCACTGGGAACACAGACCCAGGAGAGGAAAGGCTCGATGGTTATGGCTGGGTGTGATGCTGGGAGGTGGCAGAGATGTCTCACCTCTGCCCTACCACAGAGCAGAGCAAGCATGCAAACCTGGCACCTTTAATTTGCAAAAGTTTCTTCCTTGCTTTCTGGCACTTGCAGTGCCAGTGCAACCCCCCGGCTGCAAGGCTGGGACGTGTTGAGCAAGATGTACGCAGCGAAACTCTGACTGAGACTCCAGCGCAGCACGACAGCACAGGAACAACAATATGCAGCCATTCTCCGCACAGGCACCTTCCTACAAACTGCATTCTGAGGAGAGCTGCAGAGTTATTGGCAAGGAAGAGAAATTCAGAGAAGGGAAGAAGGAAAGGAAAAGTAAGTTGGCAAGCACTGAGGGACAGAGAGATTAAGTCTGCCTTGCACAGCCATATGGTGACTGCCAACCCAGCCCAGTTGCTATATCCCCTTCTGCATCCCTGCAGCAAACGCTGGTCTCTGTCCCCTAGACCCCTGAAGACCAGAGCTGTCTAAGCCACTCCAACACTGCGCCCAGGGGCTGGAAGGAGGCCTGGGACATGCATCATTGCTCTGGACCCTGAGATGGGCTGGAGCGGCTGCAGCTGCTTGGGCAGCAGGGATCCCAAAGCGGTCCCTGGCAAGGTACCGAGTCTGCCTCTGGCACAGCGCTCTGCTGACCCAGGGGTAGCTCAACCCAAAACAAATAAATGAAAATTAAAGATTCCTTTGAGGCTGACTCATAGCAGAAGTGTCGTGGTTTTACTGCCCTGTGCTTCCCTTCCCCCCATGTGCTCCTCTCCCTTGCCGGTAGAACGACGACGCACTGCAGTTCACCCGAGACCAGGCTCCTGCACCACACCACGCCAAGCCCGGCTTTGCTCAGCACTCCGCATCTCTGTAGCTGCATGAACGGTTTAAAGGGATCCATCTTGGAAGGCAACTCAGAGGGAAACGCTGAAACACCTCACTTGGAAAACCTGACCGAACTGTGCTCATGTGCAGACTCCTCTTCCTTCTTTTCATTTATTTCGCTGAAATGCTTTGCTGCATCAGTGCATTGATTTGGCTGACAACAGTGTATTTCTGGGAAGTAAACAGTAACCTATTTGCTAGCCCATTTCTACTAAATAAGTCACTTGTAGTAAGAGCACCTTTTTGTTTGGCTTGGTTTGGATCAGTGGCATTCATTATGCATCACCACAGCAGAAAGTACAGATTTCAGGGTTTGGTCCTGGCTGGGAAATGTGTATGCAGAAAGGAGAGAGAAAGGGAGCTGGGCTCGTAGAGTTAGCAGTGTTTATTTGAGATGGAAGTCTTGGTAACTAAAAGATTTTACCAGCTGATGCTGACAAGTCTGTGGCAGTCTCAGCCCCCTTCCCAAGGGACCTCCTAAACGTCAGCACTGAACTGATGGCACTTGGCAGCCCCAGCCATTGCTGCAGCAGGGCTGAAGAGGAATTAACGGAGTCACTCTCTCACTCCAGGTCAGGTCAGTCCAGGTCGTGGCTGAGGTGGTGCGGAGAGCTGCACTGATCAACCCGTCTGTGCAAGGGAAGCCAACAGGGTGGCCAAGCAGGTGTTTACTCCCAGTTGTAAATTCACACACAGAAGAAGCACAGTCTGCGCTCTTCCACGTAATTGTCTACCTGTGACCATATATGTATCAAGAAAAAACAGCAGTAGCACAGGTTACTGCAACTTACTGGGCAGAGAGGGGAGGGAACAATCCTTGCTTAGGGCATAAGCTGGGCAGAAAACATCTATTTCTTCAGCTGCGAAATACAGCTCAGCAACTCCAAGCCAAACATAAACGCCGCAGGCAAAGCTGATCTACTGCCTGTCAAATAACAAACATATTTGTATCCTGTCCTCTTTATCTGCACAGGCCCAGTGGGAAATAATACAGCGAGGCTGCCAAACACTGCCAAAATACGTGGTGAAACTGCACAGAAGCTAGGAGAGATTGCACCTCTCTTACTGCCAGAGAAGTGCTTGCGTCTGGTCCAGAGCTCAGGGGCATTAATGGAATATTCCCTGCAATTTCAGAGCACTTTGGAAAAGTTGCATGTTAGTTGGTGGATATTGGTTTTGTCATTTGCCATCCATAACTCAGCAAAACTCAACAGCTTTAACAATCTCATTTTATTTCTTACTCCCCCAAGTCCCTCTCCCAATATTTTTTCTTGATTAAGTAACCTTTCTTACAGGACAGATCAACTTTCAGTGATCTCTCCCTCCGTGTGACCTCTTCACGGGCAGAGGTGGGTTGAACAAGCCTGTTCCACTCCCCTGGGGCTCCCTGTGCTATCTCTAAAATGTTCAATGCTGTTCTTTGCTGTCTTGGTTGGAAAGACTGCCGCTCCCTATGTGGGTGCGTTGGCTATATCTATATTGCTTACTAAGTGAAAAAAAAACATTTGAAAAAGCTATTTCTCATCTAAAATGTCACATGGCCCAGCTTCCAAGAGTGAGTTAAACCAAAGTATCTGACAAGGGGAACTACACATCTGACAATGTTCCTGTTTTGATCAACTGCAGCAGTCATACCAAGCTATTTACGCGGCCTGTGCATTCTTATGACACTCATTAGCAGCGAGCGAGAAAGGGACGGATATCACCATAGGCTTGCCTTCCCGCTTCGTGGAGATCATGCTTGTGCGACTCCCACTCGCTGCACATGGTGGTGTCACCCCTGGTCCTGCTACGGCTTAGCTCCCTCCCGAGACAAGCCAAAAAGACCCCGGGCTGCTGAGGAAAGTTCCTCACAAAGTAAAAGCAAGTCACTTTCTACTAAACAAAAAACCCAGTTTGTCTCTTTCTATTAATTTTGGCCTGTCCAACATATCTGAGCCCATTGCAGTTCATTTCATTGGCATTCGTGGCAGTACTACAAGACCATATTTGCACTGGTGCCAGGTTGTTTGCGTTGTGAATCTGCATTGAGTAACTCCTTCACTACAATTACTCTAGCACAGGTTTCTCTTTCAACAAGACTCTAGAATATGTCTGAAGAACAGAAATCAACCCAGAATTTACGGTTTACGACAACAGCTTGTTGGATACAGCATGTGTGTTACACATGTAAGTACCACCTCGTTACCTTCATTGTAGGTCACTTGAACTATCTTAGTTTAGTTGCCCAGATATAAAACAAATATATAATGATATTTTCAATGTCTGCCTTGTCTTCTTAAACTTTAGAGACACCGTCTACTGCAACATGTCTGTAGCACAACTGTGTTTGCTAGAGCCTGTTAACAACACAAAAACGATAGCAAAGCCAAGAGGGAAACCTTTTTCCCTAACTGCTCATACATGTGCAGAATGCCACAGCATCATAAGACACATAAAGACATGATAATACAGATAGATGCACAGTCATAACTAGCAGTTACATTTACTATATACTCATATACAGCACTTACCCTAACACTCACCAGTTCGTCAATGCAGCTGACTTCAGGCCACAATTACTATATAAACTGGTTCATCTACCTTAGACACGTGGGTAACTTTGTTACTGCTCACACTCTTTAAGGCTTTTACTTCTCTCCAGAGAAGGACAGTGCCATTTTACAGACAGGAGACTGTGGTACAAAAACAGAGCTGGCCACGTTCCCATCTTTGTTTTTGAGTCCCTTCTGTGGGGGAATGCTGTCCAACGGCAAGAGTTAGCAGAAACCGACTTACGATTTCTACCCCTTTCTTTCTCCTCCTCCACTCACTTACTCACCACAGGAGAGAGATAAACATATCTTAGACTGCAGAGCAATTTCTCATAGGGTCTAGGATTATAAATACAGTGCTCTCGGATGATCCTGAGCAAAGAACTCTCTCTTTAGGGTCAATTCAGTCAACTCTCCATCTGTGACTGTAGACTGTAGAAACAGCTTAATGGTTTGGAAACCCTTGAGACTTGTCTACAAACCAATTTTAGCCTACACCTATTTCTGGGTCTCGCATGGAGCAGCTCCCCCATCTACCTGCACACAAGTAGAGGAAAAAGCTGTTTCACTGGCCCTACTAAACACATCTTGGACTATAAAAGACCACACGATTAGAATTACTTTGTTTTTCATTCCTAAAGACAGAAGGTACCTCCAAGTGTGTGCCTCCACAGCATCTTGTGGAGCACACGCAGGCTCAGGAAGACGTGGGAAAGGAGGGATGACAGCAATGGCAAATAACAGTTCTCACAGTGGCAGCGGGAGCAGACCTGACCTGACATGCTTATACTGGGTATAGGAGTGATGTGGTGGACAAATTCATACACTCTCAGCAAACTGGAGTCATTGCACTGTTGGGCTGCAAGATTAGTGCTCAGGAAACTAGAGCTGCTCCACCACAAACTTTCCTGTGATCTTCAGCGAAGAAAATCTGACCACTTTCTTAGTCATAATCAGGTGCCAAATTCTCATGCAAATCACTTGAATAGACACCCTGTGGACTCTGGTCAGATCTCCCCAGTATACCCATGTCTCATTTCTACATATCCAAACTACTCCTGATACTTGGTTGAGTACGATTTCATCCAAGTCAATGACAACCCTCCTGCACCCCAACCTTTCCTATCTTGCAGACTTTTCAGTGTCTGAGGAAGGAAATAAGGCACAAAATATTGCCCAAGACCCTTCCCCTACTCAAACACACTTCTAATTATTCATTTCATTAATTGATTGCATTAGGGAACTGCCACATCAAGCACATCACATTTAGGACACATCTGCATTCTCCTTTTTAATACCGCTTCATGATTTGCAATGTATTTCTCTCATTTAGAGGCAGAGTAACATTTCCTCATGTGGACTGAATTTATTCAGAAGCACAGCAGTCAGTTGCTTTTACTACTGACAGATGCACTTCAATGTAATTAGTTTCATGACTACTAATGAAATAACTCATTTGAACTTTGCCACTAAAATGTTAATGACTAAGACCGGATAGTGGTTTGGTAATGGGATATAGATCCTTTTACAGTTTGTTAGTTCAGATCTGGCCCATGCCCACTATGACCAAAGGTCATTTACCACCTGGAGGCGACTTGATAATCTGTGTGAGACGAGTTGGTAGCATTAAGCCCACGCGTAGCAAGAAACGGCCTTATAACTTGCTCTCAGCAGAAAAGGAAAGCGGAGAAAGGTCTCTGCAGTGTGCTACTTTTACATAGCTGCAGTCAGAAAATTTCAATCGTTAGGACTGTTCACCCAGCACCTTTCACCAGCAATGAATTCAATGAAGGTAGAAAAGAAATAATTTGAGTTTAAAAAGCTTGTGGATTTTTTGCGCGAGATACAATTAGCCTCTCTGACTCACTGCCGCAGATTGTTTGCTTTTAGCATGCTCCTAAAGAGAACCGGAAAAATAAATATATACTAAACTCCATAAAAGATCATACTCGCTGTTTCTAAGTCACTCCTTAGGTCCAGACAAGCATTTCAGAGGTGAGCCACGCCACTCCTGGTATATTGTTCACTATTATCACTCCAGCAAACCGAAAGGTTACACGTGACCTTCAACAGTGGCCAGCACATACTGCATCCACTCTTAAAAACGATGCTCTCCCGTTTGGGTAGTGATATAATTCAGCCCATACATAAGCACATCCCACAACAATAAATTCACCCAGACAGCACACCAGTGCAAGCCTTAAAAATTATCGCTACCTCTTCACAGACAGTTAACTGGGACATGCAACAGAATTACTTGCTCAAGGACACAGGCGAACTGGGACCGATTAAGTTTTCATGGGGAACTTTCGGAAGGGTAGGCACAATTACTCAACAGAAATTCAAACACTGCACTCAAGCTGGCAACCCTTCTCTTATGACTGCACATGGGCTCGACCGAGGTTACATGTCTCACTAACAGGATGACCCCTCCAGCACCATATTCCTTTGCATTGCCATCTAACTCCTGTCTTTCCATTGAGTCACAACACAACCATGTAACGAAACCTGAACCAACCCCTCCTGAAGCACTGACTTTGAAACAAATAGGCAATACATGCAATAAATGCAATAAATATAGGCAATATATGCAAAAAATGCAATTCCATAGCTTACCTTACCTCTCCCCTTCTGTAGTGTCCTAAGAATAAAGTTTTATTCGGACTAGATTATCTTCTGCAAGAGACAAGCGGGGAGAGAGCTCACAAATCATCACCATTCTTCCTGGCCATGGAAAATTAAATTAAAACTTCTGAATGGCATTCAAACCTGTGTGGATTTCTGTCATGGTTTAGACTGGCTGGACACCGGGTGCCCACCAAAGCTGCTCTATCACTCCCCTCCCCTCAACTAGACAGGGTAGAAAATATATGACGAAAGGTTCCTGAATCGAGATAAGGACAGGGAGAGATCATTGAACAATTACTGTCACGGGCAAAAAATACTTGACTTTGGGAAAAATTTATTACCAATCAAATCAGAGTAGGGTAATGAGAAATAAAGCCAAACCTTAAAACACCTTCCCCCCATCCCCCCTTCTTCCTGAGCTTAAATTCACTCCTGAATTCTCTACCTCGTCCTCCCGAGCAGCACTGGAGGACAGGGAATGGAGACTGTGTTGTTTCTGCCGCTCCTTCCTCCTCAGGGGATGACTCCTCACGGTCTTCCCCTGCTCCAGCATGGGATCCCTCCCATGGGAGACAGTCCTCCATGAACTTCTCCAATGTGAGTCCTTCCCACGGGCTGCAGTTCTTCATGAACTGCTCCAGTGTGGGTCACTTCCATGGGGTGCAGTCCTTCAGGAACAGGCTGCTCCAGCATGGGTCCCCCACGGGGTCACAAGCCCTGCCAGCAAACCTGCTCCAGCGTGGGCACCTCTCTCCACAAGTCCACAGGTCCTGGCAGAAGCCTGCTCCAGCGTGGGGTCTCCATGGTGTCACAGCCTCCTTTGGGCATCCACCTGCTCCGGCGTGGTGTCCTCCCCAGGCTGCAGGTGGATCTCTGCTCCACCATGGACCTCCATGGGCTGCAGGGGGCCAGCCTGCCTCACCATGGTCTGCTCCATGGGCTGCAAGGGAATCTCTGCTCCAGCGCCTGGAGTACCTCCTCCCCCTCCTCCACTGACCTTCGTGTCTGCAGAGTTGTTTCTCTCACATATTGTCTCTCTCACATATTCTCACTCCTCACTCTGGCTGCAATTTTTTTCCTCTTCTTAAATATGTTATCCCAGAGGCACTACCACTGTTGCTGATGGGCTTGGTGTTGGCCAGTGGCACACCCCTCTTGGAATTGGTCGGCATTAGCTCTTCTGGATACAGAGGAAGCTTCTTGCAGCTTCTCACAGAAGCCACCCCTGTAGCCCCCTCGCTACCAAAACCTGGCCACGCAAACCCAATACAATTTGATACTATGATGGAAGCATTCTTTCAAATGGAGTTATGGGCTATGGTCTTTAAATGTCCATGTGTGCAGATGTAGGATAAATTCAATACTTGTAGGGAGCTCTTATTCCATGAAAATTTTGAAATAATGATCAAGACTTAGGTTTCTGTTTTGCACTCATTATTTTGAAAGTCACATAATATCAGATAGTAATTCTAGCTTATTATTTTTTTAAAAAAAGGGTTGCAGCTTGGATAAAAATCAGCCACTCACCTAACCAGGCAGCTGTCATATATATATATTTATGTATCTATGTGTAAATATGTATGACGGGGTTTGCATCATCAATTGACAATACATGAAACAGCCAAGAAGAATTAACTGAGCAGTGTTGTCTTAGATTTCACAAGCGACAGGGACTGTACATGCCTGCATTTTTCAGATGTCAAGGTCTTTGCAGCGAGTCTGGGTTTTAGAGTGGAGTTGCTCAGTACCTTTTGCAAACAAGACTCTCCTAAGTTGTTTCTGACTAGGAACCTACTGGGGAGGTGTCATACCCATTAGTCACCTTGGAAACCTTGAGGCAGCAGTAGATACGCAAGGTCAAGCATCTCACCATGCACGTTTCAACGGGAAACTTTCACATCGCATCCTGTAGCTTGAATGCCACAGTTATTTGCCCACTCAGAAGCAGTCTTTTTCCTCCATCCCAGCTTTTACACAAACATGTGCAGCACAGTAACGAATGTTGCACATAAGATCCAAACAAACAACTCATTAATTAGTTAAGAACCCTCCAAACCCCACACCAACCTAAACAAATGTGGGTGTCCCCGTGTTATCCGTGTGCCCTTCAGTAACAACCCAGCTTCTCTTGACCATCTCCAGCTGGGATATGGAATCACCGCTGCGGTTCTTGAGTAAACCCCTGATTACACCCAGTCTGGGACAGTCTCTCCCAGTAAAACCCTCCATGCTAAAAAAGGCTCAAACCAGAAAACCTTTGACTAACTACTGTGGCTTGATGAGCGGCTAGTACTTTTATCTAGGAAGCCACACTGTCAGTCAGTGTTGTCATCTTAAGTACAACCATATTCAAATTATTTGTTCATCAACGTACATAATTAATCCAAACAGGATGGATGGCAGCTTCTGAAACACACTGATATTACAAGGCAAAGGTGACAGAAGGATTACCTCGATGTAGCAAAACTGAATCTGTCTGAATTTAGAGACTCAACAGGAGAAAAAGGGCACTTTTAATAGCACTGCTTGAATACTACACTTCGATTCTCTAGAAATGGGGCATTTAAGTCTGTATTTATATTTTTCCTCAAACACCAAATTATGGCACAGTTTTCCTATTGATGTATCTTTCTGTTGTTTCCAGTCAAAATTTTTTTTTTTTTTAGTATTTGGGATTCTTCTAAAGTGGGATCTTCTGCACTTCACAGTGACGCTCCTGAAATAACTTTGAAGAAGAAATAATGAGCCTCCCCTTACTTTACAGGTTCTCTAATACAATGTAAGCAGCTTTACGAGGCTTAGCCAGTCTCTGCTGACCTAACTGCATATTTTACTCCTACAATAAACTAAAATAAGCAGCCTGCTTCCACAACAATTGACTAATTAACGCAGTGATTGTTAGTTTCTTGTTAAAAAAAAGATCCCAGTCTTTCAAAAATCAGACACACCAAATACCAGTGGATGAGATTACTAGAAAGAGAGACAGACAGACATCATCTCAATAAGCAAATCCATGTTGTGCTACGGTTGTTGCGCTGAGGGTTTTCTTCATTTCCAGCCATTCAGGGCTGTGTTTTTTCCTTTGCCTCTGATGCATTTTCTCAAGAGCAGACACTGTGTTCAAAGCCCTGCTGGCTGCTGTGTTTGACCACTCGCCAACCAGCGCTACGGTGTTTCTACGGGATCTGCCTGCCACCGAGTCACTGTGTCCCTGCAGAGAGCATGAGGTCACTTGCTGCTAGATCAGAGCACCAGCAGGGATGGCCCGGAGCTGAGCCGGATGGTGGAAACGGCTTTTACAGGAGAGGCAGGCTCCTCTTCTCTGCCTGCCATAAACTCTCCTGCCTCTGCTCCAGAAGAGGCCAATAATGGGCTTTTCATTAACAGACATATTTGGGAAAGATAAACTCGCAGAATTTACTATCTGGACCATCTATGTCTCTCGCACTGTGCAAAAGGGAAATATACACTGTATACACATATTGTATACATAATGATACCAGGAACTACTGGGAGGAGAGGGCATTTAATTGGAAAAAAATTCAAAACTATTTTCTCAGACTCAGCTCATCACTCCTGTGTCGGCAGACAGCATTCAGATGTGATGCCCCAGCCTGCCTCCTTTGTGTTTGCCCACAAAGGAATCAGCAAAAATGCCTTTAAATTGCTATCATTAAACCTCAGAACTGGTGCCTTACGGAAAAGAACCTAGGCAGCACTCAATTCAGTTCACACTATCAGGCAGAAAATTGCATGTTGATACAAACTTACTTCACAAGGGTTTAATCATTTTCTTTTCAAGGATTTAGTGCTATCCTATCTGGATACCTATTTGGTTTCTGAAGCCCCAGTGGCAGCTCTGAGGAGCAGTATTTGATCAAAAACATGTCATCCTTTGGCTTTATCCACGGCCAACACTTTTTGTTTTCAGAAAAAAAATGGTTTGCTATCCATGCTCAATGGCCACAGTATTTTTCGATTCCTCATTTTCAGAGTTTCACCTTCTGGCTGATTAATTTGGGCAAGAGCATAAGTAAATGAACATGACAATCCAGTGGGCAATGCAAGGCACTGGTATCCATAAGCACTGTTACATCCACAGCATGCAATAAAACTATTATGTAAAAGATTAAACAAACACTTAAGCTGATCCCAGGAATGACAGTGAGTAAGAGCAAAGAAAGAGACGCGGCTTGTTTCCAGCAGTTGTTTACGTGGCAACAAGCCTTATCTCACAGAGATGCCACCATCAGGGCTGGTAACGCATGAAACCCTACGAATGAGAAAATGTACGCGACTTAGATTAGTATGATTTTTTGATCTTGTTTCACTCAAAAAATTCCAGAAACTCAACATTCAAGGTTTCTAGTTAGGGACTTACAAGAATACATGAATTCTCTAAAGATGTGGCTCTCTCAAGATGAACTGACAGGAACGCTGCCGAAAAGGGCAAAATCTTCCCAGGTGCCAAAGCCTTTGACAGTGTGCTCATTATGTAGCTTCCCACATGTATTACGAAACAGGTTGGTGTGTGTTTATATTAGACTGATCAAGACAACACTTCGGATTCAAAATCAGCCATTTATTTGCAGCTTAAAGGCCAGAAGGGACCATCACCTCATCTGATTTTGAGTGTCTTGAGTCCTCACATTTAACCTAGGAACTCCTACACTTGAGCTCAAGCAGTGAGATTTGGCTAAGGCATATCTTCCAGGGAGACATCTGCTCATGAGAGGAAGAAACCCAGATAAGAAAGCACCAATTCCCTTACTAATTTGCTCCTGTGCATAATCATACTTCTTACTAGTCAAAACTGCTGTGCACAGGACTTCACCTCCCAGGCACAGACCGTTGCCCAGTCTCCCTTCTCACAATGGAAGAGCTCTTTAGTGGTCAGTACTTTTTTTTTTCCTTTCCAGTGCTAACGTGCCAATTTTTGATAAAATCAGCAGATAAATACTTAAATTTTTCCCCAGAGGGCATCTTCAGTGGCCCTTGAATCATCTGCAAGCTCACAGCTTCTCCAATCTTCCCAGTAACACTGCCAATGCTGGAAAGATGCCCAGTACTTTTTTCAATATCCTAAACAATCTTTTGCCTTTCTTCCATGTCTGCCTCTTTTGACATCAACCCGAGCATGTTCTGTGGAACAAAAAACCTGACCTGCTGAAAACAGTAACAGCTGAGGCCCAGGCACATCCTCCAAAAAAGCTGTTCAAAATCACAGGACCTCCAAGCATCCCTGTATGTACCACTGAAGCCCAGAGACACTGGCTGTGTGTGTTGTTTTCTCTACAAGGCACTTCACCAAAGACTAAAAACATCAAGAAAAGCTGGAATCTCTTCCTTCTTGGCTATAAAAAACAAATACCAAAGCACTCATCGGCTGAATGGCACAAGACAAACTGAAAAACTGTTCAGCTACCCACAAATGTTTGACTGGAGGTCATTCTCAGCCCTTGGGAAGAAATATCAAAGAAGAAAAACTTAAGATGGCTACAACTAAAATCGCAGCCTAAGACCTTAACCACTGCCTCATCAGAAGTAAGCACCAAGGCCCAGAAGGGCTCCAAACAAACTGCAGCTCAGCACCTGCTTAGTGTATCTTTTACACATCCTTCTCAGAGTGAGACAGCTGAAGAATAGAAGGAAATGCCATACAAACAACTCACTACCCAATTTTGAGGTGAAATTTTAATTGCACAAAAATAAAGGTCTTCGGCTTTCTCATTACAAAACCCGTCTTATCTTTGTCCTCTTGCACGTTGGAGTTGCTCTTGATTGTGCAAGTGAAGACATCACCTGGTTGTGCAAGTTCCAGCAAGGGGACATTTATTCAGCAAACATATGTAAGAAACTGAACTCCTAAAATATTAGATGCATAAATGTAATTGTTTGCTTTCCTGTAATTATTCTAGGCTGTAATTTAAATACCATCCCTCCATAAGTAACAAGACGAATTCTGCACCATGCACGCAGATTCAAAAGACATCCTTTCCTGTGGCGGTGGATATATTATCAATCTGACCTCATATTTCATGTTGGATGATCATAAAATGCTTTTTAATGAAAATTTACGGGGCAGAAGGAAAGTGGCACTTCACATAGAAACATCTAAGCCCAACCAAAGTGTCTTCACAAATGTATCTCAATAATACTGAGAAGAATCACCTCACCAAAGAGTGCACATATCACCAGCCAAATAAAAAGAAAAAAAAACATTTTGAGTTAGAACACGGTATTTATTTATTCTTCCCTTTCTGTGGCTTACAAAGCATGCTTTGGCAGTAATTCCCCTGCTGTGTTATTTCATTGTTTCTCCATAAAAATTGCCTTTCAGAAATTTACATGCACGCATCCATCCACCCATACCTCACAGCTACATATGCTGAATAATCCAGACGAATAAACCAGCAAGTGTTACAAGAACTTACAGTTTTTAACTGCAGACTTACAGGGGGACCTAGAGAACCATTGCCTGTGTCATGCTCTGAATTAGCACTACACAGTTATGGAAAGACCTTAGTCCTCTTCGGCAATTCCAGAAGTTTTCTGGCTTGTGTATATGCAGTCAAATTCCTTTATCTGATGTCTCAGAGCTAATGGATCTCTGAGGCCAAATGACAGTACATTACAATTCTGAGATCTTCACCCATGATAAAACTTACCAGTGGCATCTGGAGTAGAGTTTGATAGCATTTAAACCTGCCTCTGGACTTGCTTCTTCTCCGTCAAGAAAATGGACATACCAAGCAGTTGCCAAAAGAAAGCTGAGACTGATGTTCACCTCCTGCTCTGCTTTAGTCACTGCTATTAATTATGCACAAATTTCTTGAACTTAAATCAACTTAAATCACATAAATCAAGACATCTCACACAGCCAAGGGTGCAATTAAGAGGAAGATTCCCAAATGGCTCAGCCCACAGCTCACCACAGGAAATGCAATGGAAATAGAGCACCCCATTTCTTCTCTAATTGTTTCCTGTTTACACAAAACCCAGCATTGAAGGGACCCTATAAAGGCAAACACCGTCATTGCTAAGAGCTGCCCAGGTTAACCAGGTCTGCAAAGAGAGGTCCAGACTATGCCTCAAAGACTGTCCTCTTCTTCTCTTTCAAATTCTCTGTCCCAGACTCGAGAAAGAGGTTTCAATATACAAAGCCCTTTTCTACTGACCACTAAGCACGCTTAGCCTTAGCCATCTTTACACTTGGGAGACATGAGGAGTGATCCAAAAAGACGAGACAGAATACAACGAATTTCTCCTGGCCTTGCAGGGAATTGCAGCTTCAAGTCCCTTGCAAAGAAGCTAATTTTCTAAGATTTTGAGATGTT
Organism: Opisthocomus hoazin; assembly: GCF_030867145.1. Lineage (NCBI taxonomy): Eukaryota > Metazoa > Chordata > Aves > Opisthocomiformes > Opisthocomidae > Opisthocomus > Opisthocomus hoazin. The sequence continues at coordinate 55,382,154 of NC_134418.1, read as the reverse complement.
GACCAGGAGGATTTGGTGATGTTTTTTTCCTGTACTCATTCTCCAGTCTTCCTGCTTATTTCCCACCTATTTCAACTGCCTAAACTATACTGAACTGACCTCCATCTAATACAGAATTATGTCATCATCCCAACAACAATTAAAAAGTACAGAGCCAGCCGACTCATTCATTATGATCTTCTAAAATGACTTCAAAATTTGCCTTTTGTGAAAACTGTGACTGACCCTAAAAACGTCACAAATCTGTGATTTTTCTCTTCCCACACAGGCACTGAAGTACAGAGAAGAACAGATGGATCTCTGTGCAGTCCTGCAAGCATGGGGCTGGGGAAAGAGCCCCCAGTGTCTGTCCGAGTTTGCAGCTGGGGTCGTCCATGGTTCTTCTACTGACAGATAGTAAAGAACAGCATTGATATAACTCTGTACTGGGTACTCCAGTCTGGTCACACCAACCTATGCAGGTTACTGCAATGCCTGTTGTTACTGAGGAATAGCTTACATGAAAGCTATGACTTTATCACCTTCTAAAAGGTTACCATTTAACTACAGAGCTAAGTCTGTCTCCACACTTCATTCTCATGCAAAGTCCCATGAAGCGCATCCAGACTCCCACGCATCATGTGTTGAAGTTTCAATGCTCTCAGGGACTTGGCTATCCAATCTTACCTTATTCAATCTGCAGGAAAACCTTTGCTTTGGGAAAAGACCACGGCACCTATGTTTGGTCTGCATGTCTATTGTATGGTTAGGACAGCTATTATGGTCCCATCCACAGAGAGCAAAAAGAAGTAGTACTAAATAAGAGAAGAAAGCCTTGGTGTCTCAAGCAAAACGATTATTGTATAAGCAAACAGGAATTGTATTAGAGATCAGCTGTTAGTAGAGAAAGTCTGACTCTACCCACAGAATAACCTAAAGACAACAGTGCTCTTTCTTTGGCGAGCTTTTTCTGCGAGGTGGGAACATTTCACATACCATTAAAACCTGAAATGGTCTTGAGCTTTTTGTTTCTGGAAGTCTGTACTTTATGCTTCACTTCCTACTTATTTGAATTCTGAACCTACCTGCAGAAAAGAGTCAAGTGAAATACTGGAAACTTTGCTAATATATTCCAGTCCACACTGCTACAATGGCACAAGTTTAAGAATTGTTTTAGGTCTCCCAAACTAACCTCTTATCAGACTTACGATGGTTACCCCAAATGACACCAAAAATGTACTGTCCTAACGTATTGCTGGAGAAGTTACAGAATAAAATTATACAGAACAGTAACAGTGGTTGTTCCACATTTCACTTGGAAAAAGTAACCCTGAAAGGTCTGAAACCTTCTCCGAATTCAGTGAAATGAACTTACCTGAACTTTAAAATGTACAGCATGTTGGGATTTTAGATTCTAGTTCACACTGACTGTAAGAGATGAATAAGAATCAAAATCAAAGATTTTCAGTATTCAAAAACTCTTATAGTTGAAACCTGGACCTGAATCTTTCACATTGTTCAGGTAGGTTTGCTGGATCTTCCTCCTGAGGTGAACTGGAAAGAGCTCCCAGAAGTCAGAGAAAGGCCCCCACCTCACGCAGGACCACGGCCCAGACTGGTATCGAACAAAACACGACGCTGCAAAACACAGAGTATATACAATGCACAGCGAGGTGGAAACGGGGGTTTACCCCCATCTGTCAGTGACTGTGGGTGCAGTAAGCCTCTGCAAAGCAATGCTCATTCCATCTGCTTTTGAGCAGTGCCATAAAATCGAGACAGTGTATGGTGCTACTCAAGGACAGTACTATTTTCTACCCAAGGGTGATAAAACAATGTTTGTCATTAGTGTGACTGCAGCCTACTGGACAACACGCTAATCTTTGGTGAGAAGCCCAAATACAAACATAGTTATTTACCTAACTCGGGTTAGAAACAGAGTTAGCATGTAAACACATTTCAGTGCCTACAGGGATAAGCTATTTCACAAAACAGTTACCTAATGGCATAACTGGGCACCTCTCTCCACAAAGTCCTGGACACTTTACAGAAGTGTTTATTGCTTTTGTTTACACGCCAAAGATCAAAAGACTTATTAAGCTAAACAGATCATAACCTGAAAAAGGTGAGGAGCAAGCCAAGGAAGTCATACGGACAGAGCATCGACACCAGGAACCGAAGACTCCAGCTTTGGTTAGGCAGGTTTCATCATATATGCCTTAACCACTGAATTTAACTGGTGAAAATGCTGTAGCCCTTCACGAACTAATAAACTGCCAGGAAGAATTTAAAGGCATACTAGTTCTGGTATACTTGTAAAAAATCTAAATTGTGTTAATGTTTGCAGAAAAACAGGTTTAGTACTACTTCCATTAAAAACACAGATCTGACAGAAAATACCTGAATCGGTGCTTCCACTTGGTGCAAAAGTATTCTGTCATAGCTGGGGAAGGGTTAATGAAGAAAATCCGTCATGTGCGAGTACCTGCAGGACGACTGCAATACATCTGCGGGCTATCCGCATCAGCACCTCTTTAGACTCCAGCAGATTTAAACAGAGTCTGAGAGGTATTTACTCATAAATCAGTCAAATATGTAAATCCCAGGATTTGCACACATTACCTCGAGTTATTAGACGACGAAAGCTGATTCAAGGAAGGTCAGCAGGCATTTAGTGCCAAGGTACACTTAAGAAAACAAGAGACAGAAAAACCTGACAAAATATTTAGGAAAATCGCATAAGGATTATCTCTGTAAGAGAATCCAGTCTTTATAAGGCTTCGAATCTCTCCTCTTTTTAACTCAGCATTCCTTTACTGCTCATGAAGAAAACTTCTCCTACAGCACCAGTGGAAGCTTTGTCTCAGCAGAACGTGGCAGTGCCCCGTTTGCTAGCTGAAACACAAGAGCAGAAACGCAGCACTCGCAGGCACAGATCTAAAATCCCCTTTTGTACATGTTTCTGACACCAACCACAAAGGATATCCCTCCAAAGGGATCAACAGTCAGTTGGAAGACGCCCTCCGATTGCTTTGCTGCACTGGTACACCTGCAATTCTGAATAAACCAGGAAATCATCAATAATCTTTCCTTTAAAGCTGAAACACCGATTCTGCTTTTAAATAAAGCAGATGTATATGTAATGTGCGTTTCATTTAAAACCTGACTTACAAGATAAAAATGCCTAAATCCTGGAGTACCACCAAATCCTAGCTAGATTAATTTTTAATCACTGCAAATCAGGATAGAAATTGTCAGCTAGTACAGGGCAGATTAAAAGTTAATGTAGTCCAGAAACTTCGAAACTTCACATTGAATTGCTGGAGAAGCATTCTTACGCCAAAAGGAAAGCTGTTCAAACAACACAGAAAAAAGTGGCGCCTGATACTTATTCTGCTGCAACCAGCAAGATGTTTCTCCCTGTGAATCTGCAGAGGGCTGGAAGCATCCTGAGCTAGGCTTCATTTCAGCGAACAAGGTCATATGGTCTGCTGGGCAGCTTCTCAGACCTCCTTGGCTGGTATAATGCTTTATGCCTCATTTGAACCAAAGCAAATCTGTTTCTCTCCCTGTCCATCAGCCTTCCACCCAAGGCCTCCCGCCTGGCAGACAGGTACAGGCACCCTTTGCAAAGTCAGCCAGCGATGCTGCTCACCACCACAGCGTCAGGCTCCCTTCTGAAGGTGGTTTCAAATTTTAGTGCAAATGCAGAGCTGAAGTCTACATCGGTTAACAACAGCAGAAACAAATTCATCCAAGTATCCGGGAAATGAGAGCTGCCAAGTCTGAAGCTTTAAAAAGTATCAACATACTGTGTAGGCCAGTAAGTAGTACTGGATTAAGCATGAATGCTATAGGTCTATTAAAGTCATTAAAATGAATTTAACAACTTAGACTTAATAACCTCTAACTGCATTGAGATGTCTCAACACGCTTGTAAAATAAACAGCTGGAAAATCTGGCCTAACTATCCATATAAGTAATATATGGATATTTCCTTGACTCTGCCCACACCCCAAAGCATCTTCCAGAGGTACAAATCTCTTCCCTTATCTTAAACAAAAAGCCAAGTGTCCAGCTTTGGGCCAGGCAGGGTATATGGCATGAAGCTGTAGGTCCAACAGTCTCAGGGCCAGCCAGGGTGGGAGTGGGTTTCCAGCCTGCAAGGGTACTCTGGTAAGGAAACAAAGCCTCCTCCTCCTCAACTCTGTAGAAGAGGGAATTTGAAAATCGGGTGGCCAAGTCCTGGTTTCCATTTTGAACTATGCACCTAAGCCGCTATTCATCCCAGAAATTCATCATGCAGCTGCACAAGGGGACATAAAAATGTTACCAGGAGCAGATGCTGCAATCTGGAGGTGGAGGAGAGCTCTTCTGCTCCGGTATGACCGCCCACCCCGTCTGCTGACTGAGTGCCATGCTGAAGAAAAAGCTTATTGCTCACCTTAGGTGACAGAAACGAAGAAATATTTTAGTAGAGCAGATCTCAACAGAGTATGCACTACCACTTACTGATAAAGATAAGGCATCTTTTTTAAAGTTCTTGTATTAGTGTCTGTTCTGGAACTTGTTTCTATTTACCTGGGTAAAATAAATCTAAATTTATGATTTACAAATCGGTGATGCCAGATGCTCTTTGACAGTAAATACAACACAAATTCAGAGGAAGTTGGGATAGAGAAGATGGACTAATTTAATAGAAAACAACAGCTCTGTTCATTGTTTAGTCCTTACTACACGGGTCCAAGGTGCCAGGCACTGCTTTGGGGAATCAGTAAAGTAAGTGGGGAGAATACAAGCACACATCCTCCTAATATTGTTTGCATATATATTTGGTCCAATATGTATTCAGAATCAATGACAAAAATGTAAATCCAAAAGTGCGTAAAGCTGGTCACAAGTCCTTAGTATTGCCACTGAAATGTCTGGAGGGCTCTCACAGCTTGGTTCAAGAAGCTGACAGTCATGTGCACTATGAAGAGCTAAAAGGAGAAGACACCACAGAAGCTGCATGTTTAATGCCCTCCAGCACTTACAAAAGTCACAATCAAAAATGCCAGGATTTTAAAACTTAAGAATCTCTGTTTGCAAATGCTAAATATCACTGATCTCACCAAACCTCCAATATTGAAAAGTGCAATAAGAAATGCCATAAATGCTGTTTAGCCTGAAAAAAAATCAATTGTGCTTAAAGAGAAGCAAAAAGGCAGCCCTTCAGAGGTTGAAGTTTCTTAAGGCAAAGCTACCATGCCCAGGCACTCAGCAGGGTGCCTCTGTTCAGGTGCCACCGCTGTGCAGAACTAGCAGGGACCGTAGTTTCAATGCAGGGAGGGTTTCGAAGGCACCGTCGGTGCTGGATTCTCCTTGGTGACATTGGGAAACGCCATCTGTCTGCTCCCAGTCTGACACAAAATTGATGAGTAGTAAAAGGCACAGAGGCAAAAAGCACGTTTCGTTCACAGCAATGCTGCTGCAAGGTGATGCTGTGTGGCACGATCTCCTGGGAATGTGTATGTAATGGTCTTTGAACCATGAGGGAAGAAGCTGTCTGCTAATTAGCTCCCTGGTATTTGGCCACGCAATGTCATTCCTTGCATGAGAATTGCTGGGAAAACATTGGACATCATCTGATTAAAAAAAGGAAAAAGAGCTTTATGTGACGCAGCTTAACGAGATGGGCTTCAAACTAGCCCTAAAGCAAGCTGGACAAGAAAAATAAATGGTGACTTGTTCAGAAGAGATTGACAAGACAAGATAGTCACAGCCATCTGGTATACTCACAGAGAAAATTTAGGAGCCTGGGCTGTAAAGGGAAAAATCCTGAAGGCATCATTGTTCTTCCATACTAACACGGATCATCAAAGATTTCAGGAGCGTCACTTCAGACCAGAGTACCACTCGTATTTGGGAAGACATGCAAACATGAGCCGCACCTCCGGAAGCACGCGAGCATTGTACTTCAAGAACAGACACCCTTTGAAGTGGCAAGAGGCACGGACACTGCATGGCTCCGGTGAAAGATCAAAGTGGGAAAGCAGGCAGGGCTGCAAGGGTGCAGGGCTGCGGCAGCTCACCCAGCGAGGAGGAGCAGGACAGGGCCCTTCCAGGAGCACCCTGCGAGCAGGGTGGGTGGCATGCAGGGCCTCCGACCACCCACCGGCCCCCTGGAAGAGCGGGACAGCGGGGCTCGGGCAGCTCTGCCGTGGTTCTCAGCAATGCCACGTGTGGCTCCTGCCCCAAAAGCGCTTTCAGGCACAGGCTGCCCTGCGTGGGTGGCTTCTGCAGGTGAAAGCATGCGGATGAATTTAAACCGATGGGTCAAAATGCCCTTGGGGGGCAGGACCTGAACAGCCAGAGCGAATGCAGCTGGTGGGGCGAAGTCCCAGGCGGTGATGCTGCGAACGGCGCTGCCCCGAAAGCAGCGATTCACAGCACTCCCTCCTGCGCCAGGGGCTTTCAGGCCCCTGTATTTTGTTGCTATTATTCACTTGCGGGCGAATTATATTAATGTTTGTATCCAAATGTAGATACCTCCCACAGCCCGGGGAGCCAAACACAAACACGCTGATTATACAGTGTCTGGGGCACAGCCCTAGTAACAGAGATAAAAATCAACACATCCAGGGAAGCAGGAGGAAAAAGGCAGTGCAAGAGTGAGTCAGCAAATGTAAGCAATATGTTAGCCAGGCGAGCATTTCTGAAGGCACCGCGAGGTTGTTCATGCTGCAGACAAAGTCACATCCCTGAGAAACTGGACGACGCATCACCTTGGTGCGAGGGGTCCCTCTCTTTGGCAAGAGGAGCTCCGCATCTTCACACTGCTTTCGGGAAGGCTTTAACGCAGGTTTCTTCCATTGTCTCCCCCTTTAAGTCTGGGAAAGCAAAAAAAATCTGTGCCGTGCTTAGAACTACGGGGATGTGAGCATGGGAATCTGGTAAAGCAGAAGACGCCAGCCGTGAGCTGTGTCAGGTGTCATGATGAAGGCTGCAGGTTTCTGGGATTAGCCCGGTCACTTTGCAGGCCATGCAACGCTCCACCGAGCCTGTTTACAAATTAGCCCGTGATCTGGCTCATCCTCCTGCCAGCCCGCACTTCTCTGCAAAACAAGTGAGCCGGTGTCTTGGAGCCCCACCACGATGCGCCCCCACCAGCGGGCAGGCCTGCCCCACTGCAGATGGCCATCGGACGGCGAGTCTGAACCCCTTGGGTCACACAAACCGCAAACGACCGCACCGCGCCCAGCGGACACAGCTGCAGAGAGCAGCGAGTGGGAAGAAAAAGCAAGGTGCGAGGCCAGAAGTTTTACAAAAGTCACTGGACTTCAAGACACCAGCAAACTTCTTCGCAATTTTTCCGATCTAAATCCTGTTTTTCTACCACTTTGAAAATGCTGACTCTAATTAACTCATCTGCTTACATACTCTCGCGCCCTGAAGAGGATACTTGCTTTTGTAAATGATATTTATAAAACAAGAGCTATTTAATACCTCCTCAACATATATCCATAACCTTCAAAATGTCTCCTATGAGTCAACACACTCTGACTAGAACTGATGTTTCTTTCCCCTTTCTGTTCTGTAAGGCCTTCTCCAGCCTATGGCCACTTCCCCAGAGCATGATGGCAGATGGCAGCCTAGGCCCCTGCCCACATTGCCTGGTTCAACACTGGAGACAGAATCACAGAATGGCAGGGGTTGGAAGGGACCTCTGTGGGTCACCTAGTCCAACCCCCCTGCCGAAGCAGGGTCTCCTACAGCAGGCTGCACAGGACCTTGAGATGGGTAGTTTTATTCTAGAAGAGGAGGACTTGCACAGGGAGAACTGCATGTAAACCAGTCTCTGGGAAACATGCCCTTTTCAGTTTAATTTTCATGCTTTCTAGTGATCTCCCACATACTACCCTTCACTCCGTAGCCACATGTTGCACTTACACCCTCTTCACCAGTATTTCTGCAGGAAGCCCATGGGATGGCGGCTTATTCTGGCCTCAGCAGCACTCATATCTCTGTCTGGATCAAAGCTATGGCTAAGACCAGAGCCACCTCCTGTACTCATACACAAAACTTCATATCCTCTTCCCATTCAAGCCACAGACATGTCTCCCACTGACTTGGACAAATCCCAGACGCCAATTTCAACAGTGAAGCTCCTCGAAAGTCCGTAGTCCTCCGGAAGGGTGCCTTTCCCACTCTTTGAATGCAGCAGGTTGAGCAGGACAGTCTAGGGACCAGACCGCCGGGTGTTAGCATAGCAGACTGCAAGATCCAGTTAGAGAGGGATGTTTGTCTAATTCACAACCTGAAGCGTTTGTCTCTGCTCACGCAGCTAGAAGGAAACCGCTCAGACAGCATGGGTGCAACATTTTGGGCACACGAGCCATGAGCACCTCAGCATACACGCGCTCATGGGTACTAAATACCAAAGGACACGTGGCCTCTGCGCCGTGCTGTCTCCAGGACTGCTTTAGGGAATGCCACGCAGGCAGCCTCTGGGCAAGGACCAGTTTGACGATTGACTCCCTTCCGCTGCGCCGCAGGAGGTCACGGCCCCAGAGAAGCCATGGCAGGTGGCCCTGGCACAGGAGGACAGTTCACCTCACCGTAGTGGTGGTTGCATCCGCGTGGCATGGGGCGAAAGTTCAGCCCCAGGGAGCTACTCCAGCGCCAGCAAACCCCAGGCAACCCACCTTGACACCACCCCTTTGTGCAACCTGGGTGGCAAGGGAGGCCGTCCCTGTTGCCTCACCGGCTGGCTGACATTCAAGTGGCAGAATTTCATCCAGCAGCCAGGGAAAAACGCATGACAGTGCTATGCGTGTGTGCAATGCACTCTGGCTTACTGTACGTGCAATGGGAGGCTCTCCAGAGTTCTGGGAATCGGTCTTGCTTTCTTTTCACCTCATTTAGGACTTGGGAGCTGAGAAGAGAGACCTCAACTGACAGTCAGTGGCACTGATCATCCTAACCTGGTGAGACTTCTAATTGCAATGGTTTTGAGCAGCGATCTGAGCAGCCCCAGTTGCTGTGCAGAACCACCACTTTCAAGACATCCCTTCTGTTGTTAGAAATGTTACATCATAGAGCTTTCTGTCATTATAGCTTCCAACTCACGAAGAATGTGACTGTGGGATTTGCCCTTAAGAAAGGGCAAAGAGATACTAAAATACTGTAACTCTCCATAATAACACAACAAATGCAAGTGTCCCTCTTTCAAGCTACACAGCTACTTTAACAACACAAGAGTCACTTGAAATTCCATTGAGTCAAGACTCATTCTTGAAAATTTAAACAAGGCAAATGGGTTAAAGATCTCCGAAGCCAAACTCATGTCCCCTGTAAACAGATACAACATCATCTAGATTAATGAAAATGGGTCTACTCTCTGCCAGCAATAAATATGGATCGTAACTAAGGTCATCGGTACACAGCCTATGAAGACAAAGTGCTGGAACATAATCATAAAAGAAAAGTGTAGGCAAGAAGCTTGTGGTCTGTGAAAAGCCTGCCTCAATTGTACACTCCATTTTAATTGACACAATTCAAAACTGCTCAACATACCCGCAAGAGTTCATCACGATAAACCAAAGGACCACCCTCAGTATCTTACATACTGTGCACACCAACCCTGAAGCCACTGGCTCTTCATTGGTGAAGATGCTTCATGACACCACAACAGCTGAAGTCACTGGAATGGCTAAGGCAAGAAGAGCATTTAGAAAGCCTGAGGTCGAAATCTGGATGCCCAGCTTTAACACCGATACGTGACAGATGCTAACAGACCCTTTTTTGTTTTCCTAGTCCATTTTTGTTCTCGATCAAGGGCACGCTACTACAGAAAGCACAGGGAGGAGTTCTGCTCATTCACCACACAGTAAAAAGCTGTGGTAGCTCTCACAATTACTATTTCTCCCTAATCTCTGGATTGCCCATATTATCAGCCTAGTGTGTATTTTTTCCTAAATGTAGACACAATCTCTTCTTTCTTCATGTTCTTTTAGCATCTTTTCCAATTATTGCATTTACAGTAATGACCATTGCAAAATATGTGAATTGTCATAATCATTTTACATACCAGATGCTACACTACATTTAGCCAACACATCGAAGTTTAGGGACTACATCTCTTATACTGAAGCCAACAGAAGTTTTACTCTAGACTTTATTTAGCATTTTTCCAGCTAATGACTGGAAGTGGCTTTTAAGAGAGAAGCCCCTTTTATACGGGGATACGACGGGTGCTGAGGAAAGCTTCAAGCAAGCACTCCTTTCGTTATCGCCCTATTCCAGAAACCAAGGACCAAGCGCCTCCATCAGAAGGTGGCAGCGGGCCCACCCCAATGCAGTGCTTTTTCTGTTTGTCTGGAGACAGCTCAGGGCCAGGCCTGCGCTGCCCAGCTCCATCGGCCCAGCGCTGAAACACACACCGGCTGCTGCCCACTGCACAGGCTGTTCTACGCCAGCATCCAGGGCTCCCCCAGCCACTCGCGCTGCCGGCTTGACTGTTCCTAAACGGAAAAAAGATACACGGAAAATGAAAGGGAGAGGGGCGGAAAGGGTGATAAAAAGGAAAATCAAATAGATATCTGGAAAAAGAAAAAAATGCATGGTGCGAGGAGAAACGAAGAAGGATGGTTGGAAATAACTATGGTCCGATAGCTCCCTGAAGTCTCTTTATATTCGTGCAGAGAAGGGAGTGGTTTTAGGATTTCACTTCTCTCTCTCAGCTCCCTATTTCAGGATGAGATGACTCAGACACCTTACGTAGCAGGCGCCTATGTGTGGTCAGACAAATCCCATCACCAGTGCCTGCAGGGTGCTTGAGGGACCGAATGAGTGAGCAGTAACCTAAACTGCCTGTAATCACCAAATGCCAGGATCGCAGGCATGCACACGTCCTCCGCAGGATCAAAAGGCGCATGTGGACGAAGTGGGAAAGGCATGCACTGTAACTACCATCTTCAGTAGCGTTACACAGGGACCACCTCTCCCTGACATCTAGGGCCAGGTTTCCAAAATGTTTCTTTCGGTAAAAATTTTTCTTTGATTTCCTAACAAGTGTGAACATCCTGCGTACAACAGCCTTGTGACAGTCTGGCTCCAAGTGTTGCAACAGGAACACCTGGTGTTGATCCTATTTTTCAAACTATAGTTCGAAATTTGCCCATGATGTAAGCACTGATGTAGGAGGGCAGCTCTTGGAAAATGCTGGAAAGCTTATGGGAAATTGAGTTTTGTCTGCCTGGGGTACCACTAGTTTTAAACTAAACCACTGACCTGTTAGGGGCAAGACTGAGTTTTTCATAGCACCCACGGGCAGTGCCTTGCACAAGGAGAATCTTCCCTCGCATGAGACCCCCAGAAATGCCGCAGTATGTAGGGTTGCTGGGCATTTTCAGCATGAACTGACAATCCAAGTAAGATTTAAAAATAATGGATTTAACTCCACAGTATTTACAGAGTTTTCAAACAACAAATAATGACTTAACAAAATAAACTGACAGCTTGTGTACACAGAGCCATTGCAAGAGGGAATGTCACTCCCAGTCAGTTCTGGCGTGACTGATACCAAATATAGTATTTTCTTTATCAACCCAAAAAGGGTATTCAAGCACACAGGAGTGATCAGGTCAGATCAAAGGTTGAACTAGGTCAGTATCCTGTTTCAGACGGCGGCAATACTTTTTAAAAAAATTTAACAGGGCAACGCTCTCACAAAATAATTTAAAGACAACATCATGCAACTTGAAATAATTTTACTTGTTAAACAATCTATTTCATCAGGGGTCTGCAATCAGTGCTGTGCACTCTCATCAGCAGTTCCACTTAGCACATCCTCAGAGCTTCAGCTTTCACCTAGGAAACGCAGTGAAATCGCCAGTGGGCTTTGCTGGGTTTGGGTCAGTCGCCCATGCACAAGGGTCAGGTCCCCATCCACACCTAGGAGAGGGGACACAGCAAGGCCCCCGATGATGAGACCTTGAGGTCTAACACGGGCCAGGGCAACCATTAGTTCCAGAGCTATCATGTCAACAGAGCAAAAGTCCTTGCAAAAGTGAAGGCAGCTAATGAAGACCAGAGGATCTAGACATCTCTAAGGTGTACAAAATAGCTTGGAGTTTTCTGCTTGGCTGTCAAGCCACGGATGAAGAAACAAGAAGGAAGGAATTGAAATGTAAGGTGTCCACAAAATTTCCTGCTTATAACCAATGCCTCTCTTGCTTGTGACCTGCAAAGATGTGGAAAAGGAGTTGGACAGCCAGCCCTCCCATGGAGAACAAAAAAAACCGAAGAAAACCCAGGACTTCTACCTGCCTGGAGATTTCATATGTTGGAAACCACAAAATTCTCATTAATGTTTGCAGGGGACCTGCATTCAGCAGTTGCACAACAGAAGATCTAGAGAGAAAATTCCCAATTAAAGCTAAAAGGAAAATTACATAAGTGAAAAGCCAGAGTTTGTAAAGATTTGTTAATAAACCCACTATCTGAATGAGACAGTCCAACAACTTTGGCATCCTGCTTTTGTTTATACTTAGAGGATTTCACTATCATCTTAAGTACCTCTTAATGGTTCTAAACATAAAATAAAAGAAGGAAAAAAATTAAAATAAAACTAGGCAATTTTACTAGCCAGAAGATCAGACTCCTCAATAATATCATTCTGGTCTTTTTACTGAGATGCACTTGGCCCATTGTTTCTTCCCCTTAAAATGTTAATTGGCACTCCCTGGGATTGCTCTTTCCAGGTGTATTTATACTACTGATGGCTCCAGACATACGGGGCAGATATTTGTCCTTAACAATGCTCTTTATCAACCTTAAGTTTTATGTCCAGCTGTAACTAAGGCCATCAGATATCAAAACCAACACACTGAATTTGAGGAGCTCATAATCATGGATGATGTCCAATTCATTTTTCACTCACTTTGCAGGCTTCACATGCTAAAAACTAACTACCAACAAATTTTAAAAATTCTGTTTAAAAGTTCTCAACAGAAGATGTTGAACAGTCTGAAGTTTTATTCAACTACTTGAAGGACAGTTCCTTCCACAAATTTGCAATTAAGAATGGTTTGGACTTTTGCAGTTTAATCCCATGATACCAACAATAAACTGCCTTGCCTCCAATAATACAGCAGCTCTTCTTAATCCTCAGTTACCACAATCAAGGAGACAAACTTTGCCCCACATCTTTGGCAAGAATAAAGTATTCTTCAGTGCTAGCACAAGTGTAAAGCTGCATAGTAATACTGTAAGGGCATTATGTTTTCTGTGCTGTTTTAATGTAGTTACTCATATGGGTCTTAGCACCTCAGGATCACTTTTGTGACATGGTAAAAGAACAACTTTGAATATCCTCAGAAAGGAATCGCTCACAATTTACAGTTGAGGAACTGAGGCATGAAGAACAATTTCCAGAGATGACACAGGTTCCTGACTTCCACGGAAATCGTGGGACTTGGGCACGTTCAGCAGAACCGAGCCTGACTGACTGACACCTGACTTGTACAAGGTGGCTATGGCTGCATTCAGTTTGAAGTCAGGCTCCCCACATCCTCAGAGATGTACTGATCATCATTCCCCTGCATGCCATGTAGCACAAACCACTACGTGTACTCTGCAAAGCCCCAAGTCCCCTGGCATGAGGTAAACCTTTGACTTGCATCACCTTCTCTTCCTCCCTACTCCGAACACCAGCTCTTCCAACAGAAGGTCAAGGTCTGCTCAGTAGATGCAAGATCTGCCCATGATTTCATCATTCCATGGAATGTCTGCTCTGCAGGATCTGGGTCCCTTCCTTAGCCAAACTGAGGTCACGACTTTCTTGGAATCCTTCCACCTTGCGCCGGCACCATAAGAAGGACTCACGGCAATCAAAAGGTAAGATGTCCTCACAAAAGTCAACAAGATTTGCAATTGAAGGTTTGCAGCGGAGCACACAGTACAAGGTAGTATCAGGTAGCACTGCTACTTTGGATCTGAAAGCAGTAACAACCACACTGGCAAACCCTGCACACGATGTGATGCACTTTTCTCCTCGAATTTGCCCGGGTGCAGTCTCAGCCCTGCTGTTTGCCGTTCTGCTGCTGGCCTGCATAACGCTAACCTGGGTGACCCTGCAGAGCACCCCACCGGGCTGCAACGGTGTCCCCCAGCAAACCCAGCCCCAGGGGACGTCACACTGTGACATGGACAGGAATAGCATGGCTTGCAGCAGCAGCACTTCTGGGACACTTCAGCCAGTGATGGGCCACCACTGTGCTAGGCTCTGTGTAGACACAGAGTAAGTGCACAACCCTTCTACTCCAATCCGGGACTCAAGCCCAAGGCTGAAGTGGGCTGACAAAACGGTTGGCAAGAAAAAAAAGTATTGGGTAGCAGTGCGAGGGTAACATGGTTACACAGATAGGTCACACGTTCATACAGTCTGGTCAGTGAAAAGCTTATTTTACATTTTAGCTGATGTTAATTTACATTTAAAAATAGTAATACGTTTAACCCCTGCCCATTTCCATTAAAATAAAAAGCATCTAAACTCTCTATTAAGCTTTCCAAAAAGCATTTTAAATCTTCTTGCCTTGTGCAGTCCCAGTGGACCTTGTAGTACAAAAATCATTCTCAAAGTTGCAGAAAGCTCCATAAACACTAATGAAAGTTTCTCCTTGAAGCACAAAAAATAAACTCCAGCCCCGTAACCTCCAATGTCCCCAGCTCTGTACTGACAATACCTTTGCAGAGAAGGGTCTCTGCAGTCCCCATCAGCCTCTCCCTGGGCTCCAACACACCAGGGGTACCAGCCTGCCCGTGCTAACCGCAGTCATGAAGACAGAAATGCTACAGCCTTTCCCCTATGAATTTTTCCCCCTTTTTATCTCTATATTTATTGCTAAGAGTTAGCAGATCAAAGTCAGTTGAAAAGGGCTTGGGATAGACTCTTGAGCAAGGGGCAGTGACTGCGCAATGACATAAAGGAAGAAAAAAGTACAAAACATCCTTTTATTCCCAGCACCACTATAGCTGGCTGTGGAGAAGAGACCGACGGCAAACGCAGTGCATAAATTTGAGAGTTAAATACTCGGCCAGACCTTTCTCTGCTGAGCTCAACGGGAACGTGACCATCTTTGACTTTTTGAGGAGCGCTAGAGGTACTGGACACAAATGCTCGCTGCGTTTTCAGCAGGGGGGGGTCAGGGAAAAGGCCAGTTACGTCAGCCATTGCAGAAAATGGAGTAATTGAGACCCCAAATCACGCAATGAGTTACACACAGCGATCTCCTGCTTACCCTGAACCCCATTAAAAGGCAACATCTACCAGCACAGAGTCCATTAAAAGACCAAGATCTAACAAATTATTGGAGCCTGTCTACAGTGCTTCTCTTACCAGATTACGGACAACCAGACTGCACCCATTGGAGGGAGGAGGAGAATATGGAAGCTGTCCCCATGTAAGTTTTATTCGCTGCTTTTAAAGAAGACAGTTTTTAAAGATTTCTAGGTTGCAAGGGACATGCACATGTAGCATCCGCCTCAGAAAAACTAGCAGCAGGAAAAAACACACCAATCTAAATAACAGCAGCTTGTCATCAAGGCATGATTAAAAATTGGCAATCAGGAAAGGAATGCTGCTGCGGTGCCCAGGAAGAGCCCAGAAGCATGTGCAACCTGACAGCAAAACAGCCAACAGCAACTCACATGCCACAGTACAAACTGCTGTCTTCTCGACGTGAGGCGATGACCTCAGCCAAAGATGCGCTTTTCACTCCGGCTGCCTTCGCCTGGGGTGCAGAAGAGCCTGTGGAAGCCAACTGCAGGTCGCACTTTTGCCAGGACTGATCAAGCAGCGACGCTGCCATGTAACAGAAGCGGTATCTGTCTGCCCCGCGCTGCCCCGACAGCCCTACCACCACATCCTTGTGAAGCTACAGCTTGGCAGACTGGAAAGCTGGACCAGCGCGCAGGGTGCCTCGTCCCACTGGCTCCGTGTGGATTCAACCAGCAAAGGACAAAGGTCAGTCTGTCTGTCTCTGCATGGGTGCCTGTATCTGCAAACCAGCAGAAATAGCCACAGATGTGAAACTGCCATCTTCCAGGGGAAAAATTCCCTGCGATTTGACAGGGCCAGGGAGTTTAGACAAGCAATGAGACAGCTGGGCACTCTGTACCCCATTCCCAAGGGAAATCAGCTTCTTCCCATTGCTCCTGTGCCCACCCACAAAAAGCACCCTGACTCCAGGGGTTTATGTCACCACTTGCTGCTCAGCCCCTGCCTGCACAAGCACCCCTCTGCTTTCAAAGTGCGTGCCTAGTTGAGACATGAGATACTTTTTCAGAAGTGCCAAAATCATTCAGCATCCTCCCAAACCAAACATCTCATCCGTCTCATCCCAAACCAAAATGCTCTGGAACGTCCATATTCGCTTTTGAAAATGATGGCAAGCTCCTAAATTCCTTCTGGCTCCATTCTTACAAGTTTATTATTCCCACAAGCACATGGTGTTTCACAAAGCAGAAGAGATGCCTTCACTCTCAGAAGCTTAAAAATTAATGAAGCAACATGATGAGAGATATGTTCATACTCTAGGGACAGGGTGAGCAAAAGGCCAATGCCTATGTTTCAGTGGTAGGCTGAATCCAGAAGACACCGATGTGTTTATCTTCAGGATGACATTTTTGTGCCACCATCTTTCTTCTCTCCCCCCCCCCCCCCGCCCCGAGACAGAAAATACCTGAACTCTGAAAGGACATGTTCTGTTAGTCCTCACAGACTCTGTCCTTGCATTTTCAAGGAGCCAAAGCTCCATGATCTTCCAATCCATCGGCCTTTTGCTCTGGAACGCCTGAGGGATGGAAGCAAGGCAAAGGAGTGGGTATCCTCCAATCTCTGCAGCACCAAAGCTTCTGTGCACTGGTGGCCCAGTCAGCTTCATGGCCAGTTTGCACACGAGAACAGCAAAAAGCCCCTCAGGGGGATGAAACGTGGAGGCAGGCTAAATTCTTGGGTTAAATGAAATTTGCTCAAGTAAAAGTCTCTCAGTAGTAAAGCACAACTCATACTTCTCCCCTTTGAGTCCTTTGAGTCCTTGCTGCAGCACAAAGGGAAGGACAGGGTGACTTCTGTGTCCCATCCACATCCTTCACCGGCATTTAGCAAGAGCTCGGGGGGGGGGGGGGGTGGGGGGGTGGAGAAAGAAGTAATTTACATCATTTTTTGGCTGCCACTCACGTATGCCTGGAGAGGTGCACGCACAGACTCTCACTCTTGATTTCTGCATGAGGTAAGAGTAGCTTAAGTGGATGAGGAAAGCTTGTTCTGCACTTAGGAAACAAAACTGTCTAGGAGGATGGTGCTCATGGGAATTATTACCAGGCAAACGCACTTGCAAACCCAAATTTGTTGACCCTCTGCTCTTCCACACCTATCTCCAGTTTTGACCAGAAAGATACCAAAGGATAAATTTCTCTCAGTATTGGCTGCGCTTTCTTCCTCTCGCCACATAAAAGTTTCAGGCAACAAAAGGTTAAAAATAGCTTCCTGCACTAGGATGTTTTTTTCAAATACACAAAAATTTATACTCCTCTGAGGTTTACAAAGTCAATTTCAGAGTTCAGTGTCAGTTGCCAGCGCCCCTTAAACCCAAAAAATGCCTAGCTGCCCTTACGCAGTGCTTCTCTCTGTACTGACAGCTCACTAACAAAAACGGTCACTTTCGCAGCAAAGCCCCACAGCATCTCTGGGGAATAACCAGCTCCGCTTTCATCCTGCTCATCCTCCTCCGCTCTGACTCAGCTCCCGCTACTACCTGCGAGCACGCTGCTGGCTGCCATGGGTTAAACCTTGCCTTTTCAGGAAGAAAAACAGGAGAGGAAAAAGCCAGGAGAGGCAAGAGAGAGGGGAGTGAGGGGAGCCTGCCCGGGGCAGCAGCCGGCCGGAGGGTAGCGGCGCTGGGGACAGGAGTGGCCAGAGCTCTGCAGCAGCCGGCGGAGCAGCAGAGGAAAAGTTTCTGCGATTTTAGGCAAGCCCTCGCGTGACGTCACCTCGCCCAGATAATCTCGACGCAGTCAGCACAGGCCTCCTGCCTCCCCATTGGCGAGCCCCTCGTCAGCAGACATCTGAAGATAATTATTATTGGCCAGACAATTATAACAGGAACAACTGTCACTTCGTGCCGATGCCCGAACCTGGCGCTCTGCAGCACGATGGAGAAGGACCCCGGCGGTCACCACTCCGTCCATGCGTTTCTGTCACTTTTGCTTTCCTAAGCACCGGCCGGTTTTTGCTACCTCACTGGCTGCAGCTGGGAACCGGGATGGATCTCGGCGCTGCCACCCTTTCGCTGTCTGGCTGACTGAACCGCGAACCTTCTGCAAAAACAGTAGTGTATTTATTCAACGAGAAATAAAGGACCAGAGCTGCATCAATTTTCATGCAGCAGTTTAAGGAAAAAAAAAATGCCTCTGCAGATTATTTACTTCATCCCTCCTCCCTCTTTGCAGAAGTTCAGGAGGAGGCACTGGGTGAGTTTAATCTGAGAAATCATTTTAAGCAATTATTTTCATAAACATTTGATTTCATCCTGATCTTACTGAAATCAAACCTCCCATGGTCTGAGCACAACAAAACCAAAGTGATACTATATTTTGTAGCAAAAGGTACCTACCTGATGGCATTTTATGTAAACATACACCACGAGCAGCTTTCCGGCAACACAAAGCATAAGGAGCTTCATCGGAGTAAACGGACCCATTAGTTCTTTAACCTCCTCAAACCTCGCCATTGCTTGTTTAGGGAAGACAGCTAACTGGCGGCTCTCGCCCTCGGAGACCAGCACGCTGCAGGTCTGTCTCTGCAGCCTGCAACCTCGTGCTGCTGTTCCTGCCTCCCCGCAGGAGAGCCAGGCAGTCTGGGGGCTATACCATAAGGGCGTGCACATACGTGAAGCCAAGAATTCAGGAAGGCACGAGACCCATCAGCTTATAAGTATCAGGGAATAGACTATTCATTTTTCCTCTGTGTCAAAACAGCCACCTCTTTATAGGACTGCTAATCTAGGCCCAGGCTCTAAAGAGGTCCCAGTGCGATGCACGCTGCAGGATGGGGGCCTCCCTAAAGTGAAGTGGGAACATCTGGAACGAAGCAAGGAGGACCTCGTTCACTGCCGTTAGACCTCTTCACCATCAGACGGGCTCCATTCATGCCAGACTCAGAGGGAAGATTTCCAGGGGCAGAAGGGACAGAAGAAACAAACCCTAGGATAGGGGCATGCTGAAGAAAAGCCTGAGTGCCAGCGATGGGTGAGTGCAGAGGACATGCATTTGCCCCAGGGAGCGATGGGGCTTGGAGCAAGCTCGGGGACAGAAGCAAAGGAGGGGCGAGCCTTGGCTGCAAAGAACCAGCCACTTCTTTCCTTGCACCGTGATCCATCCAGACCAACCAGACCCGTATCTAGGGGTACGCCACTACCTCTGGGCTTTGCGTTCAAGCTTTTCCAGCTTTAGGCTTATGTGCTTTAATTAAAAGGGCTTGTCAGTGCTTTAACCAGATCAGAACCCAGAGGGTATGTAAAGGGATTCATGTCCTGCCTCAAACTGGGCTACAACTTCATATGCAACCTAGTCAGACTCCAAAGAAGCTTCTCAAAATCCAAAAGACGGGGTCAATTCCTTAGAGCCTCTTCATGTCCCCTAAAGCCTTTTTTTTTTCCTGCCTTATAAGCTATCAAGAAGTATTTCTGAGATGGAAGTAATACAACGAATGCCACACCTATCCAATTTGTTTACCTCCAACGTTAGGCACTGTAATAGCATTGCATCCTGATGTAAATGGCGATTACAGTGTGAAGTCCTGCCGTAGTCTTTCCTGAAGCTAGTCCACTTAGCCCTCTTCCTGCCCAAAGGACGAACAACTGTGTTTATCTCTACAAACCACTACTTAACAACCTCATCTTAGGACACTTTTACACTAATGATGTGCACATTAGGGCTACGCCTACAAAGTTGAGAAGCCACGTACTGCCATTGATGCCTGTGTAAGCAAACCTATTGCGTCATCCTGATAGGAATCCGAAAGGCCTTCTTGCATGGCCCTCAGCTGCTGTATTTTACCAGTTCAGCTACCCCGAAAAATTCAAGTGCTGGAGTAGGACCCGTTTCATTAAGCGAGTGAATTTCCTGAAGATAAAAACCACACGATTGAACCTAAAACTTAGAAGAGTCTTTAGCAGCATTTTCAGGAAAAGCCTGCCACGACAGAGACCTCAGCAGGCACAGCTCCGTCTCGTTTCCAGAAAAGTTCCCAGGCCACAAGCAGATCGCTCCCCTCCTTTACTCTCACGTGAATCACAGGTACCAAATCACCAGTTCCCTTACAGAAGGCAAAATCGGACCAAAAAGCGCGTGTGCACGGATCATCATGTCTCTTTCGCAGTGGAAAACTGAGCGTCTCCTCCTTCAAACACGGGAAGCGGGAGCCTGGCGTTAGGGGAGTCCCAGCTGGCGACTTCTGCAGCGCATGAGACTGCCAAGGAGATTTTAATAACACTGTTTAGCATTTAGATAGTCCCTCACATCTTCAAGGCACTCGGCAAACATTACCAAAGCCATCAACACGCCTCATGAGGGCATTTTAGCGTTATTATCCCCCACCCCGGTCTTTCTCTGCTAGGGAAACTGAGGCCTAGGAGAGGTTATATAATGTCCCCAAGGTCACGTCACGAAGCGCAGGAGAGCCAAGCAGAAGATGCAGGAGTCCTGGTTCCTAGTCATGTTCTTTCATCTGAACTGCATCTCTCCTGGGTTATTTGGCTATTATACACACTTAGGTATCACCCCCCCCACCCCCAGTCCTCTTTTACCAGTTTGCCCTATTCTGATGCCAGGTTTCTTCCGGAACATGGACAAAACGGGAAGCATCCAACACTCCCAGCCCAAGAATATCTACGTGGCCTCCTTTCTCCTAAAACACGAGTGACACCAGCCACCCCTCAAGAGCTAATGAGCTCACCCGCAGGAGAACAGAGGGAGACATACACACACTTAAATCGTCATTTTAATTATATCGCCCTTAAAAGTCCCCAGACGAGTCACTGGAGGATTCCAGCAGGTCCCTGGCTGAGATCCACCTAGGGACCATTCTGCCTTGCAAATGTAGGCACCAAAGCTTGGACCCAGAGACAGTCCTACCCTGCCATCATCACACAAGGGTGGCACGGGGAAGGTCCTCACTCAGGAGACAGGGGGACGACGGAGCCCGAGAGGGCAGGCGGCACGGCGGAGGGAGGCCAGGCGGGCCATAGGGAAGTTGAGGGCAAGCTGGGGAGGGAGGCCACGGGAGCAGCAGAAAGGGCAAGGCTGGGCGCCGGGGATGGAGCAGCAGAGAGGCGCGGGCGAGCATGGGCACGGCGTGAAGGCAGGGCCCGTGCGGGCAGACGAAGCCAGGACGAGGACCGGGAGGAGGCGTGATGGAGAGGGGGATCCCAGCCTCGGGGGCAGCCCGGGGTACCCCGCTGGAGGGGGCAAGGGCCGCCGGGGCTCTCCCTCCACCCCTGCCCCCGCTGCCGGCCGAGGCCCGGGACCGGGGTGCCCCCGGGGCAGGGAGCTGGCTCCCGGCACGGCGCTCCCCGCCGGCGGGAAGGCGGCGTGCGCGCCTGTGTCCGTGTGCGCGTCCGTGAGGCTCCGTCTCGCCGCGGCCCGGGCAGCCCCACGGGGTCTCCGCGCAGCCCCCCGGCACGGCGGGTCCCGGGAAAGTTGACAGACGCGTGGCCGCCAATGAAGTTTTATTAGGAGCTGGGGGGGGGGGTGGGGGGGGTGGGCTGTGCGGCGAGCGCAGGTACCCGCAACTTGTTCGGCCGGGCGCGCCGCGCGGGGAGCGGGAGGGCCAGGCGGGCCGGGCCAGGGGAGGCCGAGGGCAGGGCTGGGACACGTGCGCGGCCCCGCAGCGCCGGGCCAGCCGGAGGGCCGGGACGCGGCGGGAGCGGGCGGCGGCGGCGGGGCCCGGGGCCCGCACCGCGCCGCGCCGGGACGCCCCGGCTCTGCGCAAACCCTGCGGGGCGGCCCCCGCCCGGGCGCGCAGGTAGCGCCGGCGGCAGCGCCCGTGTGGCCGCGCACGGCGGCGCGGAGCCGCGCCGAGCAGCACGGCACCGCACCGCGCCGCGCCGGGCGCGCACCCGGATGGGCTCAGCGCCTCCCCGCCGACCCGGGCGGACGGGCGAGCGGCGGGGCCCGGGGGCGGCACTCACCAGTTCTCCTGCATCCACTGGATGGCCGCATGCTCGTTGAACTGCTTCTCGAATTCGTATTCCTGCAAAGTCAACACTGACATGTTCATTGGCCCGGTGGCTGCGGAGCCGCTCCCCGCGCCGAAATGCTGCCTGCCGCCGCCTGGGGAGCCGGGCCCCTGCGCGCCCGCCGCCGGAGAGCCCCCGCCTCTGGCCTGGCCCGCCCCGCCTCAGCGGTACCCCGGGTTTAGCATAGCTCCGCTCCCCTCCGCGCCTCTCCTCCCGGGCCCGCCGGTCTCCTCCTCTTCTGCGGCCGCCGCGCAGCGCCCGGGGGCGGCGCGGTCTTAGTGCCCGCCCGCCGCCGCCGCCGCCGCCCGGGACACCCGCCCCCCGCCGCCGCCCCTCGCGCCTTCCGCCCCCGGCTGCCCGGCGGGCGGCGGCGCCCCGCACCGGGGCTGCGCTGCGGGGCGTCGCGGGGGAAAGCTCCTCCCTGCCCCCCCCGCCAGTCCCGGGCCGCCAAAAATAGCTGCAAAAATAGGCAGCCCGCACGGCGCCCCGCGTGCCCTCCCCGCACACCCGGGAAATAAAGCACAAACTGAGATTTAGCCAGAAAAGCAAACGCGTACCCCTCCCCCCCCAGTGTACCACCCCCCCCGTGTCCTTTTTCATTTAAATTCAACATGCACCTGCTGTGGCTGCCGACCCCCCCGTGCGCGGACCCTGTGGTGTAAAATCGGGTACGTGATACCCCCTGTACATCACAGCCCCCAGTACATCTCATCCCCTACTTTACAGCACCTCCGCGGCCCGGCCCGGCCCGGTCAGGGGCTGCAGCGGGGTGTCCCGGTGCGGGGGGCACTGCCCTGCAGAGGGGCACCCCGCGCTCCCCGCTGTGCGCAGACCCGCTCTTGGGTGCTGCCGTAGGGACGGGGCTGGTGGAGCGTGGGGCAGAGATCCCAGGGGTAACTATCGGCCACTCAGCTCCCCTCGCAGCTAGGGCGCACGGTGTGCTTATTTTGCCTTCCCGTCTCATCTGCCACACTTTGGAGTCTCCAGCTGTGTTCCTCCGGCTCCTGCAGCACCCTGGACGCGCTTTGCCGGACGAGCTGGGCTAAAACTAGTTCCAGCCCCCACTGAGCTTGCAGTCTGAAGGCAGGAGGAGAACAGCTTTCATGTCGAGAAAGCTAGCCACAAATGAGCACATCCAGCACAGGTCAGCGCGCTCTTGGCTCTCCTGGACTCCAGTTCTCGTTGACGTGGAAGTGCTTAATGTCATGAAAGCCAAGCACTGAGGGAAATATAAAAAAGGGAGCCCTCAAATTGTGGGACATCAACAGCTAGCTGGTCTGATGTTCCTGCTTGCATTTTGACGATTCTGCTCTTCAGAGTTATGTTTTTCAGCTTTTCACTTCTTTTTTCCTGACAATTACAACTCTTCTTTTTTGCTAATGAGGGCTGAGTTGCTCACGTTGTCATCTGACTGGGGGTTTTAAGCAAAACACAAAACATCTCACTGCTCAGGCTGAAACTACAAGGCGATGCTGAATTGTTATTTATTACTATTGTACCCAGAGGCTTACAATGGGTCAAGGTCCCATAGTCCATACTGTCTGTATAGTCGAGACAAAGGGGAAGAGAAGCAGTCGTGACCTTGCTTTCCAGATGGAGAAGCTCAGAGAGCTGCCAGGGTTTTCAAAACTGCTTCACATCATCTTTCCGTGGCCAATGAACTGGGTGGTGGAGAGGTGTTTGGGCAAAGCTGGCTTCCTTCGCACTCCTGCTCCAAAAGACCTGCCCGTCAAGGCGCACGTTAGTCTTCCAAATCTCCACGAGAGGCAGTTTCAGTGGACGGGGACCCGAAGGCAGATGGGGGAAGATGGATGGAGGCAGCTCCAACACAGCCACAGCTGACATTGTGCGGCTGGATGAAGCGTGGGGGGAAGGTCTCTTCACAGCTGCAGTGCTTGGGCTCTGAGCCACAGGACTGCTCCTTGCCATCGTGCCAGAGGATAAATGCTGCCCCATGGCAGACATCGGCCCAAGTCCCCTGCTCTTCTGCCAGAAGCTTCCTGCAGGGTTGTACACGGATGGGCCATCTCCAGCTGAAATACCTCCTGGTGGTGCCCTCACTACAGCGCGCGTCCGCACTCGCTCCGTTAAAGGCTTCAGGTGATGCTGCTCATCCATCTGAACAATATCTTTAACACAGAGGTGTGGAGAAATTAATGTGTGAATCGACAAGTGCTGGTGTATGTCAACGCTCTTTGGTCAAAAGTGACTAGGAAATAAACAAGGAAATCTGGGCCCCAATTTGTGTGTCTGGTACATTTACTCACATGAGTGGCAGAATACTTTTTCTGTCTTAAAAGTGAAGTTGTTACAGAGAGATGGTTACCAGAAATATTAACTTTGAGGGAAAAAAAATTCAATCTCTTTTTCTGCAACTCCAAATTATTTTGGACTAGAAATTTGGGTGTCTTAATGACTTACACCATCCAATTATTTCATTAATATCTGGTGGGTTGAAGTTTATGGTCTGGGGCTTGCTTTCCTCCAGAAAACAGTTCTTCAGAACAGAATTGCCCCACATGCAAAGTTTCTGGAGTGCACAGATGGACTTCTGAAACCCTGAAGTGGCAGATTGACCAGAAGATCTGCGACCTGCTCTCTCACACTGGTGGCTTTCCAGAGTCAGAGCTAGAGCTGGCAAGGTACACAGGATGAAGATGAAGGCCATAAGATGCTATAGCAAGGGCTCCTCAAGGGTTAGGGTGGCCATGGGGCTTTGGGTGAGGTTGGCTGTTGCCCCCACAACTGCTGACTGTGCAGGGCATCACGTTGAAGTTCAAGTCTCAGCAACGCTTGAAAACCATCCATAAGAGCTTCAGGAAATACAGTAACAGCCTTGAAACACTAAACACTACTGGGATTAGTATGAGTCTCAAAAGCACGCCAGGGTTTTCTCCAAGTTTTCTATAGCTCACAGGACTTCTTCACAGGGTGAACAATCGCAGTGTATGCTTCTTCCCTTTCTGTCCCACTCCCATGGGGGCTACCTGAAATATCCCCTACTACAGGACTATCTGGAAGTCAATACTGAAGATCAGGGTCACTTACAAAACCTGCGCGGACGATGGAAGAACGCATAAAATCTTCTTGGCCTTGTGGAGTTTGTAAGCCCTGCTTCTAGTCACTTAGATCAATTGCATCAAAGAATAGTAAACAAAAAATATATAGTCTTTTTTAGAGGGAAGTAACTTTTATGAAACCATTTTGAAAGTAATTTTATTAATTCTCACATAAAAGCAGGAACTTGAAGTGTAAGTTGTAAATACCTTTCAGGAGAAAGGATGTGGGGAGAATGATAAGGTTTCAAAACTAGGTCTTCGAGAGACAGGGAATACAATCTCAGTCCCTCTGCATACATTCATGTGCATACTTTCATGGCTTTTTTCTATGGGGTCTCCATCTTGTTTGGTAAACGGATAGTTATTGAGCATTACATTTTATTCCCCTCATTTACCATGTCTCCTAAGGCTGTATAGAAGGCGCAGCAGCTAAATGCTTCATTTTATACCAGATAGCTGTTAATGCCATTTCCATTTTATCCAAGACCCTTTGGTTGAATAACACAAGCAGGTCCATTCAGGATTTACAAAGAACTGCCTAATCAGGTTGGGTGCCTTACCGTTATCATTCTTGTTACTAAGCAAATACATTTTCATCCCTGTCACAGTGATAATTTATTGCAAAAACCATTAGGTTTCTACTGCTGTAAGGAGTAATTTTGAATAGTTTCTTGTACTGAGGTATAGAGAAGTCTCAGCTAAACTCTTAGCAGCTGCTGGGAAATGAGATGCTATATTGCCGACAAGTCAACATAAGGTATAGTAAGTGGCAATGAGAGTTGACATCGTGACTTAAACATAACATCAATTACTAAAACAAACAAAAAATTGAAGGAGGCCTGGGTGCTTGAGAGCTTTTTGTCCAGCTGTATCAGTTAATGCCTTAAAGCATTTAATCTCTCTGTCTGTGATTTTGCCACACTTGAAAGCAAAGCGACATACAAATAGTGGAAGTCATGGAAAACTGGATTCTCCTGTAGACCCCAGAATCTAGCAGCAATTAGGTGGTTCCCTTGGATAAGATAAAGGGAAATGGTATCAAGAATGAATGAGGCATCTCCCTAGGGCTACTAGCCGGTCCTAACAGGTCCTAGCAAAAAGGAAGTTTTCAAGTTTTCATGTGCCACGGAATAAACAAAAAATGGCCAAGGGATGTTTATAGGCAGCCCCAGTCTACCTGGTAAGTCAGGCCTGCGAATCGGGTTAGCCTGTGCTGCTGCATTACGCTGGGACTCAACCACAGACAGCTGGGAAGCTGCTTGGACGGCTGCAGTGGTAAGCCTGAGCAAACCCTATGAACAAATTGTTGTACTTGGCAAGCGTCAGCTCATAATAAATCAATAGTAAGCACTAATATGAATTAAAATATTATAGGGGAATTTAAAGCAGAATTACTGTGTCATCTTTCAGGTCTGTAAAATAACCCACGTCTCAATGTACTCGCGTTCTATCATGCTACAACACCCAGGGCCTTCGGCTTGGTCACGCACTTAAAAATCACCTCCGTGCTCTGAAACCAGCTAGATCTAAGCTCTTCTGCAACACTTTTAACGCAGCTCGTGCCAGTTACAACAGCAATGACGATGGTCAGGAGCAAGCTGCAGAGTGCTCTGCAGGGGCCAGGCAGCAGCTCCAGGGTGCTGCCCTCGTGGGCAGCTCGGACGGAAATCTGCCCCTCCTCGTTGTCGGGGCTATGGCTGAGATTGGCTCGATAAAAGCTCACTGTGGTTCTAAGTGGGATAATTATATCTTTGTCTTCACACGGTTCACCTCCTCAGCCTCCCTCAGTATTTTCTTCACAGCCATAAGAAGCAGAAGCGTTTTTAAATTCATGCTGAAGCTCTAGGCCGTGGTTTGTGGCGAGAAGTGGAAAATCTCTGTGGTTTCAAAGCACACGAAGTCTTGTGCATAAAATGCAATCCACAGCAAGACCTCCCTCGTTATAGCCACTGCCATACAAATCTCAGAATCTGAATTTCCCATCTTTGCATACACTAGTAGCAGTTCTAAGCATGTCCCAGATGGCATTCATTCATAGGCAAAAGACAAGAGGGTTTTTTCTACATTATCTGCCAGTATATCTGCAGACCTGTGAAGTGCTTCATCCCTACAAGCCGGGGAAAGCATGACACCAACACCATACTTCCTTCCCTACAGCCTTGGGCTGGACAATATCAGTAAATCTGAGAGAAAACAGATT
Source organism: Opisthocomus hoazin (assembly GCF_030867145.1). Classification (NCBI taxonomy): domain Eukaryota; kingdom Metazoa; phylum Chordata; class Aves; order Opisthocomiformes; family Opisthocomidae; genus Opisthocomus; species Opisthocomus hoazin. The sequence goes on along the minus strand of NC_134418.1, from coordinate 55,354,633 downwards.
GACTTTCATTGCTGACAGGTCAACAAAATGATCTGTTTTTTAAGGGAAGAAGGCAAGACAGAGAAGCAAAAGGCAAAAAGTTTAAACATGTGCACACCAGTTTGGAGCTGGATGCTTACACTGAACCACCTCAGTCTGCATGCTGAGGTCATGCTAAAAGTCTGTGGCAGAGGTTGGAATAGGAACCGTTTTATGGTGTTTGATGTTGATCTATATATTTGCTTGACATTTCTTTTTAATTGAATGAAAATACTACTTAATTGAATTAGGTTAAGAATGGGAAAGGTGGTTGAAATATTTGGGTCTGTACAACCATGTTCTGAAGACCAATATAATTTTACGTTGCGGTACAAAAGAGCCACAGAAGCAGAAAGCACTACTTCAGGTGTTGAGTGATGTTATTATAGGTTTCTCTTTATGGGTGAGTATGTGTATATTTTTGGTGATGTGTGGATAGATACAAAGATAGCAACAAGTATGTGTACTTGAACCTTAGCTTCCCTTACTTTTTTGTGCTTTTAATTTCTTCAAAGCCTGTTTCTACATATTTCAAGATCTTGCAATGACAGGCACTTCGATGAAGTGGCCACAGAGCAAAATACTGGACACCCCAAAAATCTTGTGGTTGAGTTTTTCTCTTCACAGTTTCAGCCTCTGGCATGGAGCTTGCCTGCCAGCTGTGATTAGGAAACTGTCATCAAGCAGTCCTGGACTCTTCACCTGCTTCTGCTCTGTGCAGGTTTAGCTGCTTCCAGAGCCAGCCCAACTGATGTTGGTCTCTCTCCTGAACAAATCAGTTCACTCCCTTCCTTGAATAAACTGCTATGCGACAGTGGTTTTGCCAAATGGCTCATAGGCTCTATCCCAACCGTCAGAGCTTGCAGAACATACAGATCGTGATTCTGCTACAGGGTTTTGTGCTGTATCTTGCAGTGGCCCTGGAAACTCCTGCTGACCTCAGTGGGGACGAGATGCGGTGGCGGACTTGCCATCTGAGGAAACAGAGTCCGGGATGGCATTTGGAAATCGTGCTCAGCCCACTCGCTGCCCACTTGAAGATGAAAGTCGTCACCTCGGCTGCTTCAGCAGGAAGGCAATAACAGGATTAATTCCTGTTAATTTTAACTATTATGGTTAAGATTACTGTTATTTACCACTGTTAAATCAAATGTGAACGTGCTACACAAATCCCATGCATAGATTGTTTCAATGAAGGACAGGACTCAGTGATCAGTTATGCTGCGTAACCTCCCTGCTTCTGATGAGATCACACAGGTATACACAAAGGCTCACTGATTGGAAAGGGGAAAAAGAAGGTCTTGCTCTTCCACGTAACAATGTAACATTTAACTGTACAAATATTGGTTGTATTCTATTTTAGGGATTTACAAAAAAAAAAAGAAAAGGTACCCAGGCTGCTTCTTCAAAACTGAAAATGGGAAATGATTGCTGAGCTCTTCTCTTGTTCTTTTGCTTCATCAGTTGGACTAATCCTGCAGTCAGTGATGAAGGGGGTACGAAAGCTGAGTAAATCTCTGTAGTCACCACCTCTAAAATCTTTAGCTTTACATAGCAAAGTCACTTCCTCTGTGCCATCTGGAATCTGTGCAAAAAATAGTCTATGAAAGAACTTTACTTTGCAATTTAGAGTTGCATGCACTTCAGAGCACAAGAAAGAGAAGTCATACAGAAAAGTAGTTGCACAGCTGCACAGAGAATCTGTATTTAAAGGGCTGCCTTTAATTTTTAAATATATCTCTGAACATTTTCTGGACCACACAGGTATTTCATGGTCTCAGAACTGCTTTTTCCTGGCATAAAAAAAAAAGCTCTATGTTAGCATTTGAGTGAATGCAGGAAAAAATAACAAATGAAGATGATAATAACACCACCAGGATTTTTATAGGAAGTCAGTAGGGTCAAGAGGAAGCTTTTGTACCCATATGTAGGTTCAATCTGCTGTTACTGTTTCAGAGGTATGTGGAAGTCTGTGGGTCGGCTCTGCCACGGATGCTCCATTCTAGTAATACCCCATCTGCCAGGCGGTTTTATCAGTGTAGCTGGGGTTGAGGACTCTGACATTAGTCACTTTGGTCTCAACTCATTTTCAGAGGGATGGGAGTCTGACAGCACCATTTGAGGTGTCCTCCAGTATCCCTCCCGGCCTCCAGCAGCCAGCAGCCTAAATCCTGTGTCTAGTCTACCGGCCCCAGAGATGTGCCGGATACCCTAGCCCACCTACCCATGGAAGCAGACACCTGCAGTTGGGTACATGACCACACCTGTGTGCCACAAGCTGTTTGTGTTCCAACAGAGAAGCCACAGGCATGACTCTTCTGGAGGCTGCCAGCCGTTTGGAGGATGACTGCTATTTGGGGAGTGTTCCAAAATAACAGGTCATCCTGCTCTCCGCGCTCCAACTGATTGCCACACTAGCAGGCAGAGACTGCCTGGGTGGAAGGGTTGAGCCAATGTGGTTGCCACAGAAGGGGAGTTTCTGCTCCCTGCTCTCCTGTTGGTCGTGCACTCCCGCTGCTTCCCCACCCCTGGCACTCCCCTGACCCCTCTGTCAGCTGATTCAGCTCACTATGGTGGGTGGGTAAGACACCTGAAAAAAAAAAAAAAGGACCGTAAGTAGCTTAAGTAGCTCATGCAGTGAGTTGCAATGGCTCCCTGAAGGGTCAAGTCTGGCTCGTGGAGAGGGTGAGTAGTGTGGGTGGTGGTGGAGCTGGAGTTGGGGACGTCCCCTTGCACTCTCTCTCAAAAGGGCCAGGTGAGCCAGCGGGTTGCAGTGGCCGACCCTTCCAACAGTGCTTTAGGCCCAGGGCCTGCAGCATGGGCAGGGGAAGAAAGACCACCTGCAAAGTATGGTGAGGGTGCTAAAATGTGAAGTGTTAATTCTCTTGGGGTTTTACATAAACCTGAGCAGACAGGTTGTTTCTCAGTTTCAGCTATCTGCTTGTTTTCATCTTGTTTTACTGCTTCAGTGGTCATCTATCTACCCATCTGTACATTGGGAAATGCATATTGCTACAGCAAGGTGTTGTCCAAGGATAAGCCTGCAGCAGGGCAAGATTACAGCAGAAACAACTTCTCAGTAACCACTAATAGATTAGCCCTGGACCAGCTATTCAGACCGCAAAGAGGCAAGTTCAGGTTTGTTTGGCTTCATTGGCTTGCACTTGATGTGGAAGAGGGCCCCTCTTTGAAGTGATCCCAGTTTGGAAATCAGGGATTTCGGAGTTCTGATGCGATGGATTAAGCCATAAGTTGTCACATGCACATAAGGTAGGATGTGAATATGTCTGTTTAGGTATTACTGAATGTAGGAAAAAAAAGGGTGATAAAATCTGGAACTATGGGGTTTTTTCAGCATTTTTAAAGTGCAGATATTGTGAAAGACCTTTCCAGGGATAAGAATTGCCTTCCCATAGGCAATTAGAATATACCACTCTCTTTGGTCCTGTGCTCCTTTTCCCAGTTATTTCCCTCTCCCTTTTCCAGGACAATCCAAAGAAGAGAGATGAGTTTTCTGGCAAGCTCATATGATTATTGAATGGAGGCTTGAATGAGCAGAGTTCAGATATGACCCCTGATCACCATGAGGACCTGACCAAAGGAAGATTCTTTGCATTTCCATCCAGGGCTCTTCACTAGCTTCCTTAGGAAGGACAGTGAATCGACGCATTTCTTACCTGAGCACCTCGTCTGTTCAAACCAACACCCAGAAGACAGGAAATTTCATCACTCGCTTCATATGTGTATAATTTGTGTCACCAGAAACTTTTGGCTTGGGCTCTGAAGGTCAAAGTGCCTATTCTTAATTAAAGGAATCAACAGAATATATGTTGGACTTCACTCAGGCCCCAGAAACAGACATGCACAAAGACAGTTTATGGTTATAACCCAAAACTGTGAACTTAAAAATTTTTATTCATTGAGCCTAAACTGGTCAATGGCAGAGTTTCCAAAACACTTCTGACAAATTGCTCCTATGCTTCAGTTTTTCTCTAAAGAGGGAAACTAACAACTCCCCCATCACAGTAGATACAACGGGTCTGAATTCATTACTGAGTATCGAAAGTTTGGAGAGCCTTAGGAAGAAGTGTTATTTTATGTACAAAGCATAATTATTATGTTGCTTATCTGCTACATACACTGTCCTCAAAATTCATATGTGCCATATTCATACCGTTAATAGTGCAAATGCTTGTTTGTGATTTGTGGTCATCAGTGAAGAAAGATGTAGGTGCCGTAATGCTGTAGCTAGGTGTTAATTACTGTCATGTTGTATCATACAAGAATTGCACTTACCCATGATGATCTACTGAGACAAATAGAGAAAACTCAGGCGTGCTTTTAATTATGCTGCAGAGGGAGAGCCCTGACTGGGGAGAACGCAGAGCTAAAATGATCGTTGGGAGGCACCGTTGGAAGAAGGGCTCCCTGAGCAATCCCTCGCACAAGGAGGGCGTGTGTCCTGATTTGCATATGCCTGAAGGATATATATCAATTTCCCTGCACATACTGGCTCAAAAGGAGGGGATGCCTCCGCTTTGTCCCCTTTGAAATGCTGCACAGGCTAATGGAGGGGAAAGGGGGCAGAGCTATCCCAGCTCAGTGAGGAAAGGTCTCCATGCCCCCCTCTCAGCCCCACGGCTCACAGGTGGACAAGCCACAACAGCTACAAAAACATCATCATCTTACAGGTTAGAGATGGTGGTTTTTCTGTTTCATGCAACACAAGAAAATCAGTCATTGAAGCACACTGGTCTCCAGGTAATCTCAAAATTAGTGGAAGGTTTTTACAAACAAAGAATGAGGGTAAAATTCTGGTCTCAGTCATAAATCCTGACCTTGTATCAGTTACCGCTGGATCTAGTAACAGATCAGTGGGAAGAAATGGTAACCCTCAGTTGCTGCCTTAGGAAGCCTGCCTGATGCACACATCCAAAATAAGATGAAAAGTAGCACTGCGAGAAAGTGACATTCTGGCTGCGCTAGCTTCCTTCCAGCTGCTCAGACCAGGCCATCACGTGCTCCAGTGCCAAAAGCAGATGCTGCGCCTCTTTGGAAAGCGGCTGGGACCAGTGTGTTTTCAAAGAAGAACCCCAGCTCCTTTTAGGGTGCATCTGAGGTCGGCAGAGCCAGCCCTGCTAGCTGCTGGGAGACCTCTGCTCCCAGGAGCATCCTCCTGCTGCTGCCTCTCCCGCTGCCCCAGCTCCCCACTTCTGCTGGGTGGCTGTGCCCTCTGGTGGAGCCTGCCTTGTGGACACTGATGGGTAAGGACCAGGCCCTAAACCAGGCTTGGGCAACGGTGCCAGTCTGTGCTAGAGCCCAAGGAAGCCACCCACAGTCCCCCTCCTCTCCCACCAGCACCTGCCCCCGAGGGCCGGGTAGGCTGTGCTTCCCCGGGGGGGCTGCGTCAGGGACGGGGTCGGTAGCAGCCCTGCCGTGCAGGTGTTCAAGCCCTTGCTGGTTGCAACGGTGCCGCTGTCAGATACAGGATGGTCACTGGACAAACCCCCCGGCAGCCCCAAGGGCAGGCACCCGAGCTCCAGCACCCTGCTCCCAGGTGAGTTTTAGGCACAGAATGCAGAAACACTTTCCGTTGGTCCCTCTCTTCTCCAGTGGGGGTTCGATTAGTTCCTGCAACCTGTACAGCAATTTCCAGCCTGCTGGCATGGTTTCTTCCCCAGTGCCCACTCCCATCCCTCTCCTGCACTGGACAGTGGGAAGGCAAGCACCAGTCTTGGGAGTGGGAAACCCCAATAACTGGGTCCTGGTGCCGAGCTAAAGCGTGGTGTTACTTCCTCCTTGATTTGGCAGGGCAAATCAAGACGGTTGCACCAAGAGATAATTTGGAGTTTGGCTCTGCACGATGCGGACTGTGGGAGGCTTTTGTCAAGGCTCCACTGGATGTTTGAGCTATGCTGAGGTCGTTACTCAGTACCATCTTTTGCACTGTCTTGATTATTGTTAGGGACTTGCAAGCTGTTTTCTTCTGTGCAGGGAAACACAGTTCATACAGAGTTAAGCGAAGCAGATAGAGCAGACATGATGCTCTGCCTATGTGGCTTGTTGTTTATAAACTTTAGGGGAATGAACCTAGTGAAATGTATTCTACTGAAGGGTGTCTTACTCTGGAAAATGGTTAGGTAGGAAGAAGGGAACAAGACGAATGGAGGTACTTCATGAATTTCATTTGCTAATAAAAGACAGATTTGGGTAAATCCAGAATTACTGGAGTGGATTTATACTGAGGGTCAACCACTTCCGCTGTGTGGAGGTCAGCTGTGGTAGGGCAGTTTACACCAGCTGGTCCAAGCCTGCTACGAACACCATCACAGCTTTTTCCTCTGCTGACAGCAATGGGGAAGCAACAGGAAGGACTTTGTTTCACCTTCGCATCCAGTGCAAACATCCCAAATCATCTTTTCATTAAATGGTTTTGCAAAGACCTCCTAGAGACCAAAATGAATAATAAAATATGTGTTACTGGCTTATTCTTTCTGAGATGCCTTTATTGACACAATTGATCTGCATTTTGAGGATAGTTTCTGTTCTCATTTGCAAGAAGGGGTGTGGGATCACCTTGAATTTACCTTAGAATAGTTAAGTATTTTCAAGAGGAGACTCTTCAACAGGGAAATTGTGCTCCATAAAAGTTAAGATACATGCACACACACAATTACTATGGTCTACACACAGCGACGGGAGAGATTTCAATCCAGTTGCAAACTGACACTGGAAAATCCTCCCAGATTAATACCATTCTGGCATCTCTAAATGAAATCCTCCAGACTGACTTGCTGTGGACAGTCTAAAGTGTCCCCTCAGGAGCCCTGAAGCTGGTGCTATATGTGTCCACCCTGTGGTTTGTGCCTAGATAAACAGACCTTATAGCATAACAGGCCCACAGCTTATGTAGATCACAGTCACTCTTTCACTCATATAAACAGTAAACACAGACCTATTTTTTCCACATTTGTTCTTCAGTCCTCTGATAATAGCTGTCTTTTAGGATTTTGCCTGGTGGTATTCTTCTACAGACTTTCCAGTTTCATTTCATTTCCCAATTTAGTGACCTGAAACCTGTCACCTCTTCGTTTAGTCAAAACTAGTAAGCCTTGATTTTTTGAATATTTGAGGGAATAAAGATAATCAACTGCACTGCACACTGTATAGAATAAATTATTACTCAAAAAAAAAAAAATAAAAAAACAAATACCAAACAGAGCAGAAAGAAATCACATCTTTCTACCCATCTGCACACACATGCCCCAGAACCTTTCAACCATGCTTGGCGTTTTTTACTTCTACACCACAAATTTTTCTGAGCACATTGGCCTAAATACATCCTTGCTATAACTCCGGTGACATTAAAGACTGGCTTTCACAAGGGCTACATTTAACCTCAAAGGTCTGATGCACTTGTTGGCTTCAGCACTGCTCGAAGAAAATCCTCATCATTTTCAGTCTCAGGCGAAGTGGTCAGACTGGCTGTGAGACTGTACTTTTGATTTGTATCGCCTGGCTGGACCCTTGGAAATTGCCTTTGAAATGCTGCACCTGAGTACATTTAGAACAAAACCCTGAATTTCCATAAAAGCTCCTAGACTTTGTCTTTTGGCCCTTGCTCTTGTGTTGTGATGGCCAGGGCGATGACCTGGAGTCAAACCAAGCTCCTTTTGAAATCAATGACAAAACTCTTCTCATCCATGTTTTCTCCACAGGGGAGCCTATGCTCTGAACTAGAAGACAAAGAGCAGGGACAAAAACTACGGAGGATCCCTGAAGAGAAGAGAGAAAGGAAACCAAAGGAAAAGGGGAATTACTCTTGGGAGAATGTTAAACAACTGTATTCATTCAACTTTTTCACCACTGATTTTGTATACAGAAATACTTAATGAAAATATAAATTTCTTTTCTATGCCTGTGGTTTAAACAACTATGACCCTTACTTTACCATACACTTTGTTAAAGGTAAACCACATTTACCTTTCATGTAAAATATCTCCTATGTGTTTTGTAAAATACAATGTAACATGCAATAAAATAGTATTTTTTATATGGTACCTGTTTGCAATACTAAGACGAAGCAGGACCAGAGATCAATTCAGTGCTGTATATATCTACATGTATCATGACTGACATAGGCACACCTTCTATTTTTGACAGCTGAAATTAAGAACAGTTTTGCCACTGCCTTTTGAAAGGTGTTCGTCGGCAGTTTCAGCCTGCAAGGTCACAACCCTCTTTTTCTAGCAGGACAAACCCTCTCTACAAGAAGCTGTGCAATAGCTCAAGCTGCAGGGAAGGCTGCATCGAAGTACGGTATGATGATGGAAATGGAGGTTTTGGACTTCTATAGCGTGTCTGTAGCCCCTGTCCTCCTGCTGGCCATAACAATCACCACCTTGCTCCAGCATCTGTTTCTTCACTCTCTTCACATTTTCAGAGCCTGGCTGACAAATGGTGACCTCAGTCAGATGTTAAGGAGCTGAAGCCATTATCTGTTGGTTGATCTCTCATTTATTCAAAGAATCTATCAATAGAAGTGGCATAAGGACCTTAACTGCAGAGGACACTTCAAGGGCAAACCCTGGTCTACAGATTAGAAGCATCCCCTACCCACTAGGTAGAAATATTACAGTGATCTGGTAAGATTTGTCTAATTCGACCAAAGAAAGTGTTAACACTTTTTAAACCCATCTGTCTTTACCAAAATCAAATCCTCAAGCATGCAATATGTCATTTTTATAACACCTTTTTTCCAACATCTAAAACTATTTCAAATCAGAAATAATTTTGATTTAAATAGAAAGAAATAAAAAATTAAAAGGCATGCAAGTTTATGAGAAGTAACATTAGAGCCAGACATAGACATGTGGGATCTATCTAGACTACAGCATGAGCACAGTTGTACCATAAACTTTAATTATCAAATTAAAAAAAAAGAGCAAGGCAAGATGAAATTTTGTTAGCAAATGCAGCTAAGTGTAATATGGAATTGAGTCTCTGGTGATCACACGTGAATTCAGGTGAATTAGGTTAGATCCTGTGCTCCCCCCTCCCCCCAATAACGTATTTTAGGACAATCCAAAATTTCATCTCAACACTTTTGAAACCTAAAGGTTTTTCTTTTTGCTCTTCAGCTTAACAGTAAAATGTAAAAGGCGCCAATTACCAGAAAACCAGAGAAATATTAATTTGTGGTCCCATTCTTTCATTTTGCCAAAAAAAAAAAGAGACAGAGAGAGAGAAGGACCACTGTAGACCAGCTTCAAGCTCCTTGCTTCCGTTCCTGACCTCCCTTTGGCCCTGCACTCCTGCCCTGGGTTCGCCGCGGCACCACTGGCACTCCTCTCCTGCCTTCCCCATCGCCTGTGCACATCGCAGGGCCCCACTGCTACCCTGGATCTTTCAGCCTGCATTGTAGCTATTGCAATGAGAAGCACCAACCAGCTTTAACGGTAGGTTTCCTTGCTCCTTCTTCTGCTCTCTCTTCTGAAGAGGAGTCCTCTTACCCTTTCTTTCCACGTCAGAGTGCTGGGAATAGGTACTGCCAGAGCCAGCACTGAAGTGTTTCATCTCCCCTGCATGTGAATGTACCTAATTAAACCCGCGTGCAGGTACAGCTATCATTTGTGAGGTGTGCACTGAAGCGTTCAGGCAATGATCCCGGCATCGTATTTGACAAGCAGAACAATAAGGTGCTCTCCTGTACAGCTTGGCTGCCGACAACTTTCTGAGCTCTAATGGAAAAACAGCAACCCAGATTTTGCAAAGCAGGGTTTTGCCGCCGAAGGTGCCAGGCTTTTAAGAAATACACGAAAGCAGAGTTGAGGTACTGTTATATTCCTCCTGCATTATTATGGGGTACTCAGTCTGTAAGGAAGTTATAAAGGTTATAAGGAGCCATAGACTTAAAAAGTCATGGGGGAAACTGTGTTTTTCTCCATTGAATGTAGGAGCTGAAACAAGCAATAGCTTTAATGGGCACCTAAATTCTGCTTAAGTGCTGAGGAAAGCAAACACATTTTCAATTTCATTTAATAACAGTTGGACTCTGTTGGAATTGGTGAGTATTTCCTGAATTTCAACTTCTAAGATGAAATGCTAACTGACATTTGAATTTTGGCACAGAAAGAGTGGTTTAACTCTTTCTGCAAAGGTCTGTGGGTATTCTTTTTTGTGACCAGATTTCTTGCACACTTGCAAGTGTAATGGACTCCTTCCTCTCACTGGCACCAGCAAATTCCTCTTTAGCAAGGCACTAAGGTGTCCTTGAGACCCTTTGACTTCATGACCAAAGGCCAATCATCTGTCTCCAGAAAAAAAAAAGCAAAAGCAGCGTGCATGATCATACTGGCCTCCAGAAGTGGAAAGGCAGATCAGTTCTCAGCTACAACCCTTCCTTGAAAGCACAGTAAAGCCAGTCACAGTGATCTCTGGGATCAGGACTTTCATCTCATCAGAGCTGAGCTGCCAGCATTGGCCATGTGTACCAGCAGGCAGTTGTCAAAGAATGAAGCGTTCTGATCGCTAGCAACTGGGAGTATATTTAAACCAACAACCTATAAAGGAAAGATTTTCCCTTACGCTGTCCCCTAAAATGTCCTGAGAAACCTAAAGTTTCATGAGAAACTTCACTGACACTATCAAGGCTCGTCAACGGTGAAGCCGAAGCTAACACCTTCAGTTGTTAGGTTTTTATTCCTTAATGGGAGCTGGTCAACGTCGTAAGCCCTCCCTCCTCCTGTACTTTGCGCTGTGCACTAGCTGTTGTGCGTGACATTGTAAGAGATGATCAGTGTGTTATTGGAATGATTATTTTGTTTAAAATTTCATTAAGGTATTCTGGGAACATTTCCAATCCAATTTCTGTATCTGTTATCTTTGCATTCCCAGGTAATATAGTTACAGCAATGTCACTATGAAGAAAACATCAGCCATCTGACCTGTTTGTTCTATCAGGCTCAGAAGTATATATTCTTTCTAAGCATAAAATAGTAACAATTAAAGGCCTTGGTAGAAATCGCAGTGTGAAATACCCTCTGTCCCACCTTCTGCTCAATGGGAAGAGGGGAGGTCTATGCACCACAGTTGCTATTTCAGTACAAATCACACTATTACGTACTGCTTTTAGCAACAGCAACTAAATAAAAACTGTAGTATTCCCATTATACAAATACAGTATCCACATAACTTTGGTGATAAAAGGATCAAGCCTAGCATGTACCCCTTACGCTACCTACAGCTGGTCCCAGATAAATAATTTGTTCAAGTCTGCTGCCTCATAGGTACAGGATATTATTCTTCTGAGAGAGAATTTTGGATTTTTTAACATACCCAAGTCTCAACTTTTGAGTGACTACTGCATCTGCATGACTGCAAGCAAGAAAGTGGGTCTGCGCTCTTAGGCAAAACCAGGATTTTGCTTCTTCCTAAATTCAATCTTTCCCAGGTCTAGTAAACAGCTGTATCGAAATAATTGGCAAAGGAAACGTGGAGGATGGCAGTGCCATTAAGATTGTAAAAGTCTGTTCTAGTTTCAGTATCTCTGAATTTTTCACAATCCTCACTTATGCCTTTAATTATTATGCTCAAAAAGCAAGCTAGCAAGATGCACAGTGCTTCCTCAGGAGCAATGGTAGCTGTAATCGCAGAGACACAATTCATGCACTTAGGCATTTGCAAGAACCTTCCAGCGATTCTGACAGAAGACAGGTGCTTGGATTCTGTAATGAGGTAGAGGCTGACGAATATTTATTTTTTCCTTTGGTACCTATCTTGTCTGCTTTAATTGGCTGCTTGGGAATCCGCTTGGAAACTCGACAGCAGAGTATGGACACTCGGTCTCCTTCACTGTGGTGCTCTGGGACATCAAAAATGTTTGGTTTTTAAACTCAAGTGGCATTGGGGAAAGCTGGAAGATGACTGATAAGAACCAATAAGACCTATACACACAATCTTGTGCAAGAACTTCAATTTTCCTTCCTCTCCTTTCCCTTCCTCTCCTTTGTCTGCTCTTGTCTGCTTGGGATGAACCTTCTTCGGGGTAGGGTATTTTTCCTCAGGTGCTTTTGTATTACTTAGTATAGTGGGACTGCCATATAGAATTAAGAGAAATAACAAGACTGTCCTGGAAAATACTGACCTCCGATGAACCTGAGTTCTCCCACAATAAATACAGTTATTTCCTCCAGAGCTGAATTTGGCCTATTTGGAAGATACTGAAACAGGAAAATAACCTAGTTTCTTCGGGTATGAGAATTCCAGTGGGAAAGTTTGCAGTCATTGCCTTTTAAAAATTAGGCTATCAATTTTTCTCTTTGACATTTTCTAACGAAAGTTCATAATCAGTGATTTTAGCCATCTTCTGGTAAGATTAGAACTGCTGGGGGGGGGGCAGAGTAGAGAAAACTGTCTTTTCACTACAAGTTGCTGCATTAGCTGAACCTGAAATGCTCTGCAAATGTGTGCCTATGCCAGAGAAATTGAGAAAGTAAAAAAGCATGATCTCTTTGGCAGGTTTCTAGCCTCTCCCACTTCCCAGTCACTTGGCAGCTCTCTTCACTGGGGAAAAGACGCCAGGGAAGCTAGTCTGCCTGGCATCCAGACCCCTGGCAGGCAAAAGTCTTGGGGACTTCCAGGACTGAAGGCTCAGACGGTGTTACTCAAGGGTAAGTATGCCTTCAGCGCTGACATGCGGGACTCAATTTTCCACTCGAATTACACCAAAACCAAACTATGAGATCTCCAAATCCTCAAAGGCATAGAATGACATTTCTCTGCATGGATTGCTGGTTTTGAACAAGTCACTACTTACATTAATAAGGGATTTCTGAATGATCGTCAGAAAGGCAATTAGAAATATTCTCCAATGGTGAAAGCTTGGCTCTCACAATTAAAGGCTCCCCTGCTTGTAAGCAAACCCCTACATTCAGTATATTGTATTTAAAAACATAGAGTGCTTGTATAGGCCTGATTTTTGTCCCCATTTAAAGGCTAATCTACCACAGCAAAACAGAATTTCACCTCCATAACAATGGCAACAAGGTGACAAAATCATTTTATTTTCCCTTGTTTTCTTCCAGTGGCAAAGTGGCAAACAGCACTGCCTGGACAACAAAATACCAGGATTTATTAAATAATACTAACAAAACCTAATAGTTACAGGAAAATTGCTGAGTGAGTAGCAAGACTATGCAAATATTAGTCTTAATGGAATTTTCTAGCTGATACAGAATTTGAGAAAAAAGAGGTACGATTGCTTTATACTGCCTCTGGGCAACCGCTAATTGCATGCGGTGGGTATGTTTCCTTAGCTAGTCTGGGGGGTAGGTACGTAATGAGAGTGAACTGTAATGTTAACTCAGTGCAACAAGTATGCCCCATCTTGTTATTGCAAGGACACTTGCATCTTGCAGGTGCCCAGCTGATGGCTGCGTAAACTGGGTCCAGTGCCAGTGTGAGTGCATCCGTCTGCTTCAGCAGCTGCGAACCATCTAGGGCCAATACAGAGGCCTGCGTAGCTATGAATATTACTGTGCTATGGCTGAATCTGTGAATAATAGACACCGTAACTGTTTGTGGCAGGTCTGAAAACTGATGAAATTGTGACTGATGATGCGATAGAAGTTACTGCTATGGACGGAGCTGCAGTTTGGCGTTGTGGTCCCATGACAAGTTTGTGGCCTTATCAGTATGTAGGGCAAAACAGCTGCTGTAATCACAAATGACGTCTTGGAGTTCCTGGGCTCCTGGGGTCTCCAGGAAGACTTGCTATGCACAGGCTGGCCTGGTTTCCTCCTCTAGCAGAAAGGAGGAGCTCATATGCAATGCTAGCCTCAGGAAGGGGAGCAGGTAGGCAATATCAAGCCTGAAGCCCCCTAAGGGATGAGGAAACTCCTCTCAATGCTTGCCTCAACTAGGATGTATCAGGGTGATACATCAGTGGTGTTCAGAAAGGCGAGGAAGTGCCTGGGCTTTGCACTGTGCTGCTAGGGGTCACATCCGTACCAGACCAGCACAGGAACGCTGTCTGCAGCCTCCTATAGCAATGCTTCTCCGTGCAATCACCACCAACCTCGTACCACATGTTGTCCTCCTTTTCCTCCCTGAAATCAATTTACATATCATATAATTTTTTCAACTATTAACATTGTCGATAGTTTGCAAATTCTATTTGATTGGTTTTTCAATTCACCTGCTGCATTTTCTCACATATATTAGACAGGCATTAGGTGGCAGTATGGACTGAAGACTTCAGCATCAGGCAATGGGCAAGATACTCCTCTTCCTGATTCCAGTTGTAGCATGGAAAGATTCTCTAAACTTTCTTTTTCTGTCTGAAAAATTGAGGTGTAACGATCTACTGACATACTGTGAGGATCAGTTAGCTAGTGTCTTGAGAGAGCTCTGTGCATGAAAACACACTGTGTGAGTAGAGAAGTAGTGAAGTAGAGAATTTTTCTTTGACATTAGTTTAATGTCATACGCTTCGTCCTTGGTTCCTGCTGATGCATTTGATCCATAATTCAACCTATACATTCTCAACTACTCTATTTTCAGATTTCAGAGAGACTCAGATAGGAATTCATATCTAAATCTAACTTCCCAAACCACAGTCTGACAGGACTGATCAGAGCTAAGTACACAGTAGTTAGTGAAGAGCTGACAAAGTGCTTTCATAAAGCCATTGCAAGTCAAAGATGGAAAAAGACTAGTGGGTCATATAATCCATCTCCCTGCCTCTGAAAGGTTTTTCTTTATTGCACAATTTTGCTAGTGCTCTATCTAAGCTGGCAAAAAAGTCATTAGAATTTTTCTGGGGAAATCCCCTGTCTGACAACCAAGGAAGGCTCAGATTTCCAGATCATTTTCAGCCTCATTTCCCTCAGTTTCAGCCCATAACTTCCAGCAACATGCGTCAATCCTCATCACTTTTTAAAGTGCATAGGGGGTTTTGGCTAAAACCAGTCAAATATCAACATACCCCAGCTAAATACTGATCAAAACATACTTCGACCCAGATCTGGGTCCTGCTCACACTCCTTTCAATCACTCAAAAATTGCCTTGTATTATTAATATTCCAACTCACAGAGTGGTATTTCTGTGCCCAGGAAAGCAGAACATTAGCAGGGCAACTTCACCTGATGCTGTGCCTGGGAACTGGCAGCAGACCTTCCTGCAGGTAGAGCCTAGACTCTGAACTTGTGTTTTTACATCTGAAATCCAGAACTAATGCCATCTTTTATGCTACCATATCACATTGCAGACTCGTTTCACAGGCTCTATGCTCCCATCTTTGCACATTTCTTTCAGCATAGCTACTCTGTACTATTTTTCCTTCCTTTAGATTATTTCCATCTCTTGCTCTGCCTCAATGAGTTAATTTACATATTGTCACCTCAAATTTCACACCGTTGTTCTATGCCCATGTTGTTCTTCTCTGCAGCTTTTTCTTTGTCTCTTCTTTTCTGTTACCTCTGGGGCAGTTACTTGTACTTTCACATCATCTGCAGTTTCCCTTACTTTCAGGTTAATGAGGACAAAAACCGAGCCTAACACAAATCCCTACCTTATCCCTTTTCCTTTTAGGATTCATTTCACCATCATGTGTTTGTGTGAAACCCCACTCTTTGCAGACCTCCTGTGTGGCAGGAAGTTGCTTAGCTTGTCTGCTGCTCTCATTGCTCCACATCTTACCCGTGCCATTTGCTCAACCAACCCTTTTCACTTCCAATATTGGATTCCTTTTTCGTTTTAGCCTCAGACACTGGAACCTTCTTATGTCTCTCATGACAGCCAGTGTTCTGCAAGGTGCCTGTTCTCTATGTACAGGTGAGCAGTCAAGAACAATTTTCTCAACATTCAAAGCAGTATAAAGAACTGATTTTAGGTAAGACCCTGACCCTGTGCTTGTGTTTATGAGTAGGTAAATGATCATGCAATTTTAACTCATGTATTGATTGAGATACTCTTAGTAGTTTTCTCAGATTCATAGCTTCCAAGGTCAAGAGGGCTGACTCTTGAGCAGCACTCCCCCATGTTAACACTCATTTAAGTGTAGCAGTAAGAAAAACAAAATAAAAGAAAGAAAAAGAACAGTTTTAAAAAATGCTACCATAAATTTTAATGAGACTCTCACTATTAAATCCTGTGTCTTCAAGACTGCAGAGAGCCATCACCAAAGCTTTCCTCCCTCGTAAGCTCTTATGGAATGCAAATAAGCCATCCCTTAACTTTCATTTTATAAAATAGATGCTAGCTCGTAGATCCAGGATTTTATGCCCATAGTAAATATTTTCAAGCTTCATAATTATTTTCATAACTCCACTCTGAACCCATTTCGGTTCGCTAATATACTTGAACTGCAGATGACAGAACTGGACACAGTATTCCATTAGTGCTGTCTTCAGTGCCAAACACAAATACCATCACTCCATTGCTATTTGAGCTACCTCTGCTTATACAACCAAGGACTGCATTAGACACTACTCTGTTAAGGAGAAGCTTACTACCCCAGCAGCTCAAATTACCCTTCCAATCATTTACAGAGATGCTGCTTTCTGGGACTCAGGAAACTTTCCTCCCCTCATTTTTATTTTAAATTGCACCCAGATCATGTATTGTGTAATAAACTTCAAGGTAAGACCTACATTGTTTAGCTTATTCTCAGTTTATCCAGAGAACCATGCTGATCTGTGTGGCTTTTAAGCCCAACATTGCTGTCGTCGTAAGCCTTACTGGTTATTGGCAGTTAGTCAATGGCCAAGAAGCAGTTACCAGCTGACTAGTCTAGAAGAACATGTGCTTGCTCATGGTTACCTGCTTATGGCCATGACTGAAGACCTGTCATCCATCTTACTTCTAAGACATGCTATGGTAAATTTGTGGCATTCCTATTTATTAGTCAAAAGATTAGGCAAGATCTAGTCAAATTCTTACCAGATGTCTAAGTACAAAATATTCCCAATGCTTTCCAAAGTTATCCCCTTTAGCAATGAATTTCAAACATGAAAGTATCCATTTAAGCTCTTTAGTAAATAGTCATAAGTAATAACTATAAAACCATCAGTTCTCCCCTCTATTTTCTTACTGTATCCCATTTAAAATATTTTACCCAGAATGAATGTCAGAATGAGAAACAGCCATTAGAAGCATCTAGGTCATGATGTTTTCTGATTGTAAACATTGGCATAGCAGTAGAGATTCCTCTTTATCTAAGAAGTTATCTAAAATCCATCCTAAAAATACCGAGGTCCTCAACCAGCTCATTTAAAATTACTGAGTGTCAAGAAAGCAAAATAGTTACTTTCTCTCATTTTGATAGAGATTTTTAACAAAATTTTTGTCTAAGATATCTCAGTCCTGACTGGGAACACAGTGAGAGTGTCTAACAAGACTACCAATGATGACTCTATGTTTCAGTAGATGCCCTCAAGAATTCTGTCAGCTGCCACCTACCCATGGAAGCAGTAGTATTGCCATCGCATCTGTATTTCTCTTTCTGGGACTAATCCCCTCTGAACAATTAAACTGGTACTTTTGCTCATCTATCATGCTTGCAAAACCAGCTCTCGCAGGTGTCCTCCAGACAAACATGTCAGGCATCTCCCATTAGCCTCTTCAGTCTGGGCCTTGCACAAGTGGGGGATCTGAGCCCCCCTAGGCCCTTCCAGAGAGGTGACCTGCAGTGTGAAAGGCACCTGTTCCTTGAGGGGTTTTCAGTTTGATTTGGTGAGATGGGAGCTAATTGTGGTCCTTATTACCAGGGCATGTTCCTGCTTGGAGTGTCCCAGATGGATTCCCACCAGCCTGGGAAGGAGGTGAAGGCTTCAAGCTGTACTCCCTAAAGCATCTGTTCCCACATCTGGGGCCAACGCCTAGCAAGGGCCCCCTTCCTGTTGCTTACGGCCCAGCTCTCCATGCGGCCAAGGGTGCCTGTGGCCCTGCCACCAGCATGGTCCAAGCATGGCCTGTAAAACCCCTCCTGGGAATTCGGCCTCGCGGAGAGCGTGTTTCCCCACCCAAACTGTCCCATTCAGTGCATGTTTCCTTGTGGGAATCACAAGCAAAGGGTGAAAGAGAGCTATAGACTTTTAAGTTAATAGCTCCAGATACAAAAAATTAAAAGGTTCAGATCCTATTTCACACATGACCTGGCCTCTGGCTTTATTCAGTGACTTCTGTGTTAAGAAAATGTTCAGCAGGCAGGGGAAGGGGAGAAGAGGGTGAGGAGCTTAAAGCTGTTTTGCTGCTACAGAAACGGTGGGTGAGAATAAATTGTATAAAAATAATCCACCTAAAATGTGGGTAGAAAAAGAATGCTAATCCTATTTAGACATGGTAATTCTTATTATATATTTTATTTAAGGATCTGTAATCCTAGAACAGTAAATAATGCTATTCTTTGCCCTCCCATGAAGATAATTGGATAGGAAGAAAGGTATGTAGTATGCAAAAAAAGCACACTAAAGGAAGAAATTGATCATGTAATTAACAGAGACTTTTTTCACGGATCTTAGGAGTGTTTTAAGACAGCCTTACACAATGGAGATTTAGAAGGTATTGCTTCACAAAACACACAGTACAATAAAAATCAGGAAAAAAAATACCCAAACATGTTACGTTTCAACTAATTGACACTGCACAAACAGCCTTTGTCAACTGTAAAACCAGACGGTTTCAGCTGAGACTTGTTAACAGGAACAACTGCAGCGACTGTGACTGAGAACAGGCTTGTGTATGTCTGTGAACACGAGCTACACAGACTCCTGTTTTTCCTCTAAATTATTCTTTCTACACTAGTTCCCAAGGGCCTTTTAGCAGTCCTGGTCACCCAGCAATCCACTGTGGTTTCCGCACTGAGCTAACGCTGTCATGTGGTCCCAAGTCTCTGCCCATGATGCGCTAAATGAAACTTGGCTTGGGAAAGGAAAAGAAATGAGGAGAACTGTGGCTGGGTCAGAAACCAAAGGTGACATTTCCTGGCTGACCAGAGATCTGAATGAGGTATGTCCTGATTTTGTGCCAAAATAGGGCTTTATTAAGTGAGCTGAAAAAAAACCATAAATACCTACTGTGGTTTTGCTCTGTTACCTAGCAAAAAGCACATGATTATTTTGTACAAGCAAAGACCCTGTTCTTGGCTTTATTCACCCAAAGCTTGATTGCACTCTACAAGGCAGCTCTTGGTGATGGCACAGAATTAGCAGATTTGACCTGTGAATCCAGCCATTGCAATAGCTCATGTTCAGGACTCCCACTTTTATTTGTTTAATAGTCATGATTTGGGTCTGACGTCTCAACATGTGTAATAAGAAATACTGTAAAAACACCTTTTTCTCATGAGATACACCATGACTCTCTCCTTTCCTATGATGGTGGCTTTCTGGGAGTGGGATGCACAGATTTACTCTCTTCCGAGTTCTGCAGGGGACCACTGGCTGCTCCCCCATAGCCCTCTGTTCCTACTTTCTTTGGGGGATATATTCAATGAGACCACCGCCCGTGAATGCTTTGCTAGAGCCTGACCTGTAGCTTTCTGCATGCAGTGAAAACTGCACTGCTTACTGGCTCTACAACTCTCTGAAGTCCTGTGATAAAGGTATAATGCTTTAACCTATGCCTGCACCTGCGAAATCAAAACTCCTCCCTCAAATAGAACAGCAAACCTCCCCCAGCCAGAATGCTCTGAGAAACAGCTCTGCTTCAGTTTGATCCCTATGGCTTGATACTTTTATTTTTCTGAATCTTGCGTAGTTTCTACAGCTGTCACAAATGCCAGCTAATTCTGAATGAAGCATTTAATGCTTTTGTTATTCATTTTCTAAAATGTATTAAGGGATTGAGTAAAGCAGTGTTTAGTTTAGAAAACAGCATTATTACAGTCTGTAGAGGTTGAAAATGGAGGAGTGAAAAGGCACAGAAGTGTATAACAATGCAGTAATCGACATGCATTGATATGAATATATGCATATGTATATTTCCAGAAGTAATGCTACTTCTTTGTGCTTTGTGTAAAGTGGCATATTTCTGGCAATGGCAAGAAACTGGTGGTGATTTACTTCAGTGAAAGATATGACCCATGGTTATAGGACATACAGGAGCATTTCACAAGTCTCTATTGCTGGTGAAAGGCAAAATGCATCAGTATTTTGGTCTAATTCTTCCTTGAACCTCAAATAGGAGCTGAAGACTATTCCTGCCATCTAATCTGAAGCCAACATTTGGATACAAATTCATCAGTGTGTTTTCAAGTGTGACTTGCTCTGAAGGCTTTAAGGTAGCTGTTAACCCATCATCACTGAGGAAAAAGACAGACAAAGACAGTTCCTGGTACCCCAAGCATCCTCCTCTTTTCACCACATCTGCTGAATGAGCACAACCAGAAACACCATGTCTCTCCCAGCAGCACACCGTGAGACATGAATACGAAGGCACATGTGACTTTTGCCTCACCTGGCGGGAGGAAGAAAGAAATAGCCCTTGAGGAAATGGAATGATGAAATAGCACACGTATTCATCCAGAGTACCTGGCAGAGGAGGCACTGGTGTGGGAGGCAGTACTGCGCACTCACACACACGCATGCCCATACAGACTGAAGCACTCGAGCTGCAGCAGTGGCAAAGGTGAGATGGGAATAGGGAAGGCTTTGGGATTCTCTGGACTTGAGGGGATCTCTGGTCTGGAGCCTTTTATCGAAAGGGCCTTGTGCCAGTCTGGCACAGGAAAGGTCACTTCTAACCAGGGCTGGAACCACCTGGAAGTGTTTTTCAGCATCCAATTCCCTGAAACCAGACACAACCCCTTCCAGTGCAGTCCTGTATATACTCGTATTTACCACATACAGCAGAGGTAAAGGTTGAGGTGTAGCATCATTATCATTACCAAAGCTGAAGGTTGCACAGCTCAGTGATTAACTTCCTGACAGTGACTTGGATGAGCTGGGTTTTATCTCTGCTGCCATTTGGGCAGACACCACTTCCACGACAGGATAGTGCAGACATACCTAAGTTAGAAACTCTTTAGGTTAGCTACTGCTGCAGCAGTTTTACCACTGCAGCACAAAACTCTGTGCTGAAGTAACCACTCTGCTGTTCATTCAGCTTCTCCAACCCATTTTGCAGCACATTCTGCACTCTGTGATGTTGTGGGTACAACACACAGATGTTATCTGCTCTCTTGCAAACTAAACCCTCCTGAGCCATCTGGAGACACCACTACCCTGCAGTGCCTGCTGGGAGCGAAAGGAGGACCTCTGTGATTAACTGTTCATGCCTCTATTCCGCCTCTGTACAAGAAGGATACTGATGATTGTTGCTGATATTTGTAGTGCTCTGAGGATAATAAATAAGCAATTTTCTACTCATCAATTACACCATACCTTAGGAAGTCAGCTGGTGCACAGGAAATCTGATTATGCA
Organism: Opisthocomus hoazin; assembly: GCF_030867145.1. Lineage (NCBI taxonomy): Eukaryota > Metazoa > Chordata > Aves > Opisthocomiformes > Opisthocomidae > Opisthocomus > Opisthocomus hoazin. The sequence continues at coordinate 55,333,191 of NC_134418.1, read as the reverse complement.
GGACTGGAAACAGTGTCTACACACAAACCAGAAATAAAGATCTTGACCTTATCTTCTTGCTTCTGCAAAGGCCACCTGGTGGTCAGTCGGGCACTGATTGTGCAAGTGATGGTGTGCACATGCTACAGAGAGTCTTTACGGAAGAGCATAGGACTGCAGCTGAGCTCCTCCACCCTGCTTCACAGCTTCCAAAAGAGTGGAGCAGAAATCTGCTGTCCAGATAGCAGTCAAGTGGACACTGGCAGTATTTCCGAACCAGCAATATCTGCTCAGTGCCCCTGCATGCATAAACGTGAACTTCTGCCAGCCATTTTCCAAAATTATCTGTTCTATTACTTTACAAATCTGTACTTCAACAGAAGCCAAAATACTGCCAGCGGTCATTAGAAGGACTGCGAGCAGCAAGAGAAGGGACTGGGGTTTGCTTCTAGGCCGGCACTGGTATACTTGATACTTGGTGAAGAGAGGCGGCTGTCCAATTAAAAAGGAGAAAACCTCTTTTTTTTTAAAGAATACAATTGAAATTACCTGTGCCCTTGAATTCCAAGCAATCTCACTTTCCATGCAATTTTTCCTCTATTACAACCAGCCATTTATATGCATCATAACAACTTGCAAACAGCACTGAACTATCAGGAAAATTTTGAGACTCCTGAGCAACCTGTAAAAAAATTGGGCTGCTGTTCAGCTTTCGGTTAGAAAAAAGCAGTAAGCCACCCTACACTAGAGAAATTTGGATTGCATGAGGCACATACTGCCTATTTTTTAACCACTGCACATTTCAGTGTAGAAGACCCATCAGCACTTTATAGTTGTCAGTGGGATGCCTAGCTAAGAATTAATTCCTGAATTCGATTGTTCTCTCTCATATGACTATATGGCAATCAGCTTCTCTGCTCATGGCCAGTGATGACATCAATATCAATCCCTTTCGATAAAACCTCTGCTTACCATTCTGCATGCTGGGCTGTAGCTCCTGGCTGGAACTCTGCACTGCAGAACGGATATTAAAAATAGTTTTGCTGGAAACAGGGTGGCTCAGGGAAATGTCAATGACTTTGCTTTTTGAGCACTAGTAAGGCTCCAGCTGGTCCCTTCATCTCCTGGTTAAAAGCAACTGAAAGCAGCTACCATCTGCTTGCGTAGTGTTTCGCTCTGAAGAGTTGCTACCACCAATCAGTCATAAATGCCTGTGTCCATACAGACTACGTATTTCACTTTCAGCAAGAAGTTTAAGCAGTTTAAGGGGTATCAATACCCCTGAGTTACAGTTCTAGCCTATGGATACGCAGCGATTTTGCCTTGACAGTAGCTGCATAGGAAAAACATGGTGCCAGTTATGCAACATAACACAGACAGCACTCCATCTCCTGTGTAAGTAGGTAGGCAGAGAGGACTACGATCTGGGCAGAAGCTTGCTTGTACCACCACACTGAATTTGTCTTTGGAGCCATCTAGGCACAGGGAGAACAACACTTCAGATCTACCAAGGACTTGTCCTATTTTTCCAGCAGAGCAAGGAAGTTGAGTCACGGAGCCCCATCTGTGCCTTGCCAAGAGGAGCATGCCAAGAGACACTCCACCCCTTCTTACTTGTTCTTGAGATAGTACCTTACAAGCGTACTTCCTTAGCTATTTATAATTTTATATGGCCAGCACTTTACAACTCTGTTTACAGCAACTTCTTAAACAAAAAGCTGATTTTTGCTGTTTTTGGCCCAGATCCACCTGCATTTCCAGAAAAAAATATGAAGTGAATATCACAGGGCAGCTATTCCGTTCCAACTTATACTTGAAAAGAAAGAGTTTTCCCAGTTAAAGCTGTATTTAACAAGTCAGAATGGGGACTGAATTAGCTCCTTTTGCAGGACTGTGCCCATAGCTGTCCCTGAGAGTGCTAGTACTGATTATTCCTGGATGACTCCAAATAAATAGTGGCTGGCACTCATCATTGCTACTAATTACAGATAGACATTTTGGAGCTGATCCCAACACTTGCTTGTGTGTTTAAGACCGAACAGAATACTATCTGAAGAATAAAATGTGTTAAAAGATCAAACAATCAAAGCAAAATTATTTTGCTGGAGTTGTTGCCCACTTTTCTCCTCCCAAACTGCACAATGAAGTATAAAAAATCCCAATATACAGCTGGATACTGTATACAGTTGAAGGATATTATATTAGATTACTGTACACTAGATACATCTAAATGCTTTTTTATTCCAATTCCTCCTTCAGTGTTCTAAGTGGAATGTGATTAACTATTAACTATTGCTTAGTTAGATATTTTTACTCAAAATGAAATCTCACCTTACTTCTTTTCCCGGAGTGAACATTCTCTGCAGGATAAGCAAGTGCTTTCTCTGCTTTAGGTCAGTTGGATGTGTACATCTTGCTTCAGGTAGGCAAAGAGCCCTTTTTCTTCCACAACTCTTACTCCACTGTCCTGACAAAACCACAACCTGACTGTTGTTATATAGTTCCAGTGGGAAAGGTGGATTTCGCCCATGTGTGTGGTACGGTCAATTAAGGAATAAAGTAGTAATATTTTGGAAATGATAGTATCTCCTACTTCATTTACAGAACTTGGCATCAAAGCTGGTCTGACTCAGCAAGCTCTTGCCATTTATAAGTTGACTATCAATCCTATTCTTCTACAGAGATGCTTGTCATAACATTTTATGCATAATTAGTAAGAAGGTGCATTTTCTTTTTCCAGGACATAAAGATATTTGTGGCTAAGCAACTTTCAGGTTTCATTACATAAAAAACCCCCGCAAAGTGTGATGGAAATTTGAACCAGGGTTAATTCCATGCACACTTCCATCAGTGTGAATGATGGGGAGCCTGGGAGGTCAATGGCCTCAAACAAATGCAAGCCCCTCGTGTCTTCCCCTCGGTGTGACTGTGTGTTTCAAAAGCTTATCTGAGAAATAAACACTTCTGCAGTGGCAGAAATGAATGGGATTAAAAATAAAATCAAATTAATTTTGTATTCAAAGCTCCTTGACCGACAGTCTGAGAGAATCATTGGAAATGCACAAACTTCCTCCCACACTTTCCCATAAATTTGCCTCAACTCTTGACAGAATGCATAAGTAAATGGTGGATTTGTGACCTTGAATATCTCAGGTTTAAATCAGTGCCTAGCAGTACTACCAAGCTTGTTTTGTATAATCAGATAACAATGGGTGGCAAATTCTATTTACCATCAGACAGCAAAGTGCAAAAGGTATGAAGAGTTACATCTGGTCTACTGTGTTTCCTTGAACAGGATCAGCTAAATGCAAGGGTGATTCCAGCATCTGTACTATATCATATCTATGGAGACCTAATTAAAAAGCAGTGGGAAATAGCGTGGTAAAATATTTGGCTTTGTTTCTTTCTGCCTTGCTTGCATCTCCGCTAACACAAAACCGCAGCCCTCCCTTGCGACTGAAATTGTGCCACTGTCTGGATGGAAGCACAATCTAAATTGAAAGATTGTTTTCTGATGAAAACTGCAGGTCTGTGTTTTGAATATTTAAATTGTGGGGACTGCATTTCTTTACAGCAGCATCTCTTGGCTGCTAACTAACTTCCTGCTCTTTCAGATTGATGAAGCTTCTAGTAACATTGTCTCCCACTTGAAAACCCAACTCAGAACAGAAAGTTACTGCTCAGCTGCTGAAAATGGATGTAGACAGGTAGTAAAGACCTTCTGGTACAATCACTGGCACAATATGCAGGAGCACACTAAAATGTATGAATTCATTTGAATGAAGTAGGAAGGTAGCACTAAGGGACCTGTGGAAGCATTGCCATTCCAAGTTCTGCAATCTCACTGAACGTTTCAAAACCATCTTAACAATTTCTTCTATTGTGCTGGCTGGACATATGTGCTCTCTTTTGGCTAGTTCAGTGGAAGGAGGAGGATGGCGTTTTCAACCACCACTGTCTGCCTGCAACTCTGCCTTCCAAGAGACAGAGAAAATCAACCATTTTCTCCAATAAAGTGACTTAGTCAAAAAGGGGCTAGTAACATGCTCTCTCTAGCTTTTCCACTTATATTTCTTTAGATTTTATCCTACAACCTGCCTATAAACCTTGCCAGAATATCTGGACTCCCATTTTTATCTGGCAGCAGATAAGCCAGAGAGGCCCTTAGATTTAATAAAGCTTAGAGATAAGAGGTGATAATGCACCTAAATGAAACTGCTGTAGCTGAAATTTGCTTGCCTGGCCTGATTCCCTCCAGAACTCCAGATATAGCACAGTTAGAATTCTAACAGTCCCATGGTGCAGGACACCAGAAGAATGCAGTAAGGGACAGCCACTGCCCCAAAGCAGGCAGGACAGGGGTGGGTGGGAGGAGGAGCTGGCTGACCTGCTCGACGAAGGCCCCAGAGAGGGGCAGCCGGAGCTGCTCTGTTCACCTCTGCATCCACCAGTGTCTGAAGCTGCTGTGCCTACCTTTGCGGAACCTACAAAAGATCCTGATATGTGTTTTGATTATTTGCTTTCTGGCATTTGCCTTGAATCTTTGATGCTAACACTTTAAAAGTAGCTGCAAGTCTGCTAAAAAAAGTAATGTTTTGACAGTGCTGAAATTCAAACCATATGCTGAACATTAACTTTTACTACTACTTTGTAAATTAGGTTATCAGAGATGTTGATAAGAAAAAATTTCTGATGATGACAAAGCTGATCACATACTGCAGCACCAGCTCTTCTCTCAGCTGCTTTTTGAAAACTCTGAGAGTTTTGTTATCCAAAAATAATGTCTCAGGAGTTGACATAACAGCTGTTTACTGCAATGACCTAGTTTCATCACAAGCTTCAGAAAAAAAAACCAAACAAACAACAAACCCTGCGTGAGCCAGGTGAAACTTAGGAGAAAGTAACTTTGCACTCAGTGAAAGGGAAACCCCTCTGTCCCGGGCCGCACAGTTGCCGCTGCACATCTCCCTTTGCCAGCGAAAATGCACGGAACACAGCAGCACCGCTTTTCCGCCGAGGCAGCTGCCACTGCCAGCCGGGCTGGCCCCAGCAGCAGGTATGAATCGCTGCGGCGAGGGACGATGCACGACAGCTTTTCTGCTCTCTCCCTCGTATTTCTAAAGGCCACTGATGATGCCAATAGCAGGCTGCCATTCACAACATAGTTTTTTCAAGCTGCGGTATAGTCAGCTGAATTGGTGGAGGCCCCCTTCCCTCTGCCTCGGTTTTGCTGCTGCCTAACTCACTTTCCTCTCCCCTCTCTTTTCACCTTTACTCTTTTTACCTCCAGCTATGTGCTCCTCTGTCACTTCTCTTTACCTTGCTCAGCCCTCTTAATAATGAAAAGACAGCTGTAAATTGCAAAGATAGTCCAGAATATTATGTATCCTTGTCCGACACATTCCTAATTCAATGTTGTGTATTGCAGTTAGTAATTTCTTCTCTGTTTTATTTAACTAATGTTTAATTCCCACTAGTTGTAAAAAAAGATTCTAATTCAGCTTCTGTTCTTGCACAAAAATATATGTTCATTTACAGTTTTGTTCCATTTGCAGAAATCCAAAATCTTTCTGTTTGTCCAGAAGAATAAACTTAGAGTGCAGCTTAAGCTCCTTTTGGAAATATGCACTGTACTATCATATTTTAAGAGAAAGGGAACTCTTCCTTACAGACAAAAGCCCAGTCAATATCTTTGGGGTACTTTAATGAGATCTAGTCCCAGCTGAATAGATTAAGATTTGAGACTGTATGGAATGGATATTTTTTCTCTTTCTTGAAAAAAAAAGACATACTTTAAAAGTCAGAAATTGAAGAAATAGGTTTAAATGACCGAGCATTAAAAAAATCCTTTTCCACTTACTATCGAGTTAAAAACACAACAGTCTCAGGCTTTCCCATTCAATGGTGCCAACAACAAATAAATCCCAAGGAAGTTGTGGGAAAGAGAGTCAAATGAATAAGCACAATAGCTGCAGCAGCAGTCATGTAGCCAGATTTTTGATAACTCGTAAAATAAACCTGGAGGTTTAATAGTTTAATTTATGAAGTTCTAACAGAAGACAATGGTCTTTGTTGATTCAAAGCCACCAGGAAGCTCTTCACTTAGAAAGCCCACGTGCCTTCAGCGACCCCTTCCCAGGCATGGGCAGCACCTGGTCCAGCAGTGAGGCTGGAGGTGTCCTTCTTGTCGGAAGAAACCCAAGTGCTTGCAGGGGAGAGTCGCACCATGCCCTCTAAGGTCCCGGGCTCAGACTCCAGGACACTCTGCAGGATCTGCCTACTCCATGGTACCATCTTAACCAACACAATCCTAAAGAAAGTGTCGCAGATAGGATCTGCAGGAGGGGCAGCTATAGCCCTGAACAGTGACATCTTGGGTTTTACTGATTTGTATTCCATTTAGAGAGGTTTTGAGGGATTCCTGAGGTCTTAGCTGGTCTAAGCCATGGTGACAACTGAGAGAGGGAGGTCACTGCTCTTGCACACAAGGAAATGGCAGGGGTAGCCCCTGCTGATTTGGTGGGGACATCTGTCTACTTCTGACCTGTCTCCTTTAGGAAAACTTCACTCCAAGCATCTTTACCTCCTCAGCAGGCTTAGGGAGACAAGCTAATTAAATATTTTGTTTCTAGGGTCTTGTTTGGGTCTCCGAATACATTGCACTAGGTGACCCAAAGGAAATAAGTAGGTGAAGAAAGTCAAACCTCTCTGCAAAGGTAACACCTATGGAGGGAAGACAATATAGGATCAGCAGTCCTTGGAAGTCCTTGAAGCTCTAGATGTGATTGAAATTTGTTGCCTTTGGGACAGTGCAACTTGGCTTTATTAAGAGGCTTTGATAGAATTTAGCCCCCTGCACCAAGCACTTAGACTATATTTGCCAATAAGGAGTTGGATGTGAAAGAGCAGAAAGCTCAGCACTGTGCAGGCTCATCTCCCTGTTCCAGGCAAGTACAGAGAGAGGAATTTTCCTGCATTTGTTTTTAAAGGAAAATGGTTTGAAATGGCCTCCCAAATGGCACAGTTTACTCTCAGCTTACTTTTCCTTGGAATTCCTTTTTTTGCCTGCTCCAGACATATGACTGGAGCCAGAGGAGTAAACAGACTATGCAGATACTATAGAAAACATGACATAAGTAATACTTAACACCTACACACAGCTTTTATCTGCAACCTACATTGTGAAGTCTGACCTTTTGCTTTGCAGTGAGCTGCCCGCAGGCAGACCTCCATAAAACTGAAGAGAGGTTAATGCAAAAAAGTAACTATCAACAAAAGCCGAGCGATCACTGTGTATTAACCATTCCCAGCAACCCAGCTATTCACAACAGGCGAAACACATGTGGCTGTGTGAAGTAGTTTGAAATTATGCCCCAATACTGCACACACAAAATGACTATGAGGTTGTAGCAATGGTGACAGCACCATTTATCTGGCTGGGAGTTACTGTTTTGGTAAACAAGTAGTATTGCTGAAAGAAAAATATCTGCGCCCCAAGATAGTACAGTGGAAGTGGCAATTAAGAGTAGATAGTACATCGCCGTCTTTTTGATAAGTAGAATTATGTAACATTATCATGCAGTGATATTTTTCACAGCCTGCTTTTGCACATATGTGATTATAGAAACACAATAAATATCTGGAGGTGTTCTTCCCTATAGATTGAACTGCCTGAGGTTATTCACATACTAGACATTCAATGCTCGGAAAGCTTGAAATAAACTGAGGCCTAAGAAAGGAAAAGAAATTGAATGCACCATTAGACGAATAGAAGAGGATTTATTTTCTGAAGACAGTACTCTATAGGAGTTGTGCATCAATTGCAGGTGTAAGTACAAAATGAAAACAGTGGCTTCCAACTAAAGGGTGCTGCTAAAATGGAATTGCTAAGAGTGGAATGGATGCACATTGCTTCTCACCCGCATCCCTTTCCTTCACTAAGCAACAAGGGACAGCTTTGCTTCTCAGTATCTCTCAGTCTCACAACACTTTTTCGTTTTCATGCTAAGGACGGAAACAAGGATAATGGAAAGAAAGGCATAATAATCATCTGCACTGAATTTTTTTCCCTCAGTTCTGTTGTGCTGTCTGACAGTGGGAAGACAAAGCGTGGAGGGTAGACTGATAAAGGGGATTGATTAGCTTTGATGAAGGAATTGGAGGAAAAATGTTGGCAACCATTAATGAAAGTTTCCTGCTTGATCTGTAACCAAGGAAAAGGATCAAAAGTCATGAAAAACTTGCAAGAGAACTCAGAGTGCGTTGTTCCAGTCAACCATATTAAATCAAAACAAGTGTAGATCTTCATAGAGAAAGGGAAAACATGTGAGTAGTGCCAAAATAGACATTTACAACAAGGATATTTCAGATAGATCCCGAGGATTTGTTTTTTAGCCTTCTTCCATAAATTCAGAGTTAACATCAGGTTCTTCATCTGTATAAGTCTACACTAAGACTTCAAGTTTAGACTGTTAACACTTCACCAGTTTTCAGGAAACCGAGTGTCATTTTCTATACAAACTCTAAAGAAGTATTCCTTAAACCTTTTACAAATCCATCTCCTTTTGTGGTCCCTTCCTTTCTAAGTGTTTACACAAGCCAGGAGAAAAGCTACTTTTAACTGCTGACAGGACATCAGTCACACCAAGGTGGATATTAGGCTCAGTTGTAAAGATCCCAGACTCCTCCTCTCTGATTCACAGTGATCACAACCCACTGTCTCAGACACATTGACTTGGAGTATAAGAAAGAAGGTGGTTATTAGTGCAGCTGCTGGTTTTATTCTGCCATGCATAGAACAATATTGTTCACACAAAGTCCATCATTTCAAGGTAGCTACAAAGAAGATAGAAATCATGACTATAACCCTCCAGAAAGTCAAATATTTCTGGGAGCACTACGAACACACCTGAAATCCCAGAGTGTCCTGCTGTTTGAATAATACTGCAAGAATCTGTGGCACCTCATTAGCAGGCAACGATTATCTTTGGTACCAATGGTAGCCTGGACATGGTCCTGTTTATCAGGAAAGCAGGAGATTCCGTGACCTAGTGAAAAGTATTACAGAAAAGTCCTAGCCCTTGCAGAAGCTCGCACAAGAGAACCAATCCAGAGCAGCAGTGCTTAGGGGGAAGACACTGCATGTGTAAAGGGTGTTATTGTACAGTTCACCCTTGGCTGTAGATTACATCTACAACTGGATACATTATAAATGGGAATTTTCAAAGCAAGCAGCAAACATTTACAAAAGGGAAAAAAGTGTCACTGAACTACTCTCCAATATGGAGGTTATTTAATGAACTGGATGAAGGAATTTTCAGCTTTATACAAGACATTTTTATAGTTGGGCTATGTTTGTTAAACTTGCATTAAATTCATCATTGGTGTAATCCCACTGACATTAGGCATGGGAAAGCAACCATTGGTTGGGACTATCTAGTTGCTACAACTTCTGTTAATTTCCTCATCCTGAGCCTATTCAAGGAAGAACACAGACCTGGGTCTCAAGCAAGAAAAAAATCAGATTGAGTGAAGCGTGAAGTGTCATTTAGATGCCTACACCCAAAAGTAAAGCCTTGATATTGGATTTAGGTATAATACTGGCAGCACATTTTGTCCATAGATATTTCCTTGTTCCCCCAGTCTTGACACAGCTGAGCAACACAGCGCTAGACAGTGCCCAAGCGAAATCAGGGTCCAGAAATAAGCAGTCTTCTGGCTAAAATTCTCTGCTGGCCTCAGCACAGTAAATATTTCTAGATTGCTATAGAAATCCTGAAATCAGCCTCCACAACAGAATCTGACTGAATAGTACGTATACATTCCATACCATTAAAACAGCAGGACAAAAGCAACTGTGGGTTAGTCATATAGATGAATAATGTTTGAACATCTATGAACAATCTTCAGGTTATTTATGGAGGAAAGAAAATACTGTTGTGTAGAGCCATTCTTGGGAGCCACACCAGCACATAAATGTATGTTATTTATAGAATCCAAATAGTGAATACCATATAAATACTTTGTACAAAACAAAAATGAAATCTAAGGATCAATTTACTGCCCTCCATTCACATTTGTATATTTTACTTGTGTTCAATCTATTGATTGCATCTAGCTTTTATCTAGGGGGTTGTTACATTAAATGTATCATGCCATTCATTTATACTGTATTTAAGAACAAGCTTTTCAGTTAAGAATAAATGCTTTATGACAAAAACACTGACCGTATGAAGGTCACGTGAGGTTAATGGGTACTCAGCTGGGAGAAAAGAGACAGATGGGGCTTTTTTCCAGCTTAGGTAGCTGAAGAAAATCCATTCCCAAGCCAAATGTTAAAATTTATTTTTGCATATATAAAAAAAAACATTTTTGTAAACCAGGTGCAATGATGTTAAGAGATCTGTTCTTATATATTTCCTGTATTATAGAAAATAAATCCACAGCCTGACAGTTAGGATTCCAAATGTAATGTAAAATCCCCACTCTGGCATCAAATTCTGATTTCATCACTCTAATAGAGTTTCAGTAACTTAAATGACTTCAACAGAACCTTAAATTGCCTTCACAAGTCTCACTTGGTTTCTTTAATCACATTTCAGTCATTTATATTATAAGAACTGCTGCAGTATGCTCCGTGTAAATTCAGACGTGGCCTTTTGTACAGATTTATAATTGGAGATGAACATTCAGGAGTGATATAAATAGCCATCACAGCCTAATCGAGGACAGCCTCAGTGTAAAGAACTGAAAGATAAGAATGAGACTACACAGAGATCCTTAAACTTCTGATTTAAAAACTAATTAATACAATTTATTTTGAAAGAAAGAAGAGAGTGATAAGAAAGAAAAAGATCTTTGAAACAATTTCACGGAGTGCAGCTGAGAGAACTCTGTCAGCCAGACAAAACAAATGGGGTTTTACAGTCAGGAGAGGAATTCAGTAAACATGAGGAGCATGTCACTTGGCCAGTTAGATCAGCCAAATCTCAAAGGTCATGCCGATTATCATGACAGTGCTAGGAGAAACAATTAAAAACTTGAGAATTGATTTCCTCAAAGAAGCAAGAATTGAAGAACAGACGAGAAAGAAATTACCATCAGCAGACAACGATGTACAAAGTTTTAGGGAAGAGAAAAAAAGAGCACACATTAAATATATAATGCACACATTAATTGATAGAAATCAAGGAAAACTCAAGGAGTTCTGGAAACGCACACTGACTTCATAAGGGATTCATGACTTGCTGCTTTGACATCAAAGCCTTATCTGTCCTGAAGATGATACGTCTGAGAAGTTAATCTTAGACTAAGTGAAAACTTAGTTAATTTAAAAGACAGAACACTTAGTGGATGAGAATTTCGTTCCAGTTCCTTGTGAGCAAACATTGGACTCAGAAAGGGAAAAACCCCTCATAACCATTAAAGATCACACACTTGGTGGCTGCTATTGATATGGAAAGTGATAAGACACTAAGGTGAAATGTTGCAGTGCAGAAGCATGAGACTGATGGATTTGCTCCAACAGATTTGCAAAGGGCATTTTTTTAAAAGAACATAATTTTTTAAGCTAAAAAATAGGTTGGCTAGTTCTCTTTAATGATTTTTAAAATACTGTTTACAATTCTAAGATATTTGTATTTATGAGGAATAGGAAAAGATGCAGTGAGATTTTTTTATGTGCTGGTGCTATAAAGTTTCACTAGTTCTATCTACAAATATCAATTAGGTACAGCTAACCAGCATATTTGGATGTTAAACTCTGACAGCAACCAGTGGATGAACTCTGGAGGTCTATGTCACTGCTTGCCTTTTAAGAGTCTGGCAAGTAGGCTTTTATATATATTTGAAAGAGATTTTTATGATAATCTAAGTGACTTCAGAAAGAAGCCACATGCTTCGGAGAGCACTCTGAGGTTATGGGCCAGATTCATCCCTGGGAAGCCTAGCAGAAGCCAGCACTTTTACTGCCAGCAGAGAACTCTGGCTAAGCCTTAGGAGGTGACACTGAGAAGGTTAAGCACAATAATGAGGAGATATAAAACCAGAGTAGTCCAAAGACAACCGTACCACATCCTTTGTGTGTCAGTGACAAAAAATCTCATCGGTTTCAGTAGGTTGTGATCAAAATTTACTGGAAGAAGAGCTCTAGGATAAGCTTTGCAAGAAGTAAGAGGAGACCTTTACTGTGGGTATAAAAGGAAATACTACTATTATTTACTACACCTAGTCTTAGATTTCATAGAATCTCCTAGAATTTCCTGTTCAAAATAAATCATACGTAGCACTGGTTGAAGCAATTGTTACTGAAGGTGTCATACCTTTGTAAGACATATGATTCCAACATGAGGGTAGTTGTGAGACCAAGCAAAGAACTGAGCAGTATCACAGCTTTGAGGTAATTTTAGATTCTTAATTACATCAACTCAATTGTTTCAATGCAATTGTAGTGGGTCTAGAAGGGAAACAGTGATCTGGCAAATGAGATTGATAACATTTTTCTCAGTTTCGTGATTTTTCATCATTTCTATCAGAACAAATAGAAAGCAAAGTGTTCCTAGCCAGATGGAAATGCAGAGAATAACTCATAGAATCATAGAATCATAAAGTTTGGAAAAGACCTCTAAAATCACCAAGTCCAACCGTCAACCCAACATCACCATGCCTACTAAACTGTGTCCTGAAGTGCCACATCTACAGGTTTTTTGAACACCTCCAGAGATGGTAACTCAACCACCTCCTTGCGCAGCCTGTTCCAATGTTTTACAACTCTTTCAGTAAATAAATTTTTCCTAATATCCAATCTAAACATCCCCTGATGCAACTTGAGGCCATTGCCTCTCATCCTATCACTTGTTACTTAGGAGAAGAGACTAACACCAACCTCTCTACAACCTCCTTTCAGGTAGCTGTAGAGAGCGATAAGGTCTCTCCTCAGCCTCCTCTTCTCCAGACTAAACAATTCCAGTTCCCTCAGCTGCTCCTCATAGGACTTGTTCTCTAGACACTTCACCAGCTCCGTTGCCCTTCTCTGGACATGCTCCAGCACCTCAATGTCCTCTTTGTACTGAGGTGCCCAAAACTGAACACAGTGTTTGAGGTGCAGCCTCACCAGTGCCAGGTACAGGGGCACGATCACCTCCCTACTCCTGCTGGCTACACTATTCCTGATACAAGCCAGGATGCCATTGCCCTTCTGGGGCCACCTGGGCACAGTGCTGGCTCATGTTCGACCAGCACCCCCAGGTCCTTTTCAGCCGGGCAGCTTTCCAGCCGCTCTTCCTCAAGCCTGTAGGGCTGAATGGGGTTGTGGTGTCCAAAGTGCAGGATCTGGCATTTGTCCTTGTTGAAACTCGTACAACTGAACTCGGCCCACCGATCCAGTCTGTCCAGATCCCTCTGCAGGGCCTTCCTACCCTTGAGCAGATCGATGCTCCCGTCCAGTTTGGTATCTTCTGCAAACTTACTGAGGGAGCACTCAATCCCCTCATCCAGATCATTGACAAATGTGTTAAACAAGACTGGCCCTAAAACTGAGCTCTGGGGAATATCACTTGTGACTGGCTACTAACTGGATTTGACTGCATTCACCACCACTCTCTGGGCTCAGCCATTCAGCCAGTATTTTACCCAGCAATGTGTACTCCCATCCAAACCACGAGCAGCTAGTTTCTCTAGGAGGATGCTGTGGGAAACAATGTCGAAGGCCTTAGTCCAGGTAGATAACATCCATAGTCTTTCCCTCATCCACTGGGCGGGTCACCTGGTCGTAGAAGGAGATCAGGTTGGTCAAGCAGGACCTGCCTTTCATGAACCCATGCTGGCTGGGCCTGATCCCCTAGACCCCCTGGTCCTCTTTGTTGTATTTGTCTATACACGACGTACATACTGCAGTACATCTTTCTAAAGTTAAGCAGCAAACATGGATACTTCAGAGCTTTTCTTTCAGAGAACATTACCAACAATAAGAAAATGCACCATACTGGTATCACTGGGAGATGAAATTTTCTGGCATGGTCTCCCATTAAAACTTGCAAGTGAGATATGATCCTGAGCTTCACTGAGTGCCTATATGCCAATGAAGATAAAAAATACCCATTTCTTGCAGAAAACCAGCTAACCTTAAAGGCCTCTAACAACGGCAAGGAGTTGTGATATTCCATAAACACATCAGTCTGACATGCGGGGGTAAACCTATGGACTGAAGGTGCAGAAATCAAAGATTTTGCATCTGTTTTCACTGAAAAGATCAACTGTGGATTCTTTTTTTCAAGAACAGTAGGTGCTTCTGAACTCTGTTTTTCTCCCCTAATAAAACTTAAGGAGGAAGAAGAAAAGGTTGGGAGCACTGGTGTAGAAGAGACTACTGCAGTAGTCTAAAAAAAGAGCACCAAAGAATGGAATGATAGTAGCCTCTGAGTATGTAAATGCTCTTTATCTGCTCCCCATTCAGCAGCAGCTGCACAAAATGCACTGGGCTTACACTGATTTAGGAGGATGGACTAGATAACCTCTCAACCCTCAGCTCTATTATTTTCTATGAATCAGCAGAAAGAGAAACTCCCTTCTTGTACAAATCTCAGTTCTTGAGGCTCCAAACTCCCATTTTTCTTTTTAGGTGTCTAAATTATATAAACGCGGGAATCTTATCATTAGACATAAACCAGACCCAACATAATTACAACACAGATCAGTTATCAGTAGATTCTTGGTCCTGCCCCTATTGACTTTCTCAGAAGAGAAGTGCAAACATATAAAATACACACAATGCAAACCTTGTCACACAAAAAAACCATTAGGAATAAACACTCTCGTGATTCTGCCTGTTGGATATGATCATGTGTAATTTTGCCATTTTTGTCATCAAGAGAAGTCTGTTTTGTTCATACATTATCAATGTGAGCTAGGAAGCTTTCAAGGTATTTAACAGTTACTGCAATCCCAAAGTATCTAAAGCACCATTTATTTCATGCCCAACTTCATCTTTATTCATCATGCAGTACCCTGTAATTACACATACTCAGAGATTTTAATAAACAGATTTTTACTGCCACAGCCATCTTCACCATATAAAAGAAGTCTAGTCGGGCTGGCAAGCTGCCCTTTCCTTAGAACTGTTTTTACTGCAGAACAAAAATCAGATTGTGGGACAGCAAAACCAGGTGAAACGGGCTCTTGCTCAACACATACTGAACAGAAAGGTTTGCCCCATCTTTGCTGACATTACCAGATTTCCTCAGGCTGCATCATGTGATCATTTATGAAAATCACGTTGTGATCATTTCTGGTAGTGCCAAATTAGCCTCTGCTGTTTAGAGCTGGAAGACAACCTGCCAGTTCCTTGGAGAAGCAAAACAACAGCACCATAAATGATAAGCTCGCCAAAGTCAGACATATACATGTTTCTTGTTTCAGCCTTGTCAGACAAGCTACAAAGATCTTTAACTTCAATTATTTGTAACTGCCTGGAAATCAGCATTAACTCTCCATATGGGAAACTTGACAAAGCTGTCAATAGTGCCTGTTTCACTGTAGATCTATGCCAAAGAACCTTCTGCTCATACAAAATTAGACAACGATTTTAATTTTTCATTTCTGTTGCCTTCAAAGTGTTTTAGGAAGAAAGAAATGAGCCTACAGCTAGGTAAAAACATAAGACAAAGATGCGTGCATGAGGAAAGTATAGACTGCAATAAACCAGCAAGCATAACACTGTATCCATCACTGAGCCCCTGGGCACATATTTGACTGAAGCTACTTTTGGCAGGTTGCACATTTTGCACACAATTTATAATTGAATTGTGTGTCACTAGTTTTGGAGTTTAGGCAGATTAAGCTTGGCATCTGATTTTCAATAATATATAGGAAACACCGGAATAATTTACACTCCCATACCCCTACTATAAACCCAGAGTAATGCAATTTAAACCAGTAAAATGTATGAGTTTACATCTGGGATGTTGAATTCATTTATTGCACAGCTCTGCAGTTTATTTCTGAAGTAAAACCCAGGCTCTGTTGAAGTCAATAGGCATTTCACCACCTGCTTCAGCATGTCCCAGGTTTTAGCCTTACGATGTATGCTTGCACAGCAGAGGGGAAGGGACAAAAAAGAGATCAATAGGATTTTTTTAGTTCCATACTCTTGGCTGAAGTGGTCGGAGCTTGGCAAGGGAGACTCTTTTTAGACACAGATAATTTTTAAATTTGGTCAGGAGGCCTAATTCGGTATCCTATGGCTGCGGGTGCAGATCATCTGTGGCCCAGGGAAGCTCCAGCAGCATAGGAAAAGCATTGCCCTCCTGGGAGCAGCTGCTGCAAGGTCTCCTTCTGGCTGGGGAGAGCTCAGCACACACTACCAAAAGAGAGAGAAAGGAGGCTTTGCCAGCCGGGACCATTCGCCCCAGGCATCTGCAGGCCGGGAGGTGGCAAGCTGCCGGGCTTCCCAAGCGCGCAGAGGCCCGGTTCTCACAGCCCAGATTTGGCACCAGCAGAGTGTTGCTCCTTGGCAGTGTCTGTACTGATTACGATCACTGAAGCAAGCAAAGAAACTGCCCGCTCCTCCCTGAAAGCAGTCTCTGCAGTGCTAGGGTTAAGCAGTGCAGAGAAGCTGGATCCCAGGGTCTTTCTTCTGTGAATTATCAACACAGTGGTGTGAATCCCATGCCTATTTGTGACTTCTCACCAACATGCAGCTAGAGTAAATGATGTGGAAATACTCCTCCCCATGCAATTACAGATCTTTTAATCACTGCAACACAAGCACTTCTACGCAGAAAGCAGTGGAAAACCTGGTATTACCCAGAACGTTCCCCATGAAAAGTCAGTCATGAAAGCTAAGCCATTTACAAGTTTTGTCCAGAACCCTATGGGGACCACCCTGGGATGTCCCGCATTCACTTAGGACTGCAGAGTGTACGTAGTTGTCCTAACCAGACTATGGTACATCGAGGAGCTTGTGATCCACACACTGGTTGCCCTGAGCAGGCACAGGGGCAGGCACATGCTGTGCCATGCCAGACTGTGCTGCATGTGCTGCTGGGCCTTAAGTACTGTGCTGTGCTGCACATATCCCTTAAACTTAATTGGTTAACTATAATGGAAAAGCCTGGAGCTCACTCTCACGTGGCACCGGTGATGATGTCACCAGTACGTCCTTATCTCGAAAGGAAGCAGCATATATTATTTCTAAGAAAATCATATAAAAACTTTGAAGACCGCAATGCCAGTGAATCTCAGCCCTGATGGGAAGTCTGCACAGCATTTCCTGCCCTGACCATAGGTCAGTCTGATGCTGCATCAATCTCAGGGTTCCCAGCATCAGAAAAGACACAAGATTTTACAACTTGCTGTCACCTTGGGTGCTGAACCAGCACTCCAGATGCAAAACAACCTGGAGGAGTGAATATGACATCTTTATTTTCTCCTTCTACCCTAATAGTCCTGGGGGCACATCAGGGAAGATAATTAGTGCTATTCAGCAGAAGCAAAGGCAGGAGTATTTGACCCTAAACACTGTCAAATAGCCAAGTTTCCAAACTGTTTTCCCCCATTATGTCACACTTCCATCTACTTGTTTGAAAACTCACATGCTTATATCCAACTAGCTGATAATCCCACCTTGCACTTGGACAGCCAAAGCTCCTGGGTTAGGCACTCAGGTGTCTCATAGTTCACTGAGATCAGGCTTGATACCAAAGCTTTTCATAGATTCAGACTGCAGGCTGCATCTGGAAGAGCTATCCTCTTCTGAAATATATACCACTGAACTTAGAAATGATACAGAAGTACAGACAGGCCTTTGCTTGCTGAGGAGCAGACAGGATCTGCTATGTTTGTTTAAGTTGTCACTTGCAATGTGGGGGAGAAATGGCTGTGAACTCAGAAGAAGAAAAGTCAGAGAAACATACATCAGCACATGTAAAATCATCAGCAGATCTGTTCACACAGCAAATTCATACCTTTCTTGACTTCCTGGAACTCTGGTGTCACCTCGAGCTGCAGCTCACTTTAGTCTGCTGCATTTAAAGTGCTTCCCTTATATTTGGAAAGGTTCTCTGAGTCCTCAGTTCAGAAAAGACCCTGAAATATCTTGAGATGAGAAAGTCTCAATTCCTCAGCCGGGCAGCTGAAGCATGGAAATTCAGGCGCTTGTAGATGAATTTCTGTGTTGTGCCATCCCTCCAGCCCCTGCAGGCTGTGATCTGGGGAGCTGGCAGGATACTGCAGCTGGCACAGCTCCTGCTCCCTGAGCATGGGAGCAAGCAAGGCACACGCTGTCAGCTTCAGCACCTGCTAACTGGGAGTAGAGCTCGCCACAATGGTGGAATATTCGTCCCATCACTTGCAAAAAATAGTCTCATCTATATATGTCATAAAGCTGAAGTCTTGTTGGTTTTAGTGCTGCTTATCATCTCCGTGCACCTCATGCCCTAAAAGTTCTCTGAACAGCAGTGGATGTGAACTGCAAATTCTCTATTGCAAATGCACTGTGAATACCTGACTGAAGACCTGGTTAAAGATTATTACCTATGTTGAGAGAGGCACCAATCTGGAGAAATCTGCTTTGCCATAATGTGTTCCCGAGGAGCTTTAAAGCAGAATTTAAGACTATTGCTTTAAAACATGTAGAGTTATTTGTTACTGCATGGTTTTTGTTTATGCTTTTTGCATTGAAGTGGTATGGCACAAACTGTAAGGAATCTTGTTTTTGTCAAAAAAGAGCCTGAGCAACAGTGAACACTTCTCAGCAAACAGGCCCATACACCACTCCTGGCTATAAAAAAAGCCACGTACAGCAAGCAGTTGGCCTTAGTTTATTATTCTTCAATAGACTCTATCTTGGAACGGATGGCTTTTCATAAAGCAGGAGTTTCAGGAAGCTGGAAAGTCTTTAAATCAGGATTTTCTGTTTTCCATGCTAAATAGAGCACTGCATTCCTGCCCAAAAAACTTGTTAGCACAGCTGAGAAAAAATGCTTGATAGAAAGGCATAAGCCATCAACTCTAAAGATGGGATCAGCTCTCAGCATATGGAACTGAATCAAGAAAAAAAAAGCTTCCAAAAGTATTTGCGGGAGACACAGACTTTCTGTTCCTACTCTTCCTTAAAGGCTTATCAGGAATCTTTTCCTTTTTGTTTGTTTGCACATCTTTCTCTCAGTAATTACATCTGTCCATCATTTAATTGTCTGCTAAGCTCCATATTATTTGACATATTTTGCCCTTTTTATTCATCTATTTTTTCTTCTTTTATTTCCACTTAGTCCTTGCATTTTTAAATGTCCTTAAGACTCCTTAAGGCTTTATTCTTCCAGACTGCTCATATCCTGAAATGGTAGACCTGACAGTTTGATGTGCCTGCGACCATCCTTCTCTAGGAGAAGACATCTTTTCTTTTGCTATCCTCCCAACTTCCCCATGGAGGCAGACTGTAGCCGGTCACTTCTTACTCACTTTCAGAGAAGGAGCAAGACAAGGCTTTTTTTTGAGAGAGTGAGCTAAGAGGTACTGCATGTGTTTCTCAGATACCACTGGTTCTCCAGTGATGAGCATTCCAGCAGGTCCTAAGACCTTCAGCCATTTCTCTTGTGGTCTTCATTGCCTGGTAAGTCTTCCCTTACTTCAGCGCTGAGGGAAGAGACACCTCTGCTCACAGATGGTCAGAGGAAAAAAACAAATCATAGTGGGATTAGAACTACTGCATCTTATTTAATTATTTTACGATTTGAGCAGTTGGTGCTGCAAGAAATCAGCCACACGACCCATTGCCTGGTGCTTTCCAAAAGGGTTTCCACTTGAGTGCTGAGCACAACAAACCCATCTTCAAGCAGAAGTCTGAAAAGTCAAGTTTCAGTGGAAAAAAAGTACTTTAAAAATCTACCTTCTGCCTCCTAGACTGTCAGGTAACAACATTTTGCAGAGGTAGGTGCAGAAACAAGCAGATACTGAGGGGCTTTGTACTGTGCTATGGTGGAAGAACAACAGACGGCTCTTTTACACTCTATAATTTATCAGTCTATCTCGTCACACACAGACAAAAATGAGAAATACCTACAGGCTAACATCACTCCTAGTAACACAAGGCAAATACTTTTATGCATAGACTGTTGAACAGTGTGTGTTATGCAATGTGACACCACACACATGCCTGAGAGAAAAGACCAGAGCAAGAAACCTTGTGCAAATGAGACTTCTTTCAGATGGAATGGCAGAGAAGTGAGGTCAGCAGAGCAAGGACATTGGATGTAGCTGCACAGAGATTGCTTGTGATTCCTGCAACTGGCCAGTTGGGCAGACTCCTACAGCACTTCTCAGTGAGGGACAGGCATCACGTCTTGTGCAATGTATAGCAAGAAGCATTTTGGTGACAATGCAACTCTTTGGTTGTGATATTCTCCCCGTCTGCTTTGATCATAGACATCATTGGCTGCTTTACACAGATATACATGTTCTCTCCCACTTTGCCTTCTACTCAGTTTCCCCACTAATATCACCCTGGAGACTTCCTATTTGTAGGTATATATATTCCGGGTCCAGAAGAAGTCTTAGAGCTAAAACATTGTTATGTCCAAGATTAGGACACTGAAGAGATGAGGCTGAGATGGAAGTAACCAGTCCAAAAGTCCTACGTAGCATCCTGAACCAAACTTTCATGCTAGTAGGAAACTGTGCAAAGGACCAGCATTTAACAAAATTATTTTTAATATATTCTCATTATTTCATGGGAAATGGACAGGAAAAGTTAAAAGTGGAAGAAAATCTCAGGGCACAAGCCAGCAAACACAGATGAACATACCTGAATCCAAAGTTAAACTTTGGAACCTTTACTATCATCTAAATGCTTTAAAATCTCAGAGATTTCCAGATGAAACACTTCATCTTTGTCACTATGTTTTTATTTTCCTGAAAGTGAGGCTGATTTTTTTTCCCTGTGTGATAGATACCAACAATTATCTTTCAGAGAAAGATTGTTTTGTGGTTAAAAGTGTGGCCCAGGAATCTGTAAATCTGCATTTCTATTCTGCTCTACTATAAGCGATGTTCATTATGTTGGGCAATTCATTTGATCTTTGCTCGGCCCATTTTCCTTTCTCTAAACTGAAGGAACTAGTATTTCCATACTTCATAGAACAGTTATGAGCATAACTTAATTCATATTTATGAGGTACCAAAAGGATTCTGATGAGTATCATAAAAAGGCTGACTCACAAATAAAACTGTGTTCTGGTTTTCCACTGATGTGGCTGTTTTCTCTACTTCTTAAAACACAGACTTTTTTTTCAGAGTAATAATTTTCACTTGTGACACCTCTTGATTTTACCTCAGAACAATAAGTGCTTGTACATTGCAGTTGCAGCGATTATTTTTATGCATGATACGCTATATATGAAACTTTCAGTGTCCTTTATAGCCAAACAGAACAGAAGAGTTTCTTTTAAGATTTATTTTTAAAGCCTGTGAAAAAGCATCAGACTTGCAGCTGACAAGGCTGAAGCATAGCACCTTTACAAATAAAGCAGAGGGAGGATGGGAAGCAGAGCAGAGCAGCACTTACGATTGTCGTTCAGTCCTAGGGAGGGTTGACTCATGGGTGAGACAGAAAAATAACATCCAGGATGTATAAACTATGCCTCCTTACTCCATCTGTAAAATAGAGGCTTGCAGGGTGTCACTCTAGCTATTTTCAAACTTTGGGTGACAACCAACAAATAAACAGAGCAAGATGAAGTCTCTTGGAATACAGCTGAGAAGACTTATCTTCTGTTCTTGACCTTTCATAGGTAGACTTGAACTGCTTAATTGGCATAAAAAATATGAAATCTTGAGCAGAATCTATCACACAAATATTAATTCCTGCTAGTAATTAGGGGAATCGTCTACTTCTGCCCTACCTGAGGGTGGGGCTCCCCCTATGGGCAATAAAGCAGTTTTGGTGTCCCTGCCTTCTCTGACTGACAAAACCTGTGTGGTGCTTGGATCGATGCAGTTTTCTCTGTGCCTCACCTCAGGGGTATGAGATGTCAGTCTCACCCGGGAGCTACGTCAGCAATTCCTTGTGGTAGAGTGGCCACAGATTACAGTCAGTAAGATTTAAAACATAGGGAGCAATGTCATCTGTTTATATTCAGTACATTGCCATGGGATCTGACTAAACTCTATCACTGTCATGCTGGGTCAGCAAAAAGGCTTGAGAAGCATTACAGCAATGCAAAAAGTTTATCTGCTACCAAAAAAAACCCAAAGAGAATTTTAACACCAGGTTTGCAAAGGAAATCCTGTGCACAAGCGAAGTTTCCCTTGTTGGCTGAATGTACTTATTTCTCTATGTATATTTATGATGACACCCGAGCACTACGTAGAAATACGCTACACAATGCTATTACAAAATTCATATAGGAAATTAAAGCCTTCAGAATGTGCAGGGAAATAAATCTTTTGACTGCTATGCAAAGCAGCTTTAAAACAACTTGAGAAAAAACTGCAATTCAAAATCTTTTCCTATGCTTAAGGAGTGTTAGGAATAATAGGGAGCTGCGTGACACTGTTCAGACGAGAAGATTGTTTAAGCCCCTAGTCAGAGGAATTCAGTCAGCCCTCCGATTATCCTCCCCTCCGCATGTCAGCCATCTGGATGAGAAAGAGCCCTGGAAGAAGGAAGCATTTTAAGCCACATACTGCCACTTGCAGGTCAAACTCTGTCCTTGTCAGCTACGTGAGGTGAGGCTAGAAGCACACTGAGATAGATATTTGTTAGATAGACTCTGGAAGAATTTATCTGACACTCTTGAGAGAGAGCAAGTTTGAAGAAAGCTAGCTTTGCCGCCAAGGAGGAAGTGCTTAGCAGCAAGCACGCCTCTCAGAGTGACGGGAGTTATGAGTTCTGGAGATTGGTGGCACAGCAGGATGTCCTGGTTTTCACAACACAGACTTGAGCGTACGGAAACATCAGCATGTTGAGAACATGCTCTTGAATAAGAGAAACCATCGATGACACGGCATGTGGTCAGCTTGGGACTGCACCAGGGTGAGTCCTGGGCTTGGGGAAAGGCACACATGCTTTTAAATCACCTCAGTCTCTCCTCGGGGCCTCCCTGCCTCTTGGTGCCAGCCCGTGCTGCATCACTGCACTGGGAGCAGTGTTCCCTGTGGGGTGCTCTGCTGGCTCGGGCTTGTGTCTCATTCCTCCCCTCTGCTGAGGGAGAAGCCCTCATAGGTTTGGTCATTGTAGGTTTGTGCTCTGAGCTACTTTTCTGTAAAAAAGGCAGCTGTGAGGCTACCCATGCTGAGGGTTTTTCCCCTTCCCCGGAGGAGAAGCAGCAATTCAGGCTGTGGAAATCTCCTACAGGTACCGCGTACAGAGGAAGCAAGGGAGAGTCAGCAGGCAGGAGGGGAAGGAGGGTAGTAGACCTGCCATTCCCAGCCTACCACGATGCCTGGAGCCTCAGAAGCAGGCAGAAGGGCTGGGAGGTGGCAGAGCCAGGGTGACACTAGTTCAGCATGTCCCACTTGGCATGCTCCCCAGGCTGAGATCCAGCAAAGTTTGGCCTCAGGCTGCACTTTGAAGCTGCTGGCTGTTTTCAAGCAGTCATGCAGAGCTCCTGTGGGCTCCTGGGCTTCGGAAACAAAATACAGCAATGATGGCCTCTGGGTCTCCATCACAATGTGTATTTGATATATATTTGAAGGGAATTCACGGACTTTCTGCTGTATTTGGAGGAGGCAGGGAGAGAAGAAAACAAGGTTTAACACATATGTAAGAGATGCCGCTCATCTTGCAGCAGAGATGCATTCCTGCTGACATTTTACATTAATAACTCATCAGCAGAGACTGAATTATACCGTAAATGCATGATTTCATCACAATAGCATCCCAGCCATAATTTGGCGATAAAAGTAATAACAAGTGTGAGATTATGAAAACATTAATTGCTTTCCAGTGAGTAGGGTGGTCACACTCTGTACCCCTTCAGCGAAGGAAGACAGCCAGGGATCTGTGCTCTGGCTCCTGCACTCCTACTGCTGTACGCTGACTGGCTCAGAAAAGTGGGAAACAATTTTTTGATCCTGTTGAAAGAGTGACTGAACCTTCTTGTCTTCGGTTTTTGGGTACAAGGTCAGATTATGGCACTACAGGGAAGTAATAGCTGTGCCTGTATTTTCCATGAAGTATTTTGAATAGCTGAGGAGCTAGGAAGCTTAAATACCGGTATTCACTGAATTAAGTGGAAGTGAGAAAAAAACTGTGGAAGGATTGGTAATGGTAAATGAACATGCTCCTTAATTGCTCCATTTTAGCAGTAGATTATACACATCTCACTCATTGACAGAGAGATAATAATCATTAAACTTAAGCTCAAAGTCATTATTTTCAGATCCTTTCTTTCTTGAAATTTGTGTAATTAGGGAATTTGTCTTAAGCATCCTAGAACAGTTATAAATTCTTTACATTGGTATGGGATTCTCCCTGACAAAGTTTTGTAGAAATTTGCTAATTTGTATCATGAGTTAGAATCCTGCTGAAAAGGACTGAACTTCATTTATTAAAAAAACCAAACATGCTACATGTACATGCATACTACATTAACTTGGGTACTCAAAGAACTGTATATCTGCAAATTTATTTTGTTTGTTTATTATGACATTGGTATAGTATTTACATTTCTAAGTATTTTGGCAAGTCTATATTAGCACAACAGCATCTTAGGAAAAATATCACTGTATTAATATTCTAAATTTGGGCTCCTCACAATTTTCTACTGTTAACCTTTCTAGAAAAAATATAAACTTGATCTCTACTTGGAATAAATGTATTAAATTGTTTTAAAAAAGTCTTTCAAGAGCAGATGAAAAGGATAGTTGAATTACAAGTTTGCATGTTTTCAAGCTACACTTTACTCATACTTCTATGTTAGTCATCTCCTCAAAGGTATAGACACCTTCACCCCAGCAACTAACGGAGAGACAAGAGCATCCTCGCATCCTCACCATCTTTCCTGAAAAGTTCTGTACATAGCCTGGCTGTTTCTAACTCTCTGGTTAAGAGGGTCACAAGCAATGCAAACACATTTGTTCTGCACAACCCAAGGTTCCATTAGTGGGCTTTGGTTGCTCTCTGCAGGCATCAGAGGACTGCACCTGATTTCCGTGACCAGAGGGTGTGGGATAATTTCAACACAGTTAATTAAACCAAACCTTACTCTGTAACCTGAGCATAAATTTGCTTCCTGGAGCATGGCTGAGAAATTTAATTCTCTGTAACCTGGATTTGCTGAAATTGCTTTACACTTTCCTCATCTTATAATTTGGCTTTTTCCTGTATCTTCTGTTTTGGGGTCCACATATCAGATGACATTAATATTGATCCTATAAGTGAACCAAAAGAAAAAAATTCCAAGTAAAAAAAAAAAAAAAAAAAAATCGAGGATTTTGACCCCTACAAAGAAATGCTACTGAGGATAATTTAAGATAAGAAGAAAAGCCATGAACACTTGGAATTCTTCTGTCAGGTCCTTAGGTTACTAATACAAATCAAGAACAACCAAATCAGAGAAGGCTTGCTTCTAAGATATCAGACAGCAGTTGCCACAAGTTTTTGAAAAATGTACTGTGTGCATCTAAGTCTGGGCCCTGTCCCGTTTCATACGTGCTCGGGTCACACTTATAGCTCCCCACCACAACAAAGAGTTGATTGTTAACCCTCATGGACTTGTCAGGGTCTGCTGTGCAGAGCTCATCATCACACTTTCTTCTTCTTTCATGCCACTCATTCTTCATCTCTAGCTTCGTATGCTGCATAGAAAATGTAGATATTCTGCCTCAGTGACTCAATACCCTGTGATCCAGAGAAGTCAGAGTTTCTTTTTGTGAGGTTAAATTTCACAGGATTTTTGTGCCATGAAGGGAGACCCTGCTACTGACTGGAGAATCTAAAGTAAATGTGCTCAGCACAGAGTAACTTATTTATTGGGCAGATTTTGACAGAAGCCTTCTCTGAAGCCCTAAGACAAACTGCTGTAAAAATAAGCTGAACCCCTAGAAATACATTTTGACATTTCTTCATCCATGTTCAAGTCACAGTTGTCACATAGCCTCCTTTGAGGGTTATGGAAACACTGATCTGAAGCCTCAGCTGATCAAGATACTTGTCTGGGATGTGAAAGAGATGAGAACTTGGACACAGGATTCCTCCACAGCAGGGTAAGCTTGGAGCTGCCAATCACAGCCGGGGGGGAGAAGATTTTGTAGAAGCAATGACAGAAGGCTTACAGCAAAGTACGAATTTAAAGTTGAAAATTGGACACTTTCCAGAAAAAACAGAAAAAATTCCCACCCTGTTGCACTAACCCTGTTGCAGGAGGCACTCCCCAGGTTTTTGGGTGCCCAATTTCTACCATTACATCTTTTCCTCCCTGATGGAAATCATCTCTGGCCTCAGTCCAGGACTGAGACAACATTCCAGTTCATCACACAGAGGAGTGAAAGTTGAAATTTTTTTAATAAATTGAGGAAATACAGAGGAGACCTAACACCATGAAGTTTCAGTTTGAACTACAGAGGACACAAACCAAAACACTATGTCCCTCTTCAAAAATCTCTTAAACTCAGACTAAGATTTTAAAGGTTATGTCAATTTTCCAGCTTAAACACGTCCAAATTACATAAACTCTAGGCCACTAGCAAATATAGATGCAAACACCACTTGTATTAACAAAATTAATTCAGTTCCAAAGGAAGATTTATAAACATCAATAAAACAGGCTCTCAGTGTGATACACCCACAAATCAGGAATGCCTTGACCCCAGAAAAATGTTTCAGAGGCAATTCTTATGGATGATAAGCAATTTCATGGGCATTATTTCAAGATAAAAATACAGTGGTGTAGTGTGCAAGTGACAAGAGCACTTAAAAGCCCTATTACCCGAGAGAAGAAGAAACAAATTTTGGGATTTTCCACAGGTAACAGAAAGAACAGTTTAAGGCAAGTATTAGACTTTTAATGGCTAGAATGAGGTAGCTTGATTTATTAAAGGAAAGAGTCATGGCAGGAAGGAACCTATTAAGTGTTTGGAGCCAAGAAGCAGCTTCATACTGCTTTGTATTTAATACAAAGACATTTTTCACACTTCAGTTATTCACTGCTTGGACATTTTGAGTGGATTGTTACTTTGAAAGCCACTATTATGAATGGGGAAAAATACTTAAGAGTATCATTTTAAATGATGGACAATCAAAGTGAAATGTTCAAGCATCTCGGTTTAGCATTGGCGTTGGTACAAAATAAAACCCTAGATCTAAACAAGAATGTTTTTCTTAAGTAGCTTGATGCCAGAGAAGCATTTCTGATTCTATCACACCTTCTGTATTAGTAGAGCAAGGCATTTTGATACTTTTCCAGTTAAAGATCTCGTATAAATGTTTCAAGACAATCAGTAGAATAAGAAGTCTGGGACTATACAGGGTCATCAGTTCAGAAGGATGTGGTGACGGTTTTATTTCAAGACTCATGCATGCTGATGCATTACTTAACACCCCAGCTCCTCCTAACAGGAACGTCATGTTGAGTTGTGTGACAAGAAAACCTGTATCCTTCGTAATTCAAGGGACAAGTCTTGGATTTCACCAAGTACACTTGGAAGTTTCAAAAGACAAGAGAACACAAACACTCCAAACACTTGTCTTTTCCAAGCCAGACCCATGTTGGTTGGAATCTGCACCCTGATATTTGAACATCTGCCACTTCAAGCTAATTCTCGTAATTCAGTTTCTCTTCCACAATGCAGAAGACCATTACAGAGTGCACCAATTTGCTTCTGCACCCAGCAGGACAAGAACACTGAGATGCAGCCGGTGCTCCACTCTTTGAACTGACAGGGAGCCCAGTCCTCTGATTTCTTGTCCTGTGCAGTTAACATAAGAGCACAGGTCAAAGACGCTGGATCACTCTGCATTAAACCGAGACCCGGCATAGCCAGCTCCAACCTAAACATACCACATCCATCTGGACTCCTTCTGACTTCTGAAGAGCCCTTTGGGTATAGCTCCATCATGTTCCCCCAGGTTTGAGGTTATGGTCCCTCAAAGCCAGCTTTGGACCAGTGCTGCTTCATTTGATCTCTATTGAGGCTAAGCTACTAAACCTAACTGGACCTGAGCTGCTTTGCACAGAGTCTGACTGCAGGTTGCATCCAGTTTATCAGTCAGGGGTTTAACAGCTGCAATGGAGAGCTGAGTGCCCTGGTACTAAATCCTGTCAGGTACTCACAGCACCTCCTCTCTCAGGCACTATTTTTGAGGCCCCAGATGTTCAGCCCTTTAAAAAACAGGACAATGTCCTATTTATTTTGTTCTTCTAGTTATAAAGCCTGTATTAATGCTGTACTTGTTACTTGGCCAGCCAAATGAGACTGTAACTATTATAAGTCAACGGCTCAGAAGCCTGGGGCTTAATACTTCATATAAATTCTGGCACCACTCAATTTCCTCAACAACATGTTCTCAGAGTTGACTGAAATTCCGGGGGGGAAAGAAGTGTATCCGTACATTAATGGGATATGAGAAATGCTAGCTCTGCCTCTGACAAAGTTACTTTAACCAGATGTATAATTTTTCTCGTTAGCAAACTGAAGAGGTATGCTTTTTCTGTTGCAGATGCAAATGTAACATTTGTATGGATCAGTAAATACTTTTCCACTGCAACGTAAACAGGCTTGACAGTTTGAATCTGCCACGAATTTCAGTGATAATTATGCAAATGCCATACAACACTAAAGGAAAGCAGTTTCTTAAATATTCATATTGGAATATTTATGTTACACTTATTATAGCAAGATACATAAGACTCAAAATGTACTGACCATAAAATGTCTATGACAGCTCTGTTCTGCATGAGCAGTAAGGAAAAACTCAGTGCCGTCCTTCATAGTTGTGGCCACAGTAATTTTTATAAATCATTCTTATTAATCTGCCTCCAGGTGTATGGATGTGTAGTCCACCCACAAGAGCTCCAACAGTTAAGTATGTACTGCCATGTGGACTGCCAGAATATGTCACTATATCACCATCACTGTACACCATGAGGACATGCTTGCTGTCATAGTCTGAAGGAAAATTATCTTTCATAACAGCACCTTGCTTCTTCTGGGCCTTCCAGAGTTCTCAGGAGAATTCTCATCTCATTTGTATGGCTGCAAATTAGCAGCACTTCTTGTCTTCAAGGGAATTTCGTATCTAAAGGCCAGTTCACTATGTAGGGTGACACAACTCCGCACAGTCCGAGTGTTAGAAATGTAACATTTCTGTTATGGTAATAGCAGACCTTTCAGACTCACTCCTTCAGGTGGCCATACCTTACATAACCACCAGGTGAAGACTGGTATTGGGCACAGCATTAACCACTTCTGCCGCTGCACTGTGGGGAAATCCACTGTCAGACCATCTTCAGCTGGCAATATCTGGGCATATACAAGAACTGCACTCAGCCCTTTGTGACAAGAGACCCTTGGCAGAATGAAGGATTCCTGGCATTTCAACAATGAAAAAAATAATTGCCTCTGGAGCGGTCACATGTTTTGTTTTGGCCTGTCTCCAAGTAGTAAAGTACTCTTCATATCACAGCAGAAAATCAAACACATGAACAGAGCCATCTCCACTATCCTGAGATGGTGCTCTGAGGTAGTGATGAATCCCTTTCTTCTCAAATAACTGAGCCGGGTCATCATTATTGGCAAGAATGAGAAGAATTACGGATCCTGCCCTCAGCCTGAAAGCTAAGAGAACTTGTTCGGAATATACAAAAGTTAGCTGGCCTAGGACTAATGCCCACTGAAGTTTTCTGATTAGGAATGTATTAGAAAAGGCCTGATTGTAAAATTTTTTGCAAGAACGGAATGTTTTGATAATTATTCAAACCTTTGAATCTTTTAAAAGCCTCATTAGACTTTAATAAAATCTTCTGGTTTATGGGCCAGAGGTCAAAAGATATAATAAGGAAAAGATCCCACTAAGATGAAATTCATTGGAATCACAGAAGAAAATGAAACAAGGTAAAAAAGCAGAGATGAGGTTAAAACAGTCCTTTCATTCCACTATGGGGAGACTTTGCAGAGCCTTAAGGATAAAACACCATTTCTTATCCAGATAGTTCTTGGTTACAGTCCTGTGCGGAGATGTTAAGGCAATATTCGATCTTGCTTCCCAGCATCTCTTTCCACATACATGACAAAAAGAAAATTCCTCACATTGCATCTGAATTTAAGATTAGTGACATGAGGAGGAGAACAAAGTCTTTAAACTGTGTTAAAATTCTTCTTTGTAGGAGAAACATGCAAGTTTCAGACACACGAGGCTCCCCCAGTTGAAGTAGCTTTAGTACTTATGATACAGATCTCTCTGAACAAGGGTTTCTTGGATTTTTCTCTTAAAGTCAATGTGACTGTTATCACTGAATTTTTTGCAATCTCAGAAGAAAAATCAGTGAAGATACGCCATTAGTTGTTGGCTTCTCTTCAGTGTTTAGAGGATGTGGTTCTTTCCTAGCAAGGTCACAGTGCTGCTTGTTTCAACGAGATCCCACGGTGCGTCCACTACATCTGGGATACCTACTAAAGATGTGGAAGCTGAGCAGCCACTAATATCCCCTTTGCAGGTAAGGAGAATATTTTTCACTGACGTCCCTGGAAACACAAACAAGAATATTTACCTGTAATTTTTTCTCTCACCCTTTCATACCACCATGATCAGGATAACAGCTTTTGAGATAAACCACAATTCATGATAAGAAGCCTTGCCTCTGCACCTGGCCATTACCACAGCGAAGTGGCTGTATACCACGAGTGATGTGAATGTAACTTGTGTGTGTCCTTACACTGCAAAATCAGAGACCAGAAAGAAGAAATGAAATGGTGGAGTTCAGGATCCTGTGTGGAGGAAGCAGGGTGATAAACAGGATCAAAACCTTGGACCTCAGGAGGGCTAACTTTGGCCTCTTCAAGGAGCTATTGGGAGGAATCCCGTGGGCCAGGGCTCTCGAAGGCAGGGGGGATCTAAGAATGATGGTCGCTCTTTAAACGTCACTTCCTCCATGCTCAGGAGTAGTGCATTCCTCTGAGAAAGAAATCTAGCAAAGTAGGCAGCAGACCTGCATGGTTGAACAAGGAGCTTCTAGCAGAGATCAGGTGGAAAAGAAAGGTCCATGCAATGTGGAAAGAGGGGCAGGCCACTTCGGAAGAGTACAGGAAAATGGTCAGAGCGTGCAGGGATGCGATGTGGAAGGCCAAAGCCCACCTGGAATTGAAGCTGGCAAGGGATGTCAAAAACAACAAGAAGGGCTTCTTCAACTACATCAGCAGCAAAGGGAAGACTAGGGACAATGTGGGGCCGCTCCTGAATGAGGCGGGTGTCCTGGTGACGGAAGACGCAGAGAAGGCAGAGCTACTGAATGCCTTCTTTGCTTCAGTCTTCAGTGCCAAGGCAGGCCCTCAGGAATCCCAGGCCCTGGAGGTAAAAGAAGAAGCCTACAAAGAGGATGACTTTCCCTTGGTCGAGGAGGACTGCGTGAGGGATCACTTGAGCAATCTGGACGTCCACAAATCCATGGGCCCCGATAGAATGCACCCACGAGTGCTGAGGGAGCTGGCGGATGGCATTGCTAAGCCACTCTCCATCTTCTTTGAGAGGTCGTGGAGAACAGAAGAGGTGCCCGAGGACTGGAGAAAGACCAATGTCACTCCAATCTTCAAAAAGGGCAAGAAGGAGGACCCAGGGAAGTACAGGCCGGTCAGCCTCCCCTCCATCCCGGGAAAGGTGAAGGAGCAGCTTATCCTGGAAGGTCATCATCAGGCAAGTGGAGGAAAAGAAGGTTATCGGGAGTAGTCAGCATGGATTCACCAAGGGGAAATCATGCTTGACCAATCAGATAGCTTTCTACACTGGCATGACTGGCTGGGTAGAAGAGGGGAGAGCTGTGGATGTTGTCTGCCTCAACTTCAGCAAGGCTTTCGACACGGTCTCCCATAACATCCTCCTAGGGAAGCTCAGGAAGTGTGGGCTGGATGAGTTGTCGGTGAGGTGGATTGAGAACTGGCTGAATGGCAGAACTCAGAGGGTTGTCATCAGCGGCGCTGAGTCTAGTTGGAGGCCGGTAACTAGTGGTGTCCCCCAGGGGTCAGTACTGGGCCCAGTCTTGTTTAACTTCTTCATCAATGACATGGATGAAGAGTTAGAGTGTACCCTCAGCAAGTTTGCTGACGACACCAAACTGGGAGGAGTGGTGGATACACCAGAAGGCTGTGCTGCCATTCAGCGTGACCTGGCCAGGCTGGAAAGTTGGACAAGGAGGAATCTGATGAGGTTCAACAAGGACAAGTGCAGGGTCCTGCACCTGGGGAGGAACAACCCCATGCACCAGTACAGGCTTGGGGCGGACCTGCTGGAGAGCAGCTCTGCAGAGAGGGGCCTGGGTGTCCTGGTGGACGACAGGTTAACCATGAGCCAGCAGTGTGCCCTGGCTGCCAAGAAGGCCAGTGGCATCCTGGGGTGCATTAGGAGGAGTGTGGCCTGTAGGTCGAGGGAGGTTCTCCTTCCCCTCTACACTGCCCTAGTGAGGCCCCATCTGGAGTGCTGTGTCCAGTTCTGGGCTCCCCACTTCAAGAAAGATGAGGAGCTACTGGAGACAGTCCAGCGGAGGGCTACGAGGATGGTGAGGGGACTGGAACATCTCTCGTATGAGGAAAGGCTGAGGGAGCTGGGCTTGTTCAGCCTGAAGACGAGAAGGCTGCAAGGGAACCTAATAAATGCTTACAAATATCTGAAGGGTGGGTGTCAGGAGGATGGGGCCAAACTCTTTTCAGTGGTGCCCAGCGACAGGACAAGGGGCAACGGGCACAAACTGAGGCATAGGAAGTTCCGTCTGAAAAGGAGGAAGAACTTCTTCCCTCTGAGGGTGACGAAGCACTGGAACAGGCTGCCCAGGGAGGTTGTGGATTCTCCTTCTCTGGAGATATTCAAGACCTGCCTGGACAAGGTCCTTTGCAGCCTGCTGTAGGTGTCCCTGCTTTGGCAGGGGGGTTGGACTAGATGACCCACAGAGGTCCCTTCCAACCCCAAACATTCTGTGATTCTGTGATTCTGTGGTTGCCTGAAGTCGCACGAGAGGACATCTCTCCCCTGCCCATCCCAGCCAGACCTCTCCCATTTACAGGACAAGGCACTGTGTGAAGTCAGTTGGATGCTGTGAGCTTGTTAGGAAAGAAAATAAACATGCATTGCAAACAAGGGCTCGATCCCCTTGCCCAGAGCGGTCTGACATGTGGTTTCATTCCTTCACCCCTGCATCCTCAGGTTTCTAAGTGACCACTTCTCTCCTTCCTCATTTGCAACTTGTGACGCCCACCCTCGTGTACTAGTTTTGGCTGGGATAGATTTAGATTTCTTCCCAGTGGTTAGTGTGGGGCTCTGGTTTGCTTGTGAGCTGAGAACAGCGTTGCTAACCCAGGGATGCGCTAGTTCTTGCTGAGCAGTGCTGGCACGGCGTCAAGGCTCTTTTGCCTGCCCCGCCAGCAAGAAGGCTGGGAGGGGCGAAGGAGCTGGGAGGGGGCACATCTGGGACAGCTGACCCCCCCCTTAACCAGAGGGAGGTCCCACAGCATGTGACGTGGTGCTCAGCATTCAGACTGGGGGGCTGGAGGCTGTCGAGGGGTGCCCTTGCTGAGGGAGTGGCTGGGCATCAGTCAGTGGTGGTGAGCAATTGCTTTGCTGTGCGTCGTTTGTTTGGCTTGGGCTTTAGTTTCCTCTCTGCTTCTTGGTGTGGTTCTTTTTAATGTACTTTTTAATTGAATTATTCTACTGTCTTTGGCTCAACCCACAGATTTTGTGACATCTCCCCAGTCCAGAACATCATATGGCAGACACAGTTGGAAGAGAGCAAAGATTATTTTATTGCAAACATCGAGAGCGTGGGGGCGTGGGGACCCAGGAGTCTCATGGGCTCAGGCAGAAACAGGAAAGCGGCACCTACAACGACAGAGCCAGAAAGAACTGACAAACCCACAGAGGCAGCAGCAGGCAGGACTGGGCTCCCCTCTCTTTGGGGAACACGGTTGCCAAGGAATTTTTGGAGGCCCAGAACACACAGCTGTTGCTGGCACTGACTGCGGGGTGGCTCTGGTGCCTGATCCCCATGGGTGATGCCCTTCGAGCACTGGGCGCAGGCAGAGATGCCCAGTGCCCCTGTGCCACGCAGCAGGGCTCGATGGGGAGCCCCCGGGCAGCTGGCGTGGAGTTCTTTACACACCCTGCGCAGCACCATCCCTCGCCGTCCCTTGCCAGCGAGTTGGACCGACTCAGAGCAATGTTGGGAGCTGGGAAAGACGGGCAGCAGAGCCTGGTACCCACCTGGGCTTCTTGGTCTGCTGGAGCTTCCTGTGTTTTCTCAGTTTGCGACGTCCCCAAACATTTTCTCTCTTCCTCCTTTTTGTTGGTGGTGGGCTTTCCCTGTCGTCTCCCCAGGCCTCTTTTCTCTTTCTGGTTCTTCGACTTTTGCTGTTCTGAGGAGAGCCTGCACACCTTTGAAGGCCACAGCGTGGTTAGATAGGGAAAGCCACCATCCGCTGGAGTCCGTTCTTATTTGAACCAAAGCGAGCTCATTTTACCTTCTTTCTTCTGGGAAGCTCGTCAGTGGTTCTGGGCGTACCTGGGACTGTGCCGCGCTGTGGGGGGTGGTTGGAGGCAAAGCTGGAGGTGCCTAAAGCAGAAATTTGGGAGTTAGCAGGTGACAAGAGACGACCGGGAGTAGGAAGCGACTGATTGCCACATTGCCACCTTGGCTCTACTGAGAAGACACGGATTTGCATCATCCTCATTTTGCACAGCCCACCCGCCCCAAAATAGACATGGTGAAGATGTGATGAAGCAGGATGCAAGCAAAAGCCCTCTCCAGTGGACAGCTACTCCCCTCTGTGTTTTTGAAGGTATTTGGGCTGATGAAGTCCGTGCCTAAAGCACTGGAGAAACAACGTTTCCAATATTCCTTCCAATGTATCATAGCGGGGGTGGGGAGAAGGAACCCCAAAGGCAGCAGAGGAGGCCCAGCAGCCGCTTGGCCTCATCAGAAATGACCGTCCTACCCGAGAGTGACTGTCCCAGTGTTGGTGGAGCTGACCTACCTCTGCCATTTCAGACTCCGCTGCTGTGTCTGCCCCAGCTTCTTGAAGGACGTCCAGCAGAGAGGGGGCTGCGTGCAGAATGGCTTTTGCCTGCTGGTCGTCGTGTGCTCTGCCTGCCGGGCCACTTTTCTCTTCCAAATGCAGGTCTAGAAAGGAAAAGCAGGTGCAGCAAAGGGACTTCTTGGAAGGCAAAACCACCTAAAGCAAAACGCAGCCAAAGCCCCGCACTGGTGGTCTTTGGGACATTGAGGATGCTGGTACCCTGTGAGAAGTCTCAGTTCCTGCTCTTACCTGTGGATCTGTCCGTGGGGGCTGGTGACTCCTTGGCCAACGGACAGGAGAGGCCAGCCGTCTCCTCCTCACAGATTACATGGCAGTTTTCAATCATAAACTCCACCAGTACGTTCACCTGCAGACATCAAAGCCTTGCTGTGAACCCAGGTGCCTGCAAATGTGCCAGGCAGCCTTTCCCTCTCCTGAGCCTCGCGTCTGCGCAGAAGGCCGTTGGTGTGGGGCTGATGTTCCAGGCAGCCAGCCCACCATGATCTGGTGGAGAGAGGGGGCTGCCAGGGAGCTGTGAGGAGCCAAGCTCTGATGGTGTGGGAAGGCCACAGCCGGCTGGTCAATCCAGCATACCTTTGCAGTCGCCTCCAGCACGGCCCTGAGTGGAAGCAGGACCCTGCTGGCCGGGCTCAAGAGGTTTGGCCCGAGGCAGATGGCCAGGTTACTGGAGGTCATTCTGCTGGTGGAGACGTTGCGGCCAATGTGCTGGAGCAGCGAGAGCAGCCACTTGAGGAGGAGGAGAGTGGCCGCAGGCAACTTCTCGGCCACCCTAAGGGAAGAGCAACAGAACGTTAATAAAGCAGGCGTTGCCCACAGCCGTCCGCGAAGCTTGCCCAAGGCAGGTGGGAGCCAGCGGCTGTGTTGTGCAGCTTTCAAGGAAGGAAGCACAGCGCTGCTTGCCAGCTCCCGATTTCCCCCAAGCCCCCATAAGGGAAGGCTCCCTGTGCGTGCCCTTTGCCCCAGCATGTAACCCCAGCCCAGCAAGAGCGAGCTGGCAGAGAACACAGCTTTGGAAGGAGACCATCCCTTTTGAGGCAAGTCCCAGGCCTCTCCCAGTCCCCGCTCAACAGGCAGGCTGCTGGCCACACTTACGCTTTCAGTTCTTCCACCTTTGCCTGCCTGCTTGTCTTCTCCATGGCTTGCATCCATTCCTCGTAGAGGTGGGTCACAAGGAGCTTGTCAGGGATGTTTCGGAGGAAGTCCTGCCATGCCAAGGGCTCCAGGAGAGCCTTGGAAGCCTCCAGGCCAGCCAGGAGCTGTTAGAGCTGCAGGTGAGAAGGGTTCACCTTCAAGATGACGGCCAGCAGGAGGGCGGGCTGGCTTCCCAAGTCGACATCCACGCCGTGGTCCGGGGCCTCCCTCAGCTCCCGGCAGGCTGTCGCGCTGGCAGCAAGGCGGAATATCCCCTCTGTCGTCGGTCCTTGCTGGTGCAGGACAGCCAGCAGGTCCTGCAAGAGATGCATCAGGACAGTGACTTGGCTGAGGAGATGCTTTGCAAGAGCGTTGGCCGGGGCCAGAGCTCTGCCCCAGGCTGGGCTCCGTCTTTCCACCAAGGGGCTGGGACCAGAAGCGTGAGCCGTGGGTGAAGAGCCCAATGTCCCATCCGCGCAGCCCTGGGGCCGCCCAGCAGCTCTGCGGAGCAGGCGCAGGGAGGGCTGTGGACCCCGTGTGCGGGCTGCCTTACCTGGATGGGCTGGGGCAGCGTGCCGTCCTGCGGGCAGAGGGCTGCCAGGGGCTGCCCAAAGAGGGCCCTGCTGCAGCCGGAGCCCCCCTGCCCTGGCAGCCGCGCAGCGGCCGGGCTGCACCACAGAGCAAAGGGCCAGGGCAGCCCCCTCCTCCTGCTGCTGCTGCTGCCTCGTGCTGCAAAGGAAAAGGGAGCAAGAGCCCGTCAATGGAGATGGCCAGGCCAGCCCTCCCGCGGCCTGCCCTGCCCTGTCCTGCCCTGGCCTGGCCTGGCTGCAGCGCGGTGCTGAGCGGGGCGGCAGGACGGGCAGGGAGCCGGCAGCTGGAAGCACGGCTCTGGCTCAGAGGCTCTGGCTCAGAGGCTCCTGAGAGCGGTCGTGCCAGCGGGACGGCCTGCGGCAGCCCTCGCCCTGCCCTTCACCGAGCTGTGGGCAGCAGCAGAGGCTCCGTGTCCCTGCAGAACCACGTCCGGCGGCCGCTGCCCAGCGCGGATCCTTGCTTGTCCAGGTGACGTCCTCCCTGGGGGTGCCACACCTGCATGGTGACACTCAGGGGACAAGTGAGCACGGCTGAAGCAGTTGCAGGACGTTTCCTCTCTTGCAAAACTCACCTGTGGAGCGGCAGAGTCCCGCTCTGTTTCCAGATGGGGCCGTTGGAGGCCCTTGCTTGGGATCAGCCTGAAAGAACCAGGCTGCGCTTAGAGAGCAGCCCCGCGGCAGAAAGGGCCACCGGCGAGCTGCCAGGCGGCAGCAGCAGCCCGAGCGTGGCAGAGCTGGGACCCTCTGCCCTCCCGGGCTCTCTGCCCCACGCAGCAGGTTTCCTCCCAGCAGCACCAGTGAGGATGTGCCAGCGTTCCTGGTGGCTCCGCAACCTCTCTGCTCCCCGAGTGGCACCGCAGGACCCTCCCTCCTTTCTTCCGACACGAGCCCACCCCACTCACCCACATCCCTGGCACCCCGGCAAAGCCAGAGGCAGGGGAAAGGCAGCCGTTCTCACCTCGGCCTGGCCGTCCAGCAGCCTCTCCACGCTCCTGGCACTGAGTGTCCTCCACTGGGCAAGAGAGAAGCAGGGCAAGCAGGTGAGCAGCGATGTCTGTGCTGCTCGGCTGCAGGAGCAGTGCTCCGGGACAGAGGCCAGAGCGGAGAGACACTCACGGCATGGCGGCGGCTCAGCTTCTTCTGCAGGAGCTTGATCGACGGCAGCCGGGTGACTCGAGCTCTGTTTGGTCCTTCTGGTGTCCTGTGGCCCGGGAAGGGAGAGGGAGAGAGCTGTCTGAGCCCCACGCTGCCTCTTCTCTCTTGTGGGGCAGCTGTGCCCAAGAGCTGCCCGCAGGCACGGGCGCACCTCTCTCCATCTGGGGAGCTGTGTTCCCCCGTCCGGCTGCGCCTGGAGCATGGCCCCGTCTTACCCCAGCAGTGTGCGCAGCCAGAGCTCCCTTCAGCGCCCGGGAGCTGAAGAAAGAGCAGAAGCAGCGTCAGGCTCTGCTGAATCTCCAGCCCATGGTGAGGGGCGGGTGCCTGCAGAGCCCTGCCCCGTGGGGAAGGACACAGGGGCAGGACGAAGCCCCGTGGGGCAGGACAGAGGCACAGTGCAAGGCCTGGGTCCCTCCACTCTGGCAGAGCAGCTGCTTCTGCCCTTCTCTTTCCTTTCTGGGGAGCAAAATGAGACCAGGGGAGGCAGGAGGTGGCAGTGCCCCCAGCCCTCCATGCCACCGTGCTGCCCGTGCCCTGCCCAAGCTCTGCACGCTTGGCAGAGGCCATTGCCAGGATGGTGTGGCCATGCTTGGGAACCTTTCATGCACCACCATGGGAAGTGGCACCACGACCAACACCCTAACTGGAAGGTCAAGCATTGGAACAGGCTGCCCGGGGAGGTGGTGGAGTCACCATCCCTGGAGGTGTTCAAATATGTGTAGATGTGGCCCTTGGGGACACGGTTTAGCAGGCATGGTGGTGTTGGGTTGACATTTGGGCTTGATGGTCTTAGAGGTCTTTTCCAACCTTAAGGATTCTCGGACTCACTCGAAAGTGGCAACACAGGAGCCGGAGGGCCAGGCGAGGATGAAGGAGGCCCCATCCTCATCGTTGCCTTCCTCTTTGTCGTCGTCCTGGTGTCCCTCGGCCGGCGCCTCCTTCCCGCCGCTCAGCACCCAGAGCTGGTGCAGGGCCAGGCGGAGCTGTGGGCACAGGGTGGTGCCCCACCTGCAGAGAGGAGAGGCAGGCCGGGAGCTGGAGGTGGGCTGGTGGGGGTCCCCGTGGCCAGAGGCGTGTCCCCCGCCTGCCCTTGGGCCGGGCACTGGTGCCTCCAGCAGCAAGGTGTCGGGGCGTGGGGCTGGTGCCCGGCTGTCCCTGGGCTGGTGGTGGGGCCAGGGCTGGGGGAAAGGCAGCCGCGCTCAGAGGCTCTTTCTGCAGCTTGGCGACGGGCAGTTCCTGCGGGAGGAGGAGAAGGCGCCTCTCGCTCCTCCTGCGGCCCCGGCTCAGCCGCACGTCCGTGCTCAGCACGGCCTCGGCGTCGCTGAGAGCCTCCCTGCAGAGCAGAGCAGAGCAGAGAGCGGCGGGCATGAGCAAGGCGGGTGCTGGTGCGGGTGGCGGCCGTGGCCGCGTGTCCCCGAGCCCCAGGGAGAGCCCACCTGGAGCTGCAGCAGCAGCTGGCCTGGCCCATCCTGCCCGGGCCAGGAGGGCCCTCGGCGGGCAGCGAGGACGCGAGGCAGGCGGCGAGAGCGAGGACGGGCAGCGGGGTGCTGGTACCGGTGCCGGGGCAGCGCTGCTGGGCCAGAGGCTGCCTCCTGCGCGCTGCTGCGTGGCCGCAGAGCTGGGTGCTGCTGGCTCGGGGGGCTGCTGGCTGCAACTGCCAGCAGTGGGACCCCAATGGACAGTGGGCGGGGCCCGGCGGAGGGGCGGGGCCAAGAGCTTTTTGGCCGGCGCTTTTGTGGGGAAGCAGTGGTGTCCGGGGTTTGCGATCGGCACAGTTGGCAGGGTTGCCATCTGCCTGGCCAGGCGGTCCCTGAGCCACTGTGCCGGGGTCGGGGGCTGAGTGGCTTTCGCCGTGCGTGGGGCATCCCCGGTCAGTCCCTCCCTCTGTCTGCAGCTCTCCCTGGGCCGCTGCGATGAGGAGGACAAGTGCATCTCTGCTCTTTCCAAAATGGGAAGGCTGCCTCTTGTTAGGGGAGAGGGAGAAAGAGGACCAACCCCAGCAACAGAGCCCGGAGATGGACTTTCCCCAGAACTCCATCTTTGTTCCTTAACATTTTCACACCACCGCTGTGTTTTGTGCTTTCTGCATTGCTCAGTGGGCATCCCCTACTTGGGAAGAATACAGGAATGTGGTCAGAGCATGCAGGGATGCAACGAGGAAGGCCAAGGCCCACCTGGAATTGAATCTGGCAAGGGATGTCAAAAACAACAAGCAGGGCTTCTGAACATATGGGGAGGAACAACCCCATGCATCAGTATAGGCTTGGGGCGGACCTGCTGGAGAGCAGCTCTGTGGAGAGGGACCTGGGTGTCCTGGTGGACGACAGGTTAACCATGAGCCAGCAGTGTGCCCTGGCTGCCAAGAAGGCCAATGGCATCCTGGGGTGCATTAGGAGAAGTGTGGCCAGTAGGTCGAGGGAGGTTCTCCTTCCCCTCTACACTGCCCGAGTGAGGCCCCATCTGGAGTGCTGTGTCCAGTTCTGGGCTCCCCACTTCAAGAAAGATGAGGAGCTACTGGAGAGAGTCCAGTGGAGGGCTACGAGGATGGTGAGGGGACTGGAACATCTCTCCTACGAGGAGAGGCTGAGGGAGCTGGGCTTGTTCAGCCTGAAGACGAGAAGGCTGCAAGGGAACCTAATAAATGCTTACAAATATCTGAAGGGTGGGTGTCAGGAGGATGGGGCCAAACTCTTTTCAGTGGTGCCCAGCAACAGGACAAGGGGCAATGGGCACAAACTGAAGCATAGGAAGTTCCGTCTGAAAAGGAGGAAGAACTTCTTCCCTCTGAGGGTGACGGAGCACTGGAACAGGCTGCCCAGGGAGGTTGTGGAGTCTCTCCTTCTCTGGAGATATTCAAGACCCGCCTGGACAAGGTCCTTTGCAGCCTGCTGTAGGTGTCCCTGCTTCGGCAGGGGAGTTGGACTAGATGGCCCACAGAGGTCCCTTCCAACCCCTACCATTCTGTGATTCTGTGAAAGTGGATTGACAAAGAAATAGGTCCTTGCCTCAGAATACTTCCCGCAATCCTCCTCTTTCATCTAAGTTTGTGTTCATCAGGGAAAGTTACTTAAAGGTTGTCATGCTAGCGGAAGAGTAAAAAAATATCACATAGATGGTATAATCTTTACTGCATTAATCCTGTTAATGATTATCTCCCTGCCAACTAGTGTCAGCACCAAATTACAGAACAGATGAAATCTCTGATTTCTGGTCTGGTCTTACCACTCCCTCTGTATTTCTTAGTGTTGCAACAGCTGAAGCTATTCCTGAGCTGAACTTCCTTATGTTAAAGTTTTTATGGCTGCCTTTAAGTTTTCTAAGACTAACCTGTATTAGCAATAATACTGATCTCTAATGCAAGGATATCTAAGGAGTAGGACATACTCTGATGAAATTAAATATTACTGCATCCTTTAAACTTAGACTACATCTCTTTAAAGTATGAAAGAAGTAAATGGAATTTTCTGATATAAATCTGTCCTATATGAATATTGCTTCATTTAGACAGTACGGAAAAATTGATCTGATGCTACGAGTATATATGTCACTTTGCAACATGTAGTAAATACTCTGCTGTATCTGCAAATATCTCTGTATTTCTTGTGCTGTAAGAACGTCTAAAGACACTAACAATAAGGATCGGATCTTTAGCGTGGCAACAACAGTGCACATTCAAACCCCTGTCTCTAGAAGATTTTCTTGCTACCTTCACATCTGGATTCAGAGTTAATGTGCTCCTCATCTAGTCAACAGCATAGGAGAGAGGGCAGTGTTCAAGAGGGACATAAAATACAGACAAGGGCAATGGGGTGCCCTGATCTCTTGAGGGAGCCTCCCTTTCACCTTTTACAAAGAAGCACGTTTAGTGTTAGTCCACAGCAGTACTAATAATCAGCAGCTGTCAACTTGTTAGCAGGAAGCAAACAGCCCTTGTACCTCTCCGGTGTTCACCTCTGCTCAGAGATCTTCTTCCCCTTTGGACAGTGACTCGCACCAGCAAGGATTCTGCCCTAGCCCCACATCAGCCACACAAGCAAATTGTACCCAGTGCTCATCTTCTGCCCCAAGCTCAGAATGCTAGCTGCAGCACATGAAACCACGTCATCCAGCCACAGCTAAGTCTTTCTCCAGCCAAAGAATTGCTGACAGCTGAATTAAAAGGGAAGGTTTCTTGCTATTCAGCTGCATCACACTATGACACTTTGGAAATAAGAACAGGAAGGCACTGCAGTTAAATGAGTAATAAAGAATTTAGATATAGAGAGCATCATATGAACATAGATATTTTAAATACACAGATATCTACCTAGGAATTTTCTATTTCAAAATTCAAGGATTTAAAGGTGAGGATTATGCAAAACTAAGACAATTTTTCCTTAGATATGGACCAGGAAGCACACTGGTGCAATGATATTCCCAGGGACTAAGGTACAACTGTAATATCCCAGCACAATTCCAAGGTAGCTGAGCTCTAAAATCAGTTGTCGAGTCTTTGCTGTCAAATGCATTGCAAAGAGAGGACCTGATAATAAGTTAGCGGAGCTGTTCAAAAGAGAAATGCTCTTATGCAGACAAAAGCTCATGTGTGCAAATGTGGAATAAATAGCATTTTCCTTGCTCAGACAAGCTTACATGCACAATGCAATTAACTGCCCTTACATGCTACCAAAAAAAGTGGTGTAGAAAGCAGTATCTTAACAAATTGTCTGTTGTACCAGCCTGATTACTGATATCCAAGCCACAGATCTACAACACAGAAAAATATCACATTACTTACAGTCACATCTACATGCGCCAGTTCAGTTTCTCCACATATGTTCGTCTGACAGATTTCCATGGAAACTTTAGACATTGATGAAGCCCTGAAAGGTTGAGATGTTCTGCAGTTTGTCCAAGCTCAAAGGAAATCTATAACGGAGCAGCTTGTATAACCTAGACCGTGGGTTCATCAGCCTTCAGAATGCACAATGTTTCCCTGACTGTTTGGTTTTCCCAGTCACTGCGACTTCCCATAAATTCAGCAATAGAGGGTATCAATGAAATGTTAAGATGCATAGGGCTGATGGTCTAAATCTCGAGGCCATTGAGATATTGCCATTTATTAGGTGAAGATAAAGCTTAATTGCTTTTTTGAATACAGGTGTGCCTAATACAGTGGTGCTGTAACAGATTTGTCACTGCAGTATCTGAGAGACTAAGATGGCAGTCATTAAGTTTGCATGGTTATAAATCGTAACTTTTACATAGCACTCTGTAACCTACAAGCATACTTTCAGGCAAAGAGAAGCAAACTTGAGGTATATTGGGATGTAAAAGCTGCTAATTCCAGAGGGGAGGTGGTACCTAAAACTTTCTGTTGGAGGCAAATGAGGATCAGATTGATCCCTAGCATTAAATCAGACCAGTTTCAGTGAATAATCTATACCTCTTCGTTTGAAATCAAGTATCTGTGTTAGCTTCTGTTCTCCCTGACAGTTCTGCACTTCAGCAGTAACTTCAGGGTTAGTGTTTACATCGGTCTTCTATTTCCTTGGTATCTCAAGTGGCATAACAGTGACAGGATCTGACCCGTCTTTACTGCAGTCATGAGACAGAGAAAATGCTCACGTACAAATGTCTGCAAAGCAATCATGTACACTTCATACAGGTGTCTTTTGATCAAAAATAATTAGCATTGGTAGATTTTATGGCATATAACACACTTCTCTATTTTGCAGTGTTGCTGTGCTTTAGGAAAAAGGGACTTAGTCTCACAGAGATCATTAAAATCTTGCAGTCAGGTAACTAATTAAATGGAAGCTGCATTATCTTTCCTGCAAAAATCTTCAAGGTTAGAATGAGAGGAAAGCACAGATAACAAATGAGGGTTTCTGTCCATACTGTAAGAAAAGGACTTTGCCTCCAGGAACACAAGACAGGCATCTCCTGATACCAACACTTTCAGAACAACAGATCCTGCTCTTACTGACATGACAGAACCCCACTGTTGTTAAAACTTTTGGCTTAAAAGCCCCCAAACCAAAGCAGAGCATCAGCATTTGACTTCCAATGCATCCCTGCCCTTTCAGTAGGAGAGGAACAGGTGCTGAAACAAAAACATTAGTTGCAGGCCTAACGAAACAGGGCTTGATTATTCCAGCTTATAAAATAGTTCTGATAAGGAAAAATAAAAAGCAGGAAGGAAGAGAGAATGAGCACTAATGACTTCAGTAGAAGGGATTGTATAAACATTTGATTGTGCAGATTGAGTATAACCCAAAAAACACTTTGAAAGTTTGGAGTCCAGTACTGGAACAAGGGAAATTTTA
Source organism: Opisthocomus hoazin (assembly GCF_030867145.1). Lineage (NCBI taxonomy): Eukaryota > Metazoa > Chordata > Aves > Opisthocomiformes > Opisthocomidae > Opisthocomus > Opisthocomus hoazin. Next base: position 55,288,802 of record NC_134418.1, on the reverse strand, counting down.
GTGACATGAATAATAAAACAAGAAGAAAGAGTCTGAAGAATGCAAAAAGTCAAAGAAGTCTAGTGTCCTTGGAAACCAGCTATTGCACTTACTGAATTTCTAATAGTGGGAGTGATGTGAGCAGCTAGATTCCTTTGGAAAAGCTGTCTAACAATGGAAAACATGTCCAATCTTTCTGTTAATGTTACAGCTGACCTAGCTTATATTAATGCTCGCTGTAAGTCCTAGTTAAACTTTTTCTATCTGTCTATGAAGTAGGAGACAGATATCAAAGGCCAAACTACTCCCAGCTGCCACATGAGCGAGCAAGTGAGGATGCACAGAAAGACTCTTCCTTTCTTTGCTGCTTCTGGTCCAATGCCTATTTAGCTAGTCCTAGCACTGAACTCTGAGAAGAATCAGTCCTACATCCAAGGTGGAAATCAAGCATCCAATTCTACTCTTAGGCAAGCGGCAGAGGTCAAATAAGCACCCTTTGAAATACACAGGATCTGTTTTCCTGCTCCTCCTGCAGGTGCAGCGTTTGGGTTTCAGAAATACAGCCCCCACAGAGCTCCTTTGGAAGGAACAATCCATGCAGTCCTTGCTTCCTGCAGGTACCAAGAGCTGAACAATTAATTCCCTCCTCTCCAGGCCATGTTACTAATACAGCATGTGTCACACAGATCCCCCACAGTTGTGTCCCATGCCTGGAATTAAAAAGGTATGCGATCCTACTGAACCTGTGCATATCTTCTTCCTGTGGCCCTGAAGTCTTAACCCACTCTAGAGCTTAAAAAGTTTTTTCTTCCCCAGAACAGATGTCTTAAGTCACTATTTATATGGTGCACTCACAGAAGCTCTGTGGTGCCTGTGTCTTCCACATGCTTTCAACACCCTCATGACTTCCAAGGCTCGCTGATAAGGCACACCCTATGAGCAACTATTCTTTCAGCCAGCCCAGCCACTTCTGCAGCCCAGCAGAAACTGCAAAGTGCATCCACACACTCTTTCAGCTTCACTGATAGTCCTGATTTCTCAGTTGTTGGACCCAACTCTTTCTACTTATCCTGCAGTACCAAAGCAAAAGCACACTTTATGGTGATTTCTACACCTTCAAAGACTGCAAGGCTACAAAGAATACTGAATTCTTACTCCCACTGTGACACATCTCTCCTGGCTGCGTTGTTGTGCCACACAAGTGGATAATGAAGGGAGTTCATTTGAAATAGGAACAATACGGCGTATTAAGTAGGTGACTGCCTACCAGATCATTCAGAAATGCTTGAGTGTCCCTACGCAGCTCTGTGCAGTGCTGTACAGACCAACCCACCACAAATTATCACTAAAGTGAGAATGTTAGGTTCCCGACTCACTGTGTCGTTATGGAGCTGAACACTTTTGTAATTCTGTTCCACATATACAATAGCCATGCAGAAATTTCTGTAACTATCATACATTTTTCAAACAGTTATCGAAGTTGTTTGCACATCATGCCTTTCACTAACCTTGCTTTTTCTTATCTCTGGTGCTTGCCTCACCTGTAATTTAGATCTTGCCAGGTGCTGCCTGGCTAAAGATACTATGAATTTCTTAAGGGAGTCTCCTGCTAAGCACTTTTATATTTGCTGCTAAACAAGCAACTTAATACTTTCCCTTCCTTGTTTTGAAGTCATCACAGCTGATTGTGGTAGTCAGTCCTTGGGCAAAACTTACCTTTTTATTCCTCATTGAAGTCCTTATCAAAGTCATTGTTCAAGATCTCTTAGCACTGTTAGAAACACTGAATCTCACCCCCACATCCCTGCCCCAGCACACACAAGCCTTTTTCAAATGCTTTACGAGAAACAAAAGCCATTTTTGCACTTTAATGTCAGGCCCTGAGTGCCCTAACAGGTCTTTATGGCCCTGATCAGCCTCACCTGGGACCTCCACCCACACCCTTAACATATTGGAGCCCTATTTAGGATCAGATTGGGCTTTTACTCCCTTCTTCACATTTTGTCACAGCCTGTGCCTGTTGAAGGACTATCACACTGTGGATTGACTTCCCAGCTAGACCTCAGCCCTGCCTTATCTTTGTAGGCACCCATGTGGTACCCTGGTGCTCTGTCATAAGTCTCACTTTTAAGAGTGGGGACTTGCCTCAAGGGATGCTGAGGTTTTGGTGCTATGACCAGGAAGTCTGTGGCTTTCTCTTTGAGGAAAGGCAGCTTCTTCCTTGACACAAAAAACAGCCTACTCTGAAGTCCAAAACTGGAGCCAAGGAAATTATTAGAGTTTCAAGAAAAACTGCCAGTCCTGAAACATGCCAGATATCACTTTTGTGGCTATGAAAAGTTTTGCAAACCTTCTATTAGAGATGCAGTAGGGAGTGCGGAAGGATGCTTCCAGGTTGAAGAAATGTGTTCAGCAACACTTACCTGTAGTCAAACTCCAAGGCTATGCTCTTATGTTCTATTTTAGCATACAAGATAACATTTTATTGTTTTGTCTTCAGTTAATACTACTTAAGAATTAGGAGCTGTCATAGGTTTGCTTGCTTTTAAGTACCTTGCATAAAATATCTAATCTCAGCAGAAGCCGTCATATGCTGAGCTGTAAGCTACCAGTAATGGGTGTAACACTTCATGGTGCTGCCACATATATACTTTGGAAAGAAGTATGATTTCAAAAGCCACATTGTTGAGCCACTTGTAAAATTTGTACAAAGGATGTTAGATAGTCTGTTTATAGTGTTAATATGAGCTCTTGTACACTTCTTCCTGACAGAAAGTTAGGCAGTGAAGGGGCTGGACAGAGGCTAAATACTAATCCAGAAAATTTCTGGTTATGGAAACTGAAGTCTTGTCCTGTCTTGTACCCAGACATAGTAATAACAGGAGAATATCTTACAGGAGCATTGGATTTTATTTTTATTAAGAGGTTACTGTATTCAGGTCTCCTGAATTGTGAATGTTTCTTTAATAACTGTCAAAATACTTCTGGTAAACTGATTTCTTCTTTTTGCACTGAAACTTCCAGAATATGAAAAGGAAGCACTGTAGTAATCATCATTAGCACAACTTTAGAGAAAATGGTATGTCAAATAAATTCATTATTTCTTTAAAGTAGTGCAAGACAAGAGGTCTCATGTTGCTCCTATGACGTGCACATTGCCTTTGTTCATGGCACTCTTTCCTTCTACTGGTTTCTCAGATTATACTCTCATTCTGAAAGCTCTTTGAAAGAAACATTAAGATTGCCTTCTGGAAAATACCAAGAAAAACGAAATTAAGACCTTGACAAGAAGTACTGTACAGGTGTATTGTTGATCAGGATTCAAAGACAGGAATTCATGGCATAATGGCGCTGAGAACGACTTCTGACGAGATGACAAAGCAACTGACATGAGTGTACCTCTCACCACTTTGGAAAAATGACCACCACAGGAATAGCCTCAGCAAACTGTGAACTGAGACCTCACAGTCAGATTCTAGAAAGAACAGCACTTCTCTTGGATGGCAGCAGAATAAATATGAAGGATCTGAACAGCTAAACTGTTGGGTGCCTGTATATTGTCTTGCAAATTAATCCTGTGTACATTAGCACTTTGAGCATTTTAATAGAGTAGGTTCCTTTTTCATTGTAGAGAAGTAACTTACAGCTACCAGGCACAAGCAATGGTGCAATTTAAGTTATGTTGTATTTAAAATGTTGGAGTCCAGCTCTAAAAATAGCTAGGTTGTAAAAAGAAGTAGCACAGTTCACTTCATAAAAAGTACATTTCAGAACCAGAATGACCCATTGCACCTGAAGTATTAACATTATTAAACATTTAACTTCAGAATGGGATGGTAGGGAAACGTTATCATTCTGCTGTTTAGATGAGTAGAGGGACATCATATAGATGCAGTAAGAGCCTGCCTTTTCAGCCTGTTGGTTTCTTTTCAACAAAAACAGTCACTGACGGATGCACCCAAAGCACAGAAGTTAGTAGTCATGTGCTGGGTAATATCCCAAACAAAACAGTGTTTGAAACTTAGGGCCTTGTTCATACAACTTTGAGGTTATTTAGCTGATGGTCACTTTTTAAAAGCTTTCTGTTGTAATAAACATTCATATCAGTGCATTTTTTATACTTGCTCCACTTTCCATATGTGAGAACACTAATGCTATTTCTGTGTAATTTGACAACCATTAAAGCCACTCTTGATGAAAGAATAAAGTCTAACTACATGTAATAAGATAGAACCACTTCTAGCATTTCAAAACATACCGGTGAATCCTGAGTAAACTATTAACCTGTTTAACTAGAAGTCTAATTGCAGTACTATAGTACAGGAATCCCTCTGAAAATCAATACCCAATTTCCATCTAAGCAACATGCTGCTCCTAGAGCCAACAGCCGAGGCTACCTATACTCAAAATACCTCAAATCCATCAGCACAAGTCTAAAACAGGACAGTATCCTGACACCATTTGTGCAATCAGGCATATCGATTCAGGTTCCCTCACTACCACCTTCACACAGCTGCAAAAAGTCATCTGTTTTGTACTTCTGGGTGTTGATGAGAACAGGGCGGTTAAAGCCAGATGTTTTTGGGGCAGCATGCGTGGGAGGGAGTACAGCCTGGCTCTTCCACTACAGTCTGAGCAGCTGGCCAACAGGGGAATGGATAAGCTTCACAGAGAAGCTAGTGTGAAGAAAAAGAAACAATACTGAATCAGAAGGAGATAATTTTATTCTCCACACCTGTTCTTCATTGGTATGTGAGTGAAACATCTGTTCCTCCTTATAAATACGCAATGAAGTTGCCACAGAGTAAGACAATGGAAGCTTGTCCTCACGAGAATAACAAAAGTACCTTTTCAAGATAGACAGCTGAGGAAAGCAGCATGGGTTTCCAGTTGCTGGAAAGGAAAGTAAATCACAATCTGATACAAAAATCCCTCAGAGCCACATTTCCACCACTGCCAGGTCACATAGCTCACAACTTTTGGAATCTGATTATGTAAAGTATAGAAGCAATCACACAGCCTAGGGGGCAGGCACAAACACAGGTCTGGTGCTGAAGGGTGGGTGTCAGGAGGATGGGGCCAAGCTCTTTTCAGTGGTGCCCAGCAACAGGACAAGGGGCAATGGGCACAAACTGAAGCACAGGAAGTTCCGTCTGAACATGAGGAAGAATTTCTTCCCTCTGAGGGTGATGGAGCACTGGAACAGGCTGCCCAGGGAGGTTGTGGAGTCTCCTTCTCTGGAGATATTCAAGACCTGCCTGGACAAGGTCCTCTACAGCTTACTGTAGGTGACCCTGCTTCGGCAGGGAAGTTGGACTAGATGACCCACAGAGGTCCCTTCCAACCCCTACCATTCTGTGATTCTGTGATTCTGTGACATGAGAGGCTGTGCATGTAACGTTAGCACAAGGGAATTGAAGTGTTATACACCTGTCATTGAGTCACACAGGTGCCAAAAATAAACCAACCAAAACCAACCAGGTTGCCTCATTAACTGCCCATCCAGGGAAACATTTTTACATATATCCATCCTTCATAGCAGATATACAGAAATCTCACTCAGTCACAACAAAACAAGTTACTTCAGCCACCACCTCCTTTGGCTACTCTCTTCCCAGCCCTTTTATTTAGAGTGGTTGAGGCTGTTTCCTCTGCTCCCTGGTCATTGCCTGGCTTCACCCCTTGCTTTCTGGGTGAGGTCATAAATCCCAGTAGATCAAGGGATTTGGAACTGTATTTAAGAGACTAGTTAATGCTGCTCCCAAGAGGGAGACGGATTTAGTGATTTCGTGCATAAAAGCACTTTCTTTCCCTTGTTACAATGATTTCCGACACTTGCAAAGCTGCAAACGTGCTGGAAAACACACAAGAAACCGGGTTTTAGAATTTTCCCCCGGCAAAAGGCATCACTGGGTGAGGGTCTTTACCGACCCCGGAAGAGTAATGCAAAGGCTTTGAGGAGACACTGTATTTAGCACTGCAGAAATGAATCAGAGACAGTAGAAACGATGGTCTGTCTGAATCGAGCTAGTTCCCAAGGACTTGGTTAGCAGACGGTATGGACAGACAGTATCACTTGTTGGGACAGACAGTATGCCACCTGGCTACCCAGAGGGGCTGTGATACAGGGCTGAATGTGGGATCAGGACCACTCAGGAGAATTGCTCTAATCCCTGCTACGCTGGGTGTTCTGCCCTGGGTGAGGCTGCAGGATTAGTGCTGAATTTTATTTCCTACTGGAATGACAGAGCCAGGTATCAGAGTCCTCCTCTGAGCCCTGCACTGACAGTCATCAGATAAAAAGCACTAATAAGCCATGGAGAGAATTAGCTTGGATGCTGCTGATGGTCACGTGCATCATGTGAAGCAACATAACAGCTTCCCCCTCTGTGTGACTTCTTAAGTATATTGCAGGTGACAGAAAGTCCTTGGTCTTGCTGTACTGCAGGGAAGGGCTGGCACGACATGAGCACAGACAACACCCAGCTTGATGTAGTGATGGCAATAATTCAAATAATCAGACAAGCATTATCAGAACTCATCTTTTTGTTAAAATGAGGCTGTATTTCTGCTTGCAAGTCTAGATATAGTCAGGAGTATAGCACTGTTTTTGACAGGATTCCAGGAGCGCAGAGCTGCAGCATGTAATACATATAAGCTTTCAGGATAACTTTGGGAAGCAGGTGCAGACTTATTTTTTTTTTTACTACTTATCTTCTTTCTTGCTTTTTCTTCACAAAAATATTAAATCACATTTTTGTTCATGCTTTTTTAAATGTATTTAATTTTTCTTAAGATTCAAAGTTAAATTGGATGCTTAAGTTTATTAGGAAGCACTTGAAAAACTGGGCTGCTTGTTTAAATTCATGTGAATCTGTGAGTCTCAGCTGAGCGTGTGCCAAAAGACTGCCACAGGACAATAGGGAACAGCTTGTGCAGCGTGTAATGAGTCTGCCTGAAGGCAAGGCTGTGAACTCTGCTTTCTCTCCAGCACCAAATGTTCAGCTACCTCTTAGAGGCAGGTAAGAGTATAGAAAGCCAAACCCCACCTTTGCAGAGCAGAAAAAGTCCGTGCTATTTCGCTGTCCAGAACATTTAGGGGCTTTTATCTGGTATTGTTAAAACAGCACGGCTGAAATGTTCCACACAGTCAGAAGCATTCCTTTGCAATCTAGGCAAAATATCCCCAGAATACCAGCAATTCAGGTATCTGTCCTGGGCTGGGATAGCGCACAATTAGAGTAGTAAGCAGGAAGGACTAGGGGATGGAAATAGGTTTCAGTGTCTTTTTACGTTAACAACTTTGTAGTTGACTACAAAGACAGTATTGTTTTGAGCCTCACTGTACCTTGGGATTAGCTGTAGCTCCTTTTCCAATTTTCTCACTCCTACTGGCCATGTCTGAAGATTTGACCATCTCTGTCAATAGCAGTGTTGTTACAGACCAAACTAGACAGAAGGAAGAGGGTGACATAGCTTTTGGAATAGAAAAGCTGACCCTCCAACTGGATGGGACAGACTCAGATCTTCTACAGAGATGCCCTTCTAACACACTCAACTTGATGCACAAATCTTTGTATAAATTTAAGAAAATTGTTAAAGTTCTGTCTCTGAGAGAGCTTTCTGTTGCTTTGTATCACAGTAATAGCATATCTTCCTCAAAAAATGTTATTTTCATTCTAAAAATGACATGTAACTTAAAAGTGTGAGGCGGAGTTAAGTAGATTGCACCCTGCTTTATTGTTGCCTTAAGTATATGCTTCAGAAACAACTTTCTTTTCTTGGAAAAGTAAGGTATGGTCATTGTAAAACTATGCTGAACAGTTTGTCCTTTGACTTTTTAATCTTTAGACTGACTCACCAGAACTGAAAAACACTGTTGATTGCACCATAGATATGAGTTCTGATAATTCAGCTGGTGATTGCTTTGTCTGACAGTCCAGTAAGTGCTCTTCTTGGCTGAACAGATATTTTAATAGAATTATTTACTTTATAAGAACTTCATTTAAAGTCCTGTGTCATTAAAAGAAGCAAGCCGACAGAATGAGAGCCTGTCATGTAATATCAATTACATGTACTATGTATTACATATATTGGATTACAAATAATCAAGATGAATACTGTATACCTATCTGCCTACGTAGCTATGCCAATATCATTGTCCTATCACTTCATTTCATTCTCCCTTTCCATTTTTTAGTGCCCTACTTTTTTCTTGTGTCTAATACCAGCAGATGTACTCTCTGGGCAAGGACCAAGCCTCTACTCCGTCTAAAACCATTAGGCTCCTCTTGAATGTAAGTATATAAATAGAAAAAAGTTCTGTGAGGAAGAAGCATCAAATATACTATGCCTAAATGTTCCCCTTAGATGTAGCAATAAATGTAGGCCTGCACTTCTCTGCTCTACTGCTTGGTCTCTCTGCAGTGAATGGAAACAGTGTTATTGACTTCAGAGAGAGCAAGAAATAGCTTGAAAACAGCATATACAAGTAGTAGTATGTGTTTCTAAAAGACATTAGGCTAGAGGCTGAAAAGTTGTCTTCAATATCCATTTCCATTTATTAGGTTTGTTGGTATTTTTTGTGGCTTCTATTGCCAGAAGCTCTTGGAAGGAAGTTTTTTTTCAGTAAAGGAAGATTCCTGCTAAAGTCTATCATTGACTTTTGAGGAAAAGAAAAAGAAAAAAGTGAATTAAAGTGAAAAGGGAAAGGAGGGTTTGCAGGAAATACCTGACTGTACAACAATATCCCATCCTGTAGCTTATCCTGTAAAACACCAGTGCTTAAACTTCTTCAGGGACAGCAGAGGCAGCAATCCCACAGACTTAAAGTGAAATGGTGCATAAGATCCAATGTAATTTGACATCTGATTACCAGTGGAGAAGGTCCTGGACAAGGGGTTAAAACCTTGAATTGGATCTAGATAGCCCAAGACACCGTTTGATTATTTCCCCAACTCCAAGCCTCTTTGGCTCCATTTGGTGTTCAATACATGGGATGCAACTCCTTAGCTGGTTTTAAAAGGAAGATGAAATATTCCTTTGATCATCTGTAAGATCTGAAATTTCTGGGTTTCTTTGATTTTGCTTGTGTTGCTTGTTCTTCAGTGCAATCTTTACCAAGTGCTAAATTTTGCTAGTCTGTTCATTTATGCTCTTGGCAACATGTATTGCTGCATACAAGCTCAAAATAGCATTATACATCTGAAGAATAAAGACGTCCTTGTCTTTGTGTAGAAACACCTACTATTTTGGTTACTGCTGCTCATAATAAAAATTAATCTAGATATGAGGGCTTACTGTTGGCCATTGAAATTGTACTCCCAGATCAGCTTGGGTTTGCTAAAATGGAACAAAATATTTTATAGTATTCTTTCTGTGTGAAAACATTTGGCTGGTTGTTGCTCTGAAGGAATGACTCCCAAATAACATCCAATAAATGTTACTTATGCCAGAGCCCTACTCCTAATGTGAGATCCCCTTTAAGGCAAACTTACTAACTGGTACTCCATTGCATACACCTCACCACACCTGTTTGTGAAAGTGTGTGCGGTAAGCAGTTTAGGAACTCGCCTGGGAATCAGTCAACAGATCTCTGCCTATCTCCTGCTCTACCCAACCACTGCAGCAGCTGTTGGCAGTGGCTGGGGGGGGGTAAGGGTTGATGAAAACCGAACTAATCTTTGAAAGAGAGAGGTATTCCACGCAGGGCAAAACACATGAAGTAAATGCGCTTGAAGTCCCAAAGACATAGCTTGTTCTATTTCCATCTGGAAATTTCCATGGACTACTCATTGGATAAGGAACTGGCTCGATGGACACAAACAAAGAGTTACAGTCAATGGCTCAATGTCCAGGTGGAGACCAGTGATGAGCGGTGTGCCTCAGGGGTCGGTATTGGGCCCAGTGCTGTTTAATATCTTTGTCGGTGACATGGACAGTGGGACTGAGTGCACCCTCAGCAAGTTTGCTGATGACACCAAACTGTGTGGTGTGGTTGACACACTGGAGAGAAGGGATTCCATTCAGAGGGACCTTGACAGGCTGGAGAGGTGGGCCTGCGTGAACCGCATGAAGTTCAACAAGGCCAAGTGCAAGGTCCTGCACGTGGGGCAGGGCAATCCAAAACACAAGTACAGACTGGGCAGAGACTGTCTCGAGAGCAGCCCTGAGGAGCAGGACTTACGGGTACTGGTGGATGAGAAGCTCAACATGAACCGGCAATGTGACTTGCAGTCCAGAAAGCCAACTGTATCCTGGGCTGCATCAAGAGAAGTGTGGCCAGCAGGTCGAGGGAGGTGATTCTGTCCCTTTACTCCACTCTTCTGAGACCCCACCTGGAGTACTGCGTCCAGCTCTGCAGCCCCCAACGTAAGAAGGACATAGATGTGTTGGACCAGGTCCAGAGGAGGGCCACGAAGATGACCAGAGGGCTGGAGTACCTCTCCTATGAGGACAGGCTGAGGGAGTTGGGGCTGTTCAGCCTGGAGAAGCGAAAGCTCCGGGGTGATCTTATAGCAGCCTTCCAGTACCTGAAGGGGCCTACAGGAAGGATGGACAGGGACTTTTCACAAGGGTGGGTAGTGACAGGACAAGGGGGAATGGCTGTAAACTAAAAGAGGGCAGATTTAGATTAGATATTAGGAAGAAATTCTTCACCAAAAGGGTGGTGAAGCACTGGAACAGGTTGCCCAGAGAAGCTGTGGATGCCCCCTCCCTGGAAGTAATCAAGGCCGGGTTGGATGGAGCTCTGAGCAACCTGGTCTAGTGGAAGATGTCCCTGCTCAAGGCAGAGTGGTTGGAACCAGATGATCTTTAAGGTCCCTTCCAACCCTTACCATTCTATGATTCTATGGTTCTGTGATTCTGCAGGCAAATAGATTCAGCTCGGGGGGAGGAAGGGGAAGGAAGCCAGCCCTATAATTGTCAACTTTCTTTCATCCCCCAATCTCTTGATTCATTTACAAAAGCCTTAATATAACTACAATCCTGTTTACAAAGGAAAAAAAAAAGCATTTTTTTATATAATAGTAAATGAAACAGTTTATGCTACTGCAATTGTTTTCTCTTTTATCAGCTTCATTACAGGTAACAGACTTAGAAGTAACCTAAATACATGTTGACAGACAATTCCCCAGAGATTACATCTCCAACTGAGCAAAAATATTAAACTCTTGTCTCCTCTTCCATTAACTTGGTTTCATCTACGAGACTTTTGTAGTGCTGGAAATCATGTGAGCAATTATTTTTCTGTGACTTGGCATGATTTCTGATGCACCTTCAGCAGCAAAGGACCACATGAATTTATATAGCATAACAGATCAGAAATCTTCTTGGTCTACTGTTCTGCTTCTCAGTGGCTTGTATTAGATGCTTCATAAACAGCATCTATGGTCTCTCGCTATGAATGCCACTATGAATGAGATGTATGGCAGATTAACATAAAAGGTTCTCTTCTAATCTGTGTCAAATTTACTGCCTTTGAAAGCTCTACGAGTTTCCTTGCTATTACACTATGGGATAGGTAAATTATCTTCATGTAAGCTACCCACTATTTTTACACTATTTTCATATCCTATTTGTCTTTTTTCAGATTCTCAAGCACCTTGCTATTGACTGTTACGAAATTGCTCCCAGTGCACACAGTTCTAAGAGAGTAAGGCTCAGTGTCTTCATCTCTTTTAGTGATTAAAAGGATGATTGATCCTTCCATTCTGTTTGTCTTGCCAGTTAGTTTGATGCCTTTTTTTATTTCCACTGTATCTTTTTCAGTAAGACGAGAAACCCACAATTTACTGTAAGTGAAAATATGCCTTCAACTGAAAATACCGTTTTCCACAATAATTTCCATTACCTGCTCAATGAAGCTAGTATCGTACTTGGATTTAGTACTATCACTGCATGCTGAGTAGCCATCATTACTGTGCTGACTAATGCTTCATTTTCATTTATTTGGCCACTAAACTTCCACCTGCTTCTAAAGGAGAAAGAAGTACAAATAATCCTGCCCTGAAGGTTAACAGTTTCAGGATGGGGCCAGTCAAGGTAGGAAGGAAATTTTACACCTCTCCTCCATCAAAATACTATTCTTCTCATGCCCTGCTATCTAGACGTAGAAACAGATCAATATAACTTCATACTGAATGACACAGCAGTGCTCAAGGGCAGATGTGGCACCTCAGGGAACTGCAACTCATATCAGCTAGATTAAAAGTAGTGCCCTGAATTGCAAGTGGAAAGAGGAGGTCTTCTAAGGTATCACCCTCACTCACAAAAAAAAATAAATTAAGAAAGTGGAAAGCAAGTTTTTCATTCTAAGAGGATAAAATGCCTCCAGAATCTCATCAAGGAATTTTCCACTAAATTTCTAAACTGCAGTTTTTGGTTTTCCTGTGGGCCTGCTGGTGTTCCAACATATCCTAGAGGTTACAATGTAAAAGCTTGTTGCTTTTCTCGCTTTTGCTTAAGAAGTTATTAAACCAGATGTATGTTGAGTGAGTTTGAAAAAATGTCTAAGTTAAATGGTATTTTGTTGATACAGTAGAAATCTCCTCAGGCATGTTTCTGAAGACAAAAAGAAAATTTCATATTGGAAGGGAGACTTTGAAGTGAAGAGCCATAAACAATAACTATTTTAATGACCAATGTGGACAAGAAATAGGGTTCTAAAATTTAAAAATAATAAAACATATTAGAATTGGCAAGCTGGAACTGTGTTCACCAAGATCCAGACTATTGTTCTGGTTTTGTATTAAAGATTAATGATTAGAATAAAAGAACCAAAGCAAGCTCATCTTGGTAGCAATGCAGTGAAAGATGATATGATACAATACGATACGATATATGATATGATATGATATGATATGATATGATATGATATGATATGATATGATATGATATGATATGATATGGCTAAGCAAATGAATACTGATTGACTTGCTTGGTTTACATAAACAGTATGAGATGACATTCACATTTCAAGGCACAGAATCTACATTCAGGAATTTGAAACAGGAAGAAAAGACAGTAAGTAAATTGAGAGGGCTTTAAACTAGGTTCGAAGGGGTAGGGGACATCGCTCACCTCACCAGGGATGAGCCCAGGCTTGGTGTGCCAGGGTCAGGGCTGAGATTGACAGCCCAGGTCAAGTGTGTCTATACCAACACACGTAGCATGGGCAATAAACAGGAGGAGCTGGAAGCCATTATACAGCAGGACGGCTACGACTTGGTCGCCGTCACAGAAATGTGGTGGGACAACTCGCATGACTGGCATGCTGTCATGGATGGCTAAAGACTCTTTAGGAAAGACAGGCCAACAAGGAGAGGTGGTGGAGCTGCTCTATATGAGGGAGCAACTGGAATGCATTGAGCTTGGCCTGGGGGCAGATGAAGAACGAGTTGAGAGCTTGTGGGTTAGAATTAAGGGACAGCCTCATACTGGTGACATTACTGTGGGTGTGTACTACAGGCCACCTGACCAGCAGCAGGAAGTTGATGAGGCCTTCTACAGGCAGCTGCAAGCAGCCTCACAATCACAGGCCCTGGTTCTCATGGGGGACTTCAACCACCCTGACATCAGCTGGGAAGACCATACAGCTAGGCAGGCACAATCCAGGAGGTTCCAACAGAGCATCGATGATAACCTTCTGATGCAAGTGGTAGAGGAACCAACAAGGAAAGGCGCTCTTCTGGACCTTGTATTAACAAACAAGGAGGGACTGGTGGAGGATGTGAAGGTTGGAGGTAGACTCGGCTGCAGTGACCATGAAATGGCCGAGTTCAGGATCCTGCGTGGAGGAAGCAGGGTGATAAACAGGATCAAAACCTTGGACCTCAGGAGGGCTAACTTTGGCCTCTTCAAGGAGCTACTGGAAGGAATCCCGTGGGCCAGGGCTCTCGAAGGCAGGGGGGTCCAAGAGTGCTGGTCGCTCTTTAAACGTCACTTCCTCCATGCTCAGGAGCGGTGCATCCCCCTGAGAAAGAAAGCTAGCAAAGGAGGCAAGACAGCTGCATGACTGAACAAGCAGCTTCTAGCAGAGATCAGGTGGAAGAGAAGGTCCACAGAATGTGGAAAGAGGGCAGGCCACTTGGGAAGAGTACAGGAATGTGGTCAGAGCATGCAGGGATGCGACTAGGAAGGCCAAAGCCCACCTGGAATTGAAGCTGGCAAGGGAGGTCAAAAATAACAAGAAGGGCTTCTTCAACTACATCAGCAGCAAAAGGAAGGCTAGGGAAAATGTGGGGCCGCTCCTGAATGAAGTGGTTGTCCTGGTGACGGAGGACGCAGAGAAGGCAGAGCTACTGAATGCCTTCTTTCCTTCAGTCTTCAGTGCCAAGGCAGGCCCTCAGGAATCCCAGGCCCCGGAGGTAAGAGAAGAAGCCTACAGAGAGGATGACTTTCCCTTGGTCGAGGAGGACTGTGTGAGGGATCGCTTAAGTGATCTGGAAGCCCACAAATCCATGGGCCCCGATAGAATGCACCCACGAGTGCTGAGGAAGCTGGGGGATGGCATTGCTAAGCCACTCTCCATCATCTTTGAGAGGTTGTGGAGGACAAGAGAGGTGCCCGAGGACTGGAGAAAGGCCAATGTCACTCCAATCTTCAAAAAGGGCAAGAAGGAGGACCCAGGGAAGTACAGGCCAGTCAGCCTCCCCTCCATCCCGGGAAAGGTGAAGGAGCAGCTTATCCTGGAGGTCATCATCAGGCAAGTGGAGGAAAAGCAGGTTATCAGGAGTAGTCAGCATGGATTCACCAAGGGGAAATCATGCTTGACCAATCCGATAGCTTTCTACAATGGCGTGACTGGCTAGGTAGAAGAGGGGAGAGCCGTGGATGTTGTCTACCTCAACTTCGGCAAGGCTTTCGACACGGTCTCCCATAATATCCTCCTAGGGAAGCTCAGGAAGTGTGGGCTGGATGAGTGGTCAGTGAGATGGATTAAGAACTGGCTGAATGGCAGAACTCAGAGGGTTGTCGTCAGCGGCACTGAGTCTAGTTGGAGGCCGGTAACTAGTGGTGTCCCCCAGGGGTCAGTACTGGGCCCAGTCTTGTTTAACTTCTTCATCAGTGACCTGGATGAAGAGTTAGAGTGTACCCTCAGCAAGTTTGCTGATGACACCAAACTGGGAGGAGTGGTGGATACACCAGAAGGCTGTGCTGCCATTCAGCGTGACCTGGCCAGGCTGGAAAGTTGGGCAGAGAGGAACATGATGACGTTCAACAAAGGCAAATGCAGGGTCCTACACCTGGGGAGGAACAACCCCATGCACCAGTACAGGCTTGGGGTGGACCTGCTGGAGAGCAGCAATGTGGAGAGGGACCTGGGTGTCCTAGTGGACGACAGGTTAACCATGAGCCAGCAGTGTGCCCTGGCTGCCAAGAAAGCCAATGGCATCCTGGGGTGCATTAGGAGGAGTGTGGCCAGTAGGTCGAGGGAGGTTCTCCTTCCCCTCTACACTGCCCGAGTGAGGCTCCATCTGGAGTGCTGTGTCCAGTTCTGGGCTCCCCACTTCAAGAAAGATGAGGAGCTACTGGAGAGAGTCCAGTGGAGGGCTACGAGGATGGTGAGGGGACTGGAACATCTCTCCTACGAGGAGAGGCTGAGGGAGCTGGGCTTGTTCAGCCTGAAGAAGAGAAGGCTGCGAGGGGACCTTATAAATGCTTACAAATATCTGAAGGGTGAGTCTCAGGAGGATGGGGCCAAACTCTTTTCAGTAGTGCCCAGCGACAGGACAAGGGGCAATGGGCACAAACAGAAGCATAGGAAGTTCCGTCTGAACATGAGGAAGAACTTCTTCCCTCTGAGGGTGACGGAGCACTGGAACAGGCTGCCCAGGGAGGTTGTGGAGTCTCCTTCTCTGGAGATATTCAAGACCTGCCTGGACAAGGTCCTTTGCAGCCTGCTGTAGGTGACTCTGCTTCGGCAGGGGAGTTGGACTAGATGACCCACAGAGGTCCCTTCCAACCCCTACCATTCTGTGATTCTGTGATTCTGTAAAGGTAACTCGCAGTACATCCTTGTGAAGAGGCTTTGATGTAACTCCCTGCAGACCTTACCGTAGTGATAAATAAAACATGAAGCACTGACCTGCTGGGGAAACACAGCAGAACTCAGAATAGGTGGTGGGACTGCATTGTGCGTCAACTGGCGTGTTATATACGGAGCTCATCAGTCTGCAGCAGGAAATAACGCAGTCCTCCCAAGGCACAGCAGCCAACAGTAACCCACAGCTGAGGCCAGATTTCGAAGATCTAAATGGGGAAACAATTATGACTGGAGAAATCCTGACTGTCTTTGTCAAATCAGCTCAAATCATTTGCATTTCCAAACAACACAAACTCAAAAGAACTTGTTTTCTACTTAAAAACTGTCACAGAAAAGATTGTGAGTGGATCAAGGACCACTGCAAGCCAGCAATTACTAAGACCTGTGAACTCTAGAGGATTAATGATTGCTAGAGGGTGTTCAAAGCCAAAGATGGAGACAAAATCAGCCATTACAGACATAGGAAAGCATTGGAGAAGGGAATTATTTCTGACGCAGCTCGTTTATGACCTGATGGAACACCACAACCAGTTTCACATTTCTCAGATTAATGTCCAAAACTTTTTTCTGGTAGAGGGCCCCACGGGAGAAGTCTACAATTGCAGCTCTCCCAGAAAGCAGTCACTACAGCAGATTGCTTCATGCCTTCTTTTTTTGCAATGACAAATCTAACAAGGGGTATTAGTTTAGCATAAAGAGAGCCAAATTCCTCCTGATGAAGGCAGAGAGGTTCCATTTATTATGGTATCCTTAAATCTCATAGAAGGGGCAGCTCAGAGAACAGAAGGAAATCAGAGGTCCATGGAGTCTGCTGCCCTCATGTTGTCTCAATGTCCCTGGACACAGGGAGCCAAAGACTTCTTTGGCATAGGCCCAGTAAGTGTTTCATGTTATTCCAAGGATGGACTTGGCTCGGAGGATTTTCATTTGTTATGCATTGCAGTGGAGTTTTTGTTTCATTTTTTTTTAATATACTTAATTTATTTCCATGTCTTTGATGCTTTCCAGAGTAGCACTTTTCCCATTGTCAGCTGCAGTTAAGGATTTCCTGGGACTATGAGACTTCTCCCTGAATGCCTACAGCAGGCCTGTGCTAGTACTGATCCTAGCTGTCACTTGGGGAAATTTTTTCCCATTTTCCAAACCTTAAATTGGAAATTATATTTGAAATGAATGACTGACAATTTGAGGATAAAAATTAGTATTCATTTCTATTCCTGGTAGTTGTCTGTAAAGATATCTGGATATTGCTTCTACAGGCACGTACATACCCCTACCAGCAATGTCATGACAGAGCAGAGTGAATTCATACTCCCCTCCATTTTATGTAGCCAAAGGGCAGGGTTAAGCTAGTGTGGTATTTCTGATGCAGACTGAGAACTGAATCCTAACTTAAGGTGAAATTGTTTCGATTAAAATTCAACACCAAACAAATGACAGCAGGTGTTGGCATTGTCTAGGTAACAGATAAGATTGTTTTAATCAATTTTCAGTTCTCTAGAAATTAAACTAAAGCAATTTAAACCACTCCAGGCTTGGCCAGCACTTGTCTGCTGTCATGCTTGTGGTTTATGCAGGAGCAGCTTGGGATGAGTTTTCTTCCACTTTCCAAACGGGGATTCATCATCTTATGCCCATGGGGAAAGGGTAGACAAAGTATCTATACATTGCTGATGAAGGCCATGGCGGTCACCTCTCTGGAGAGGCAGATCCTGTTCCCTGGCCCTTTCCACCTGGAGACAGCCAAGTAGGGAGAGTGCTGGCATTGCCTTTGGGAGCCCTGCCTTCTTTTATTGCTCTTGTGTAAAAGAATTAATAGTTTGATCCCTGTCTCATCCTTGAACATGTATACTGGGTCATTGGTCCCTAGCTGTCTTGGCAGCTAGGCAGCTTCTTAGTGCTGCTAGCTGATGACAGTGGTGTCAGCTAGGAACAGAGCATATTTCTGGTATGGGACGGGTAAGCCCGCTCATAACTACCACTATCAGAAATGTATTATACCTGTTTTTGACTGCAGTGAGGCTTGAAACTAAGTTTTTATAAAGAGAAGATCAGTGCTAGAGCTTACATATATCTGCGCTACTGCTCTTGACTGGCAGAAGACACCAATGATCTCTGCTGCTTGTTGAGCTAATACATTTGTCACTCCTCATTAGCTTGTAATGGCTTTTACTGCTAGTGTCATTTTTAAGGCTTAGGGTAAGAAATATGTACATTTTTTCTGTTTAGGACCAGCTCGTCCAAATATGTTTTCTAGCACTTTCTGAAGGAGGCAATTGTTTCCAGTGAAGAAATCTGCAAATGTCTTCATAATTACAGTAAATAACCTGCTCTGCAGTCTATAAGCTCAAAGAGCATTTTTCAACTTCAGATTAAAAATCTAATAAAAAAACTCACAGCTAAGGGGAATGAAAATGGGAGTGATGTAAAAAGCGTGCCTGGAATCAAGACACATTTAGTATCTCATCACTTGCGGCCTGCTCTGGCTTAAGATGTCTTATTTAAAATCTGTTCTCTCTCTTTGTCCTTGTCCTGTCCAAACAGAACAAAAGAAAAGCTGAAATAGTTTTAAATGTTAAGACCATGATTGTCAATGCTGGGTCTGTTGTTAGAAGTTAAATTCTTACCCAATCCATTAAAGGGCACTGGTTTCCCATGTCATATCTAGTTTTGATCACAGCAGAGAAATGGGAAACAATAAAAACAGGCATAATGTGAAACAGATTTTTAGCTTTCTGCTTCTTTTTTTTTTGCAGTGGTTTTTCACTTTTGAAAATATCTGAGTAAGAGTTAACTTGATGCTCTGCAAAAAAGACCTTTTAGTTTCTCAGTTCCTGTTGGAAAACCTTGCCTTTAGAACAGGATGCTGTATAACTAGTAGTGTGCGGTAAGAGTGCTGATGCGGCTTGGGTGGCTAAAGTTCCCCATGGTGGCTGGCGATATTTCAAAGGGAGACTTATAAAGCTTGTGAGCAGATCAATTTCTAAAAAGACTGGATGAAGTCTATCCTGAGAAAGCTCCTTCGCTGATTCATTACATCTCACTCAGAGCATGAGAGTTGTAACTGATGTGAAGAGTGATGTTAATCTGTCTCCTAACAAACTAAAACAGGAGGCATGAAGCCAAACTGATGTGCCTGATTAAAAATCTACTCAAGTGGGCTCCATAAGTGGAGAAACAGGGTTAAAAGATCTGGGGACTGAAGTTTCTATTCTACACTGTTTTCCTTTACCAGCATCAAACAAGGTCAAGACTACTGCTGCACTCAGTTTCATGCTGCATTAGCAACATCTTGCTTGCAGGCTTAGCAAGGCCTTACTTACAACAAGTTCCCCCAAGCAGAATCAGGCTTTATTAAATTAAATGATTTTGATGAAGCACCACATCATGATGACATGTGGTAGATGCTAAATTAGATCTTTAGTACATAAATCATGTAACTGCATATTTAGAAGTGTCCCTCACAGCAAGTGTTCACAGGCAGCACTGTAACTGCACTGACAAAGGCACTGCTATCCCAGACTACCAGCTTGCATGCATGGTTATGAGCAAGCTCCTGGATAACTGGCCCTGTGAGAGCGGGAGAGGATTTGGGTATGTTTCAAAGTTTGAAGTCAGTGATCAAAATTTATTGTTCCACTGTGCATTCTTCTGCCTGTGACTGCCTCAAATTACTCAGCAAAGGTAAATGAGCCTAGAAAAGAGGGGAAACAGTTGAAAAGGCCTTGAAAGACATATGTGATTTTTGCTGAGACTTTGGAGATGTCATTTCACAAACTATAAGTGGAAGTTCAAGAAAACCTTTGCTAGAGGAAAATTAAAAAAAACCCCAAACCTTAAAAACCGAAACAAGACACAGCAGGGGATAAAAAAGGAAGAGGTAGTGGCAAAGGTTGAGGGTTTGGAGCTGTTACACCTCTATCTGCAAACTTTTTCTGAAAGCTGCTGACAGAGCTTTGGCATCTGATCATCTCCTAACTGCTGATTAACATAGCACTGTTTTATATTTAACTCAGGCCAGAGCAGGAGGGGCTGGGGGTGGGGTTGTGCTGCTTATAAGGGGAGCACAGCAGAAACAATGTTCTTCTGTGTCGGTTCCCTCCGTCTCCCAGCCCAGCTGCGCTCCTTTTGATCATTCACATTTCCTCCAAATGCATGTTGTCTTTAATTAATTGAGTGTCTCGTGGAAAGTGAGGTGGGGGAGACGGGCAGAGAACGGCTATAGCTACACGATTAAAATACAAACCAAGTCTGCTGAGTTTACTGAATGCAAGTGCTGAAGTGACTAATAAGCTTTTTTACAGTTAATGGTTTGCTCTGAGAACAGACACAGGAGCAGAGATGCAGGGCATGGATTTTGAGGATAAGAAGTCCAAGAGGTACTGCATGAAGACAAAGCATGTGGCTGTCATCTGTGGCGTTGTGGTCATTGTAGGTCTTGCCGTGGGGCTTGGCGTGGGATTGAGCAGACCTAAATCTCAGCAACCTTCAGGAGGAACCGATCAGCCAACAAGCACTCCTCCCTCAGTGGATTTGGGTCCCTGTCCTGCTAGAAATGATGAGACTGGAGACTGGATACATTTTAGACTACCAACTTATGTCAAACCTGTCCACTATGATCTGGAAATGAAGCCTGAAATGGAGCAAGACAACTACACTGGGACAGTCAGTATTTCTATTGCTTTGGAAAAATCTACCAGCTACCTGTGGCTCCACCTGCGAGAGACCAAGATTACAGAAATGCCCACACTCCAGAAATCCTCAGGACAGCAGATTGCTTTGAACGACTGCTTCGAGTACGAGTCACAAGAGTACATAGTGATGAAGGCAGAAGCAGAGCTCTCTGTCACTAATGAAAATGATCCCTATATACTCACCCTGAAGTTTCAAGGCTGGCTGAATGGTTCCCTGGTTGGGTTTTATAGGACCACCTACACCGAGAACGGAGAGATCAAGTAAAGCAGTTTTTCTTTTGTTATTAAACTTTATTCTCTATTTCTACTTGCTCAGGCCTGCTCTATTCCTGTTTCAGCTTCTCAGTCCTGTCTCTCACCAACTTGCTAACATTTCTGGGCTGTTCTTTGATTTTCCCATTCCTCTAAGCAAGATGCTGTATTCAAAGCCCTTTGGCTGTTGACAAGTGAATGTGGGTTGGAGAGACAAGGCGTTTGTTATAATTATTCTGAAAAATTTTTTCAAACTCTACTGGTCCCAGACTACCTTTAAGCTTTACGAATGGCTCCCTCAGAGAGCTGGAGGGATCAAGGCTTGTTTTTGTCTCTGTAGTACAATAAATAGCATACAGCTCTCACCACTCTCTCCTGTCACTCCCCAAGGTAACAGTTTTGGTGTAAAATGCTCTTATGATAGTTTTCCTGACATCGTTCCTCCTTGACATTGTAAGCCTGAGGAATCTCCAAATCAGAACTTCCCTGTCCCTCCTGCAGCCAGATTAAAATACGGGTAGGATGAAATTATCTTTGACTTGGGTTCTTTGTGCTCCAGCTCTTCCTTTTTAGTGTATCACTAGTTATTGAAAGATTAGAAATCCTCTGCCAGTTCAGTTAACCCATTCCACTTCCCCAGGTTTCCACTACTTCGAGGTGGAAGCTTGAAAAAACCATTGCCCACTGCTCAGAGGCATTTCTTCCCGGTTAATGTATGGAGAGGACGCTCACCCATTTTCCAATATTTATGTTTCTGAAGTGACTCATTCCAGCCTTTACGGCCAGAAGATAAACTTAGCTAGACTTTCCCAAGGCCCTGTAGTGGGAACACAGAGACAAACACTGGTGTGTTACAACAGCACTTGTTTGTCCTCCTAGGACAATGGTGTCATAAGTGAGAGTCACATCAGCTCCATTCAGCCACTGACAGGCAATTCCAGGAGCAGCAGCAGTGACAGGCACCAGCAGCAGCAAATCCCAGGCTCGGAGCAAAAAGCAAGCGTTGATTTTTCATACTTAAACATAGTTATCTGATGTGGGAAGAAGCCACGTAGAGAGCAGTTGGATCCCCATCCAGCTCTTTCCTTCTTGTTTTCCTCCATCTACCACCTCATTGGTGCTTTCGTTTTATACTTCGAGCATCTGACATCCCTACAGCAGATTTAAAGTGTAACTTCTTAGTATCTTCCTAAATTGAGGTGTGCTACTTCCTTTTTATTGGTGAACGATACCTAGATATTAATTTAATTGCCCCAGGTCTGCCACACACCAGAACGGCAGGACCAGAAGGCAGGTCTCCTGAGTCACAAAGCAGGAGAGGTGAGTGCCCATCCCTCAGATCCAGACAGTGTGTGAAGGCAAGGACCAAGCATCTGAAGTCAGGAAGAAAGGAAAACTTCATAAGCTAAAGAAAGCATAAAATGGGAGCTCACTTTGAGAGGGTTCCTACTTCTTGATTTGAGTGCTGGAAGATATAATTGCAAGGATGATCCTAGCCAGCAGTTTGAAAACACTCAATACAGAACAGAACTTGAGCATGTGAGTTTGCTTGTTAGGCTTGTGAAGGACTCTAAAAAGAAGGAGTGAATGGTGATTTCTGAAATGCTCTTCATGTGGTTAAGTTTGGGCAGATTGTTTGTGGGGGTGGAAAAGGCAATGTACATGACAGTGATAAGTACAGCTTTGAAATGAAAGCAACCACCAGCCAAGCTGCTATGTGGCATGAAGGCAGGTGATAGGATGAGGTGAGAAAGGATGGCAAGGGAAGGGTCTTATTACTTATTATAACTGCATTTTCCCCAGCTTTCTATTTATAAACTATGCTGACCAGAACTAGCTTTTTTATTTTGATTTTGCCTGAGGCAGACGTCACCCTTGGACAATTTCAACCCAAATAGTTCCTTTTTTGTCATGTTACAAGTAAATACAAATTGGATCAGTTAATGGCAAAAGTCAAGAAAGTCTGTTAACAGTGGATGTTAGAGAGAAGGGGGCTGAGGTGAAAATGACAGCCAACATGTAATTAACCTTCTCCCCATGCGTTCTGGGCAGTGTCAGAAGCAGCAGGACCTGTTGAGAGAAATCATAACACTGGAAAGTCAGCTCCTAGGATTGAGCTGCTCCCTAGCTATCCTCTGTGAGGGCAAAGGTTTGCCAAACTGTTGCTATAGTGCCTTTTGTTTACAGACTGGGCACAAGTCCAGGCTCTGGTGTTGCTTAGATTTACATGTCCCACCACATTCTGTGGAAAACAGGTAGACATGTGCTGAACATGTCTGCAAGTCTGAGATCCATGGGAGGCTTAGGGAGAAGAACACCTCATTTGGGAATCCTGCTCAGACAGATCACACAATCCCCATCAGGACAAAGGTGCTTTTGGACATGCCCAGAAGCAGATTTTTAGATACCTTAGGCACACAATTGTTTCACTGAAGTGCACGTGCGGGTCAGGAGCAGGAAAGCAGAAACTTTGAGAATGCAGATTTTAGGCGTAGACCTGCCTAGATCCTCCTGTGGGTGCCTGAATCCAGCTGTAAGCACCGAAGTCCTTTGGTAAAGCTATTTCTCTGTCTGCGCATTTCAATTCCCCTTTGATGAAAGCAGAATAACAGTCTTTCCCTGCTTTGCATGATAGAGTCCTTGGCTGGTGTAATGGATCTTTTAACTCATTATTTCTTCTCAAACAATGTGCTAAACCCCCCTTTTATTTTCTCCTTAATATTACAGATAATAAAAGAGTGTCACAGCAGCTGGTTTTGATTTTGCATGACTATTAGTAACAAGGTACAGCTTGCCTTTTATAGGAATTCTCTCTGTCTCTTGTGAGAACAAGAGGTTTATAAAACATACTGAGCTGGACACATCTTTAACAATGAGTCTTGCATTTAGGGTTTTATTGATTAGGGAAAGGCAAAATATTCTTTATTGTATGGAAGTAGCACTCCTGCATTTCTTCTTCAAGGAGAATATTTTTTCAGAAGAAGCAATGAACCTGAATTTAGGGAAAGACTAGGAGATTAATGCTTTAACTAGCTCAAGGGGAGGGGTTTTTGCACTAACCCCCTGTGCTTTGGGAAAAAAAAAAAAGGGGGGGAAACTCATTATGGTTCTAAATGCAACACTTTTATTTTGGTAACAACACCTGGATGCAGTCTCCACCAGATCTTCACTTCTTATTACTATAATATTTACAACCGTCACCTGTAGTTTGCATTCTAAGGTCTGGACATTGACAGCAAGTAGACAGGCAGAAACCACCAAGCAGTGAAGAATATTCTGTCTAAAAACTACATCATACAGTTTGAAAGGAAATTGCAGCATTTCATGTTTATAGTGCCACTTCTATAGATGCCATAGCCTGGAGTTCTCATCATCTACCACATAGAAATGGTAGTGCTAAGGTTTTGCACTGCTGATGTCTGTCTGCCTCCACAAATATATGAGGCTAGATGGATTATCACCTTGATTATTAATCAACAGAGATATCACAGTGTTGTCAGTCTGTAGGAACAAGATATAAATATGTCAAAATATATAGCCAATTTTTTAAGCAATAACTGTGAAGCATTGCCCTGGGGACTTGAAGTTGACTTAATTGTGAAATAACTTTCAAGTCCTGCAAAAAGTGAAAACTGACATCAAACAATTTACCAAGCAAAAGAATCTCTGCTGAGCCTGAAGTTATGTTAAGGTAAACGTTCATTATGCTTTCTGCCCATGAACTTTTGAGTTATTATTCCAATGAACATGAATGGTAAGAACCCAGACATATTACCTCCATCAGGCTTGTAAATGATCCTTGCTGCTACCAGTTCCTAATGAACAGTTTAGTATTTAACCATCACAGGGAAATGCCAAGGACAACAGAAACATTGAAAAATTGGTTGTCAAGTGAGCTTGTAGGATTGCTGCAGGTCTGTAATTTATTATGTACACTTTTAATTAGATTTTGGAAAGAAAAACTACCTTAATATAGTTGGAGCAGCTGTAGAAGTACTGTCAGAAAATGCCCAACATTCCAGATTAATTGAAGAAACATCTGTGATCTCTTTCACCATCAGTCACTGGAGGATACGCTCTGCCACTGTGTGGTTCATTAATGGGGGAGTCCGATGTCACTGTGAGAAGCAAGCACATGATATGAATGTCCATAACCTTCACCTTATATTTTTATGTGACCCCTATTGTCTAGCTCCCCCAGCATGGCTAAGATAGCATCAGTTATGTACTAGGATGTTTATCTGGACTTTCCATGCTTTCTCCAGGAGTTTCATTAATGGAGTCAGGAGAGCATAACAGCACCATCAGAAAACTTTACGTGGTAACTGCAGAAAAAGAAACACACCTTCAGGATGAGATTTTAGGGGCACTTATACAATTCTGAGGTGTCTTTTCAGGAGATGTTCAAGACTCCAACCCCAAAATGTGCTCTAGTGGGTAAACAACACACAGAGTGACTGAAGTAAACATTCCCACACCAGGGCCTTAATTTCCTTTCAGACAATACCATCAGTAGTTTATTTTAGGCACAAAAAGCACTGGGAAAGCTCATCAGGAAGGTAAGCAAAATTTTTACCATCCACAAGGGATCATTCAAATCTTTTTTCCTGGCTCCTAAAAATATTGGATGATAAGCAATTGGCTTTAGCTTTTTATCTGAAACCTAGAGGACAGCAATGACAGACTTTGAGATATATGTTACGCATGCCTATACAGTGTCAGCTTGTGCATTTCTGATGTCATCTACTTTTATGAATGGACAAGTACACACAAATATTTGTGGCTGACTTTATGAAATTGCTAAAATACTGTGCATAGAAACTGTAGATAAGATTTTAAAGGTATATAATGAAGTCTTGCCAATGTGTTGTTTGTTTAAGGAGCATTGCAGCTACTGATCATGAGCCAACAGATGCACGGAAATCATTTCCTTGCTTTGACGAGCCCAACAAAAAGGCGACTTACAACATATCTATCATCCATCAAGACACATACCAAGCACTTTCAAACATGCCGGTACAGGTATGTATTTCCCAACTCTGTTGCCTAAGTGGAATGGTTCTGTAAAGCCACTGGAAATGTAGCATGGATCGCGACGTCCTTGCATGTTCATGGACTGTACCACCCAGACACTGTAAAGCTAAGGGTTAATAAATATTCCATAAAACAGGACTGGTTGGTTGGCTAAGACTCCCATTGGTCGACCAGCACACAACATGGCAATACAAAGCCAAATCCAAAGCAGAAATGAAACATTTCTTCCATCTTAACTAGCTGGCCCTCTATTCAGATATACTAGATGAGCATCCCCTCCTAACTATAAACAGGTAATGGCACGTTCTTCAGTCAAACCAGGTGGATTCTGAGAAGGAATACTCTAGAATACAGCTGCTTCCTAGATGGGAATTCTGAAATAATCACTGAAACTGCATAATGCTCCAAAGCAAGGGTCTGGTGATCACAACTTAAAGGCAAAGGATCCTACTAGCAAGAAAGTCTAGGATTATTATTTTTAATAACACAGGATCTGAAATCCCATCTGTCAGCTCAAGTGTGTGGATACTTGTCAGTCCGCCATGACTGTTATTTCCTAAATGATCTATTTCTGGACCTGGTGGGTCAAATTCCAAGTTTTGTGCAAAATTCAATGGCATCACTTATCTACCCCTGGGCCCTCTGGAAGAAGACTGAATGGCTTTCAACTGAGAGAGTTTCTAATGAATAGTTTAACTGAATGTGTAGTCCAATGTATAATTTCTAATGAATGTGTTCTGAAGTGGAAGACAAAGTGCCAAGTTTTTAAAAGAAAAGTGAAAAAAATTTTAAAAAAGCTTCCAGCCTCCAGGCTTTTGACATTTGTATCTTTGCAATCATTCCCCCATCCAGAAAACAAAGGTCTGCTTTACTGTGTATGATTTTATTTAAAGAGTCCCCCCAAACCTTAACTATCCCCTAGCAATGCAGCTGAGAGAACTATTGCCAACCTGATACAGCTGCCTCCCAAACCCTTTGCAAATTTAAAGCTCTGACCTATTGTTAAGAATATTTCTATGATACCTAAAAGAGCACCAGGCACTTTGATGAACAACACATGAAAGGTGAGTGTTTGCTGTACCTTTTCTCACAGACCTCAGATAAGTGAGGGTGCTGGCAAGGAAGGTGAGGGGATAAGACTAGATTTTATCAGAATTTAGTGTGTTTTAAGATTTACTTTACACCTTTACACATGCACCTTGCCTTTAGTATGGACATACAAAAATAAGCTTTCAAATGGCTAGCAACTACTTGTTAATTAACTGGCTAAAATCCAAGTACAGGTATGGAATTGTAGATTATGCTGGGTTTGTACTCAGGTTTAACTAAGAGATGATAGCAGGGCACTTTTTCGTCTGGTGTGCTCACAAGGTCAGTAGCTCTGTTCTTAGTAGCAAAAGTTCTTTGGGAAATCTTTTCAACAGCTGGAAGTGTAATAGTTTGTAAATGCAAGGCACACTGTGCATTACACATCCTGTAGTAGTTTTGGTGGTGTGGAGCTCTATAATCAACGTGCAAAAATCAGCTGGCTAATCAGTTCAGCAAATGTAGAAACTTGTATATTTCATTTGCATTTTTCATTGGAGTGATTTTTTTTTTACCTTTTTTTCACTGAAGTTCTGACTTTGTCAAAAGAACAAAAGATATCAAAATAGAGTCCAAATGAGTCAAATAATGGAAAAGTAGATTGTGAATATCTCTGTGAAAAGGGGTTTCTGAAAATATCTGTGAAAAGGTTTTTTTGCTCATGGAATTATATTACCTATAACATTCACTATCTGTGCTTTATTTATATGGTATTTATAACAAACAAATCTCATGAAGTATTGTATCTCTAGTAGATTAATGTCTTTTATCCGCTGTTTGCATTTGTGCTATTTAAGTTAGTTATCCAGTCAGAAGCATAAAATATTATCAGACAGGCAACAGCAGATAATGAATAGCAGAAATGAATATTTAGAGGATGAATCACATAAGCAGGTTGCAGGTTTGGTCATAGAGTTCAGTTGAGAATTAAGGACATTTGGGAAAATCAGGAATAGTTTTTAGTTGATTTACAAAATAAAAACTATGATCTACACTAAGCCTTATGTATATTTAAATAACCCACCAATTAGCAGAGCTAATTTGTATCTGACTGGGGTCAGGATAGATTCATTAGGCTGGTCTTTATCCTAAGTAGCATCTCTGCAACTCCTGACTCCTACATGATGCACGTATTTAAGAAAGGACGGAATCCAGTCTCTTCTCTGATCTGTCCAAAGTGACGTTATTTTATGCAACTATTTCAAGAACAAAACACACTAGCATACACTGGAAAACTCCCATTGGCAAAATTCCTGTGCATGTGAATGATTTCAAATCCTTGATGCAAAATTAGAACCAGGTAAATTTATTTAGTGTGGAAAAACAAAGTCCCATTTTGTGTATTGTGGTATTGCAGAAAAAAAGTTTTGTCTGTTCTCACGCCATCAGCAATGGGATGCCAGAAGAGGTGAACCTGGAGAGGAGATTTATCATTCCTATGTAGTTGCAACCTTCACAGAAATATTGTACCCTCTTCTGCATGTGTTTGCAATTCCAATAATCAAATTACTTTTTTTCTGTTTCTGCAGCAAACCATACAGCTGGGCGATGGCTGGAGTCGGACAACTTTTGAGAAGTCAGTTCCCATGAGCACTTACTTGGTATGCTTTGCGGTGCACCAGTTTCAGTCAGTAGAGAGAATATCCGCCAGTGGAAAACCCGTAAGTCCTGTTGCAGCCTGAACATGGTTCAGATGACAGATGTACTGTGATTTGCATTTCTTAAAAAATGAAATATCTCTTTTTAAAACACAATCAGGAACATATTTTTCCCTTTCCTATAGCCTGTTTTGTCAACTTGGGTGTTCACAGGGGTCCCTTTGACCTTGAACGCACACAGTGTTTTGCAGCCCTTCTCTGTCTCCCATCTTGGTGAGATCCCAGTCAGTACCTCCCACACAGGCTCACGGGTGGGGAAGAAGCACGGTTTCTTCAACCTCATCCCTGACTTGAAGCCCAGAGTCTGAGGGAATATACAAGTCCAGGGATAAAAGAGATTCACAGGCCATGGATACAAATGCTTTACAGTTTTCTGTGGCTTAAGAGGTGTGAATCTATGCGCTTGATGTCTTCCTATTTGCAGTCATGGAGACAGAATGCTATGTACCATTATACATTGGCTCTAATATTCTTTATTTTACAACAGTGGCTAAAGGCAACTGCCCAATGTAAGATCTTTACAAATAAATGTAGAAGTGATAATGCCTGCCTAAACAGCTGGATATTTGTTAGGTGCCCTAATGAAGTGAGTATGATTGAATTTGAATCCATAAAATTAAAATAGCTCCTTTATTTTGATGCAACAGGTGGTCCAATCCAGTTCTCACTTAGATTCAAATGTCCTGAAGGTGCAGCTGATGAGGCATAAGGAGATCACAAGACTTTATGGTGAATCACAACCTGAAAGCCTATATACAATTTGCTCCTCAACATAAACTCCTCATTTAGCCTAAACCTAGTCTAGAGATGCTCAGCCCTCTGTTAATTATTTATTGATTTACATCTTTTTTTCATCTAAGACAGAGGGTGATCCCAGGGCTGTATGCTCTTGCTGCTTCCCCTTAGGGGTGTAACAGATGGTCTTGCAGTTCAACTGAGCTGGCAGCACTTTCCTCCTCTTCTGGAGGCAGTGACACCGATGGACAGGGAATGTAGAGCAAAGTCCCAGCCAGACCACTGCTCCTCTAGCAAGTAAGCTCTTCCTGAGTTTCTCTATCAGGAAAAGCTCTGCAAATACTCTCCTACTTAAGGCTGCCCACTGATGTGAAAATCTGCCTTGTATAAATGTCCAAAGCGCTGATCCAGTTCTTAGCAAAGACTTCCTGGCGTAGCACTGTGCTGAGGCCTCCCTCCTCTATGCCTTCGCTAGCATCATGCTGTACGCTTATGTGATTTCTTGACAAACAGCGAAGGCTAAATTACACTTAGCCAAGGAAATGGAGCCTTGTTTGAGACAGAGATGCAATATTCTAAGAACTCTGCTGTTTGACTGAGTAATTTTTTAAAATAGTAGAATGTTTTAGGCCACTCAGCCACAAAATTTTGTAAACCCAATGCTCTTCAGCACGACTGCTCCATTCATTATCAGGGACAGGGCTTTGGTTATTTGGCCTCAAAAGATTTTCTCTAGAGTTTAGTTATCCTAAGAATCAGAATTTGTGCAGGTTTGGTAGAACATAGTGCAACAGAAAAAAAACAATGCTGTAGATGTATGTAAAACTAATTATTTTCTAGGTGCAAAAGTTAACATTCTCTGCTTGTCCATGCCACACTCCAACATATGGCTCTGAGGACAATATTTGTTTTTTTTCCCCAAGCGAAACAGTAAAGCCCACAATGTTCCTGACTGGTTTTAGCACTTCTAAACAGGAGGGAGTGTTCACTGAAATGTGGTAGTTAAAGTGTGTATGTGTAGAAGCAGGGGTATTTGTGTCAGTACAGAGGTTGCCTGAAGAAACGTCTTCTAATTCAGGCCTTGATTGCTACATATTTTATTAATACTATTTACTAAATATCTAAGAACCTGCCTGCACTATAAAACGTGGTTCTTAAGCGAGGTTAAAATCATAAGCATTTCCTTTCTGTTAGCATATTTTTACCAATATAAAGTATATGTGTAAGATTGTTTTTAATTAAGAGAACCACATAACCTACATCATTAGAAGTTAATTTTTCCCCAGGAAAACCAGGCTATCTATAGAGTTTTTAATCAGATATTTAGAAAGTCCTTCTCCTAAACAAACAGTTACTTTCAAAAAACTTTGAAGCCCAGACGAGCAATGAGGTATTTAGATTCACCGGCTGCTGAAAAGAACATTCCATAATTTGCTGTATAAATTGCTAGCAATAAATCCCTATCTAGCAGAAAGTATCTGTGTGATCCATATATTGCTTTCATAAACAGCAGCAACAGCATACAGCTCACGTGATGCAGTAAATTATTTAAAAACTCAGCCGTTCACTCTGAAAGCCGCTGCCCTAACAATGACATTAATGGAGTTAATGGTGGGAATTGTGCCTACAGCTGGAAACTATGCTCCTGAGCTGATTACCCGTCAGGTACCAAATTTCTGGTTTGGAAAATCATGGAGGACATTATACAAATGAAACCCAAAGTCAGTTCTAGTGCATGCTGAAAGTTTTGGAAACCATTAATATGGATCAGGTAGGGGACCAAAGACTGCTAAATTGAGTAAAGAGCTTACTGAAGTGGAAATTGCAGACTGTAATTGCAAACTGACCCTGAGGGAAATGCCCTGGCTGGAAAGGATTCCCGATTGAATTTCATAAGCTTTTTTTGGTTTGTGTTTTTCATTCCAGCTTTATTTCTGACCACTTTCCCATCCTCCCCTCTCATTGGAGGAAGTGTAATTTCATGGTATTGAAATTAATGTGTTGTCAGGCTCCAAGAGGGCTCCTGGAGTAGGCTGGCTCCTTTGCTCAGTTTGGACCCTAAACTCCTGGCTGTAAGACAGCACTGAGCAGTAAACAAGCCACACCAACACAGCCAAAAGAAAGTGGCCCATTCATAAGAGTCACAGACCCTGCAAGATGAGGTGGATCAGTTTTCCTAAAGCCAGAAACTTCACTCCATATAAAGTTGTCTTACTTTGCACACTGGATATTTTGGGGGACGATGACAAGAACAGGCTGCAGCTCCTGCCAGTGAACACTTCAGTGCAATGGCTCTGCTCTGGGGCAGAGATCTGTGTGAGCTTTGGGACAAAGAGCTTGAGGGAAAGACCCCCAAAAGACTCCATGAATTCTGAAGTCAAACTTTGTCTTCACAATGTGGATATCACATCCGAACAGGCTTTTTCAAGCTGCAGGCCTCCTCATCATGGTTATGAGTGCCTTAAGGACTCTAGTCCTCCAGGGCTTGAGTTTTCCTATTGCCTCACAGTAACAGCCAAAGCAGTCCCAGGCATCAAGCCTCAGGGACGGAGAGGTCAACACCTCATTTTTTGCATTCAGGGGAAAAAAGCATGCTCAGTTATGCAAAAGAAGCACAGACATAGTCACTCATTGCACACAGGGCTACCAAACATACCAGTTTTCCTGGACCTGCCTGGCAGGAAGAGAGCGCTGTTTTTTGTCTGGGATTTCCAAAGGCACAGCATCCCAGCAGGCACCATAGCTGTGACGAGGTGGCTGTAAGCCCTGAGGTCATTGGCAAACAGCCATTTGACCTGCATGGGCCAGCATGTCCGGGAAGAATTACAGATCTGGTAAACACACTGCTTCAAAGGGTCTGAGATCTTCAAACATACAAGGACAAGAGGAAATTGCAACGATAGTAGGTAGGAAAGGTAGGAAGAAATTGAAGAAAATAAAGTGTTATGGACTTCAGACACATTTCAGGACAGAGGTGCTCCTGAAGATTGGTCTGATGGGAGCAATGAACTGCTCAGAACAAGTAGATTCCCTTCAGTTGTGCTTGCCCAGGCTTCCTTCATGACAAAACCAGGCCTTGGGGAAGGAAGGGCTGGTATGAACCCAGGCCCTGCTCCAGTCTTGGCCACTGTGAGCTTCTGGACATGGGTCTTGCCAGTTTTACGATTTAGGCATACTGTAGAAAGAAGGCACAGATTATCTTGACTTAGTCTCTTTTACGTATAACATTTGAAAAATTTTGTTGAATAAGCATATTAGGGAACAGAATTCGGTGTACAGGAGAGTCTCTTAGAGAAAATCTGCAGTGTTAGAGGTATGTTTGTTAAATGACTTTTCAGTTCTTACCACCTTCTTATTTCTTTTAGCTAAAGACTGCTCTAATTGTCTCTCTGTATTTTACAGCTGAGAGTTTACGCCCAGCCACAGCAAATACACACAGCAGAATATGCAGCAAATGTAACAAAAATTATATTCGACTTCTTTGAAGAGTACTTTAATTTGAGTTATTCTCTTCCAAAACTAGGTGATTATTAATACTTATATTTTTCATTTTCTTAATTCACTGTCATAGTTATGATTCTTCTATGTGTCTCTGCACTTTGGTGGAAAACAGCATGAAAGCTTTGGGTTGCTAACTGCTGATATTATGACAGGATATTTGAAAACTGTATGCATGTAGTTCAAGATGTTCTTAAATGTCATGATGGGAGGATTGGTCTCACTAACAATTTAGTTACTAACTCTCACAGTCCAGTTTGCTGAACTGAAGCACTGTTCCTGGTATGGTTTTAACGTCTTGTGGAAAATCAGGGGAAGCATTGGTGTCATCAGCAAAGGAACATCATGAGCTAAAACAGAGCCAGAAGTTTGAGAAAAATATGTACCACTTGCATGGGAACTTCTGGGCAAAAGTCAACAGTGAAATAAGTGAAGATGTAAACTGCCATTGAGCACAACATACTATTTATTAACCTGAATGCAAAGTGAATGTGTATCCCCTTCTTAGAAAGATGAATGTGGTCCAGTACGTAGCTCGTAGTTTCTACTGCTGGGCTAAAGACTCAGAGCTAAACAAGAGTGGGCACACTATCAAATTTTGCCCATGGTTACAAAACTAGTGAAGAAAAAGTAGTGCAGTTGGGCATCCTTTAGGTTGAGCTATCTGGACTCTGGATCTAATTTGTGCAGTTTGATTTAATAAAGTTGGGAATGTAAACAGAGTTTTGGAAATGCCCTCTCCTAAGACCTCTAAAGAGGCAATTCAGTTAGGTTCATGAACTTGATGGAAAAATATTAACTACAATCAGGTTAAGGCAATGTAATGGGGGAAAAAACCCTCAAAACTTTAAAGACAGTTAACAATACTATGCAAACTTTTTATTGGCTATTCATACACCTACCTATCAAGCTAACCCGTATTACTTTAACAATGGATTTTTACCTCCTCCTTTCAAAACATCATCTGAGTTTACTGTAAAAATCTGTTTGCCTTTCAACAACAACAGGATGAGGGAAACCCGTTCATGTTGTTCTTTTGCACACTGTTCCCCACTAATAATTGGGACTATATCTCATCTATGCTTCATATTCAAACTTTCATTTCCATAAATGCCTGATGACTTTGCCATGTCAGAGTATGGATAGGGGCCTGTCTGGGCTACAGGGTGGACTAGTAACCCCAGGTCAGCAGTACCAGAGGGTAGATGCTTTTGCAGATTTCATACTGTTTTTTTCAGAATGTCTGTTGGATCACAAACCTTGACCAACTATGTTGTTCCCTCAGTATTAAAAGTCATCTAGATCAAACCTGATGAATGAAATGTGTTTCTACATAATGGTTTATCTAAATATTGTATTTCACATTGATTTATGGATTCTGGCATTGTCATTCTCCTTGTGATCCTCGTTTTGACAGTCAGTGAAGCCCTTGCCAGACTACCAGCTTTGATTCCGTAATGAAATTGTTTAAATTAAATTAAGTAATTCCTATTTTCTGTTAGGGTGGAGTGAGGGTTGTTTGTTCTATTCAGTTTTATATCCATCCGTACTTTTTCCCTGACCCACATAGAAAGACTGTGATCATTATTTGCAGAAGAAAATACCAGTGCAATTGAGTCCACAAGTCTCATTTAAACCAGTATTGATTACTGACCATAAATGAGTGACCCCCACAAACTGCCAGGAGTAAAAGCAGATGTTGTTCATTGCATGGGGGATTTACTTCAGTTAACACGTCAATAAATATTTTTAGTACAACAGTGTGACAAACAATGACATATCTTATTACGCTACAGATAGTTTCAGGAGGTTTAATGCCTACAGCACATCCCCAGACAATACTATTAATTTCTGGAGCCAAAATTAAGTAATGTATAATAAGCACACTCCCAGGAGGTGGCATAGCACCACCTTGCAGGACAGATCCTCAGCTAGTGCGACTGATCTAGCTGCATTAATCTCAGCAGAGCCAGGGTGCTTGCTATTAGCTGCTGTAGGCCAGTACTCTGTTTCTTAGACACAGGTTACAGACTGCAGTCCACAGCAGTAAGCCAGAACTACAAATAGCAAGCAAAACAGGCTGTGAATACACAGAAAGAGGAGAAGCCAAGTGGCTCAAAGGATATAGCAGTAATCATGTTCTCTTTCTTTCGATGTAGATGAAATAGCTATTCCAGATTTTGGGACAGGTGCCATGGAGAACTGGGGGCTGATCACATACAGAGAAACAAACCTGCTGTATGATCCCAACGAGTCGGCCACTTCCAACAAACAGAGAGTAGCTGCTGTGGTAGCCCATGAGCTCGTTCATCAGGTATGTTTTAGAACACAAATAATTTTTACAGTCCTTCAAATGTGTAGTCACAACATTTTAATCTTGAAAATAGCGTCATTAACTCTCTTTCGGGATCTTCTACGTGTGCTCACAATTTGATTGCAAAATATTGTGTTAAAACAGCTCCCCATTAGAGCTTTAAAGTAGCGTAATTACTGCCTTTGAATTTTTCTCAGGAAGCTAGATGCTCGGGTCCAGACTGCGAGCTAGCTTATGAAAATCTGTCTGAAATGTCTTAAAGGAACTAATTTGCATGTGCAGATGTCTCTTGGGCAAGCAAATAGGGACAACTATACACTGTGAAGGCTGTCTGAAAACATATCCTTGCAAGCACAAATCATCAAATCAGGAGGAAGAAACTAAAAATATTTTCAATGACACATGAATCATTAGCAATCTCCCCAGTAATATATAATTTTGTAATAAAAGTGATGTTTTAACACTAGGCTAGGGCTAATTTCCTATTTAAACTCCAGAATTATGATGATTTTCTCTCGCAACAGGAAAAGTGAACAAATCAATGTTCTATGTGGAGATGTGAGATACTGAAATGTGTATTTACCATTTATCTAACACTATATCTTTCAATGTTTGTAATTGTAGTGGTTTGGAAATATTGTGACCATGGACTGGTGGGATGACTTGTGGTTAAATGAAGGATTTGCCAGTTATTTTGAATTCCTGGGAGTAAATGCTTCAGAACCAGATTGGCAAATGGTAATTATTTCTGTTTTGTGGAGGGTTGGTGGCACTGCAGAGAGCATTTTGGAAGGGAGTAAAATTTAGACAAGGACAATGAAGACTCAAAAGTGTATTTATAGAAAACTAACATAGTACAGTGCAACATAAAGAAAAAGTTACTTTAAGATTTTCCATCTACCTACATTATGGCTTTAAACAAGTCAAAGTAAACTTTTTAAAGTTTTATTCTGCAGGGAAGAGTCATTCCTTTTTAACAAGTGAGTCAAGTGTTTGGTTATTATTATGGCAAATAATACCTACACGGATTCTGGACAGAGCTTTAGCAATTTTGCAAGGTTGTTTAAAGGTACTGTTGAAGATGGAGATTCCCCTGTACTTAGTCAGTTGAGTTGTAATGTCTCTTCACAGGACTTGCCTTAGGGTTGTTATCTGACCTAGTGAGGATTGGGAATCTTGGCCTTTCTCCACAGCTTGGGCTATTTGTCAAGAAAAGTATTAGATCCCTCACTGATCTGCTGCCAGTATTCTATTATTTCAATAATTTCTATTGTTTCAAATGTTCCTACTCAGACAATCTCTGCTTCACACAGCGCAAAAATAGGTAGTGATAGTGGATGGCCCGCAGCACTAAATGTGCAGCAAAACCAACTCCAGTTACTTTCGGGGGTTGCAGACAAAGATGGTAGCCTTAAATACGCATTATACTCTGAGGAAAGATAACAGCGTGTGAATAAAGGGAGGTTTCCTACTCTCTCCTTCCTCCTTTCCAAAACAGATGTGATGATGCATAGCATGCATATTTCCCCCAGCTGTCCAGGTGTAATGAGATTCTGGCTGCTAGAAAATGTATAACATATGCCAGTGGAAGGAAGCAGGATAGGTTTTGCATAGATTAAGCCCGTTGTCAAAATCTACTAGCCCCTGGGCCTAGTGACCTTAGAAGCAGGCAGTGCCTACCTGGTGCTTCCCCTACATCTCTCCCTGCTCCCCATAAATAACTCTTCTCTTTCATGCTATGTGAGTCTGAGAACAAAACCATTCTTGGGTCACTTCTTTTACACTTTGAAATAGAGGATCTGACGTGCTAACTACATACGAAAAATTTTAATTACTAAGCCTAAATTTTAAAAGACCTTTTAGTATCTAGATACCATGTTCATTTAAAATCTAGAGTAATTTCAGAGTTATCATCCTAGTGAGTATTAGAAGAAGAAAACTAAACAGAAATTTTTTTTTTCATCAATATTGATTAGCAAGTAAGGGAATTTTGACTGAAGGTCACTTCATCTTTTTAAAAAATTATAATCACTTTTAAAGAGTTATAAACCTTGGGATTAGGAATGCTGTCTCCTTCCTCCCTCCTTTCCTTCCTCCCCACCTCCATTTTTGCAAAAGGAGCCCATAATGCTTTGCAGATACTATCACACTGCTGAAATTGGTAATACAGGCTCCTTTTTTTGCCTACTGAGAGTTTTTGTGTGTTATGATACACATGGGAAAACAGGATTTGCAAAACATAATTCATCTCGGTTAAGTAAAAAAATGTATCCCTCCCCTTTCAGACGTAAGGTAAGAGTTTGTGAGTCCTTCTTCAGAGGAGGTGACATTTCATTACGTTTCCAACTGCCTCCCCCTAGAGAAGCTGCAGTTCAAGCTACCTATTTTGTGAAGTTAGGCATCTAGTCCTGCTTTTGTTTCTATTCTAATATCTTCTCTTTCTCAGCTTGAACAGGTTTTAATTGATGATGTGCTTCCTGTAATGAATGATGACTCATTACTGTCTTCCCACCCAATTGTGGTCGACGTGTCATCTCCAGCTGAAATCACCTCTGTGTTTGATGGGATATCCTACAGTAAGGTAGGATATTGTCCTCTTGTGACTTTGGATCCAAAGACAGTGGAAGCTTAGGAGAAGAGATAAAAGTCAGGGAAGCTCATAATTGTAACTCCTAACCCACTTGGACTGTGTCTGTGTGGATCTTTTTTCTGGGACATTCCTGACTGTGGTCAGTGATTATTCAGTCAAAAGCGACTGCGAGAGGAGCAGTGCAGCCAGAGTCCTGGCGCAGCCAGAGCCCCAGTCAGCTGCTGTGTGCCATGCAAACCTGCTCACAGCATGAAGAGGAGCAAGAAAATCATAGCGTCACCAGATTCTTCCACTGGAGTTGTCAGTTTTAAAATTGTCCTAAACCAGCTACCACAGACCTCTACCAACACCTCACGCTAATGCAGCCCAATTATATCAAGCCTCATGATCTAATGCAAGGGCAGACATCCAGGTGTCCTGTCTCACTTCCCCTTCACACCTTCGGGGCAGTTTAACTTCTATTTTGAGGAAGCAAGGCAGGGAACCAAGCAGTGAAAACAGGAAAGTAACATTTTGTCTCATGTTGCTCACAGTATCCCAGCTATCCGAGAAGCCTTAGCAAAGATAGGCTACCACCAGCCTCTGCTGGCATTGCCCCTAAACTGGGGGGTAAGTTAGCTCCACGTTTCACTGAGAGTTGTGGAGCTCAGGACTGACTTGGCATACAGTAGTCTGTAGCCCAGGAGGAGGCAGAAGACATCTCATTAGGTATTTGACAAGTTTTTTTGCTAATCCTTGGGCTGTCCCTGTCAGTAGCACTGGGGACCTGTGCTATAAAGTCTCTCTCGTGAGCCAGCTGGAAGCAGTTGGAAGAATGCCTTGGGTCTTGGGTCAGCCATCTCCCAGACTGGGTTGCTTCTGACCCTAAGACACCATGTTTGGGTTTACAACTTCTTGTGTGACTCTGTCAGTGTTTCCTATCTGATGCCATAACAAGTTTCCACTGAAAACACAAAATCCACCATTATTAAATCTTACTTGTTGCTTTCCCTCCAAGTTCCCATTATCAGCTAAACATAAAGTATGTATTGCATTGCCTTTAGCTTTAGCTGAGCTGGAGTCTGTAGCCCTAGATATTACTTTTATTACCTAGACTTGATCCATCCATTTCCATCAAGTTTTCTGGTTTCAATTGTTAAATCCTCTATCCAACAATACAACCAGTATTTATTGCATCATAAATGCCTCACAGTCAAATCATAAACTATGTGAAAACCTGCACTGTGTAACACTGTCCTTAAATCAAACTAACAAAAGTCAAGAAACATACA
This sequence comes from Opisthocomus hoazin, assembly GCF_030867145.1. NCBI lineage: Eukaryota > Metazoa > Chordata > Aves > Opisthocomiformes > Opisthocomidae > Opisthocomus > Opisthocomus hoazin. Next base: position 55,249,643 of record NC_134418.1, on the reverse strand, counting down.
GAGCTAAGTCAAATACTCTGGACAAAAAAGTATTTTAGTGGTGAGCTAAACAAGAGACCCACTTTTGTATGGTCTGAAAAAACAATGGAGAAAAAAAATCCTATTTTATACTTGTGTCTGTGCCTAGATAATTGCTAGATGAACTCATTTGTTTTTTTAAGCGAAAACACTTGAGGACTCGTGCATTGTTTGGGAACAGTCTGCTTGGGGTATAATTTGGCTTAGGATATAATCTGGCTTGAGCGAGGAAGTTTTCATGTATATTTAGCTCAAATTACTGTTGGTATTTATATACAAATGCATGACAAAATTAACTTGTTTCTTTTTTGCTTTATTTTGGCTTCTCTTTTGCACTTCTCTTATAAAAACAATCTCCTCATGATAATATTCATCACTAAACAAATAAAGCATAATTTGGAATGCTCTGTGTTAGTTTTACCAGAACAATTACAGGCCTTATACAATCCTAAAACTCTAATGAATTACCTAAGGGTCTGTGGAGTCATTGCAGTGTATTCTGTAAGGGAACCTCTAACTGCTGTATGATCAGTAGGGCATTATGCACCTAGGAAAGATGTACTAGAGTAGGGTTGGTGACTACACAATTAATGTATCTAATTTTTTTAATATGATCTTAGAAAGTAAGTGCATCTCACCTCTTTTGCAGTTTAATCATCTCTCTTCGTCTGAAATATTGTATTAAAGTAACAATGAGATTTTTTCATTTATTACCTTTTCAGAGAACAGATGCTTAATAAGTTCTGCTATAAATTTGTTCTTGGACCCCCACATTTTTAGAACGTCTCAGCTAAAGAAGCTTAGGATTAAACGTTCCACATTTCTTCCACATACAATCTTGTCATATACTTGGCAATTACTACAACTCTCTAAGAAAAATTATGTGGGTGTTGATAAAAGACTCCCCCCCGCATCCCCATCAGACAAGGTCAGCTATTCAAATCAAAGTCACTTTCTCGAACCTCCCCAAATATTTGAGAGAAAGAAAAATTAGGAAGACACTGGAGTTTCTAGAACCAGTGATTTTGTTAGCATGTGTTTTTCTCAAACACACTCCATCATGAAGTATAGAGGAGGGACAAGAGTACGGGAAAGAGACTGAAAAACAGTAGTAGAAGATGCAAGGGGCTAGCTATACATTGCACTTTAAAGCAAAAGAAATCTCCACTGTTCCCAAATGCATGCACAAGTGCATATTTCTACTCTGACTTTTAATATAAATGGGAGGGGATGGTCTATGTGAGGTGGTGTCAGATGAGAAGTGACTGATAGATGAAGCTGAGGAACTAAGATTCCCTAGTGCATACATGGGGCCTTACGATCACCACTAATCATAAGCAGCCTTATGATTACCACTAATGGATATCTGTTCTAACTTTTACTGAATCATTTTTTAACATATTTCATGGCAAACACATTAAATTACTGTGTCAGCAAAGAGTCATCTGCTGACCACCTTGCCTCTGCAACATTAGTCTAGAGAGCAGTCTGAGGTGTATCTGTTCAAACAGACCTTCTGCTGTGACTCGTGCAGCCAAGTTGTTATTCTCAGACACGTAAACAGGGGAGAAGGGATTTACTGATAATTCAGATAACTCTCTTGTTTTCATGGGACAACTGGATTTTTAAAACATTCAAAGCATTAGGCTTTCAGCTGCCCTTTGATTTAGTTCAGAAAATGAAAACACGCTAATCCTAAAATGGTATTTTACATTTTAGATTGGGTTTGCACTGCTTTTGTTCTTCATCACTTTGTGCCCTTACTCTTCTTTCTTCCACATGACTCTTCTACTTCTTTCTCCTGTCTTCCCTTTGTTTCTTTCTTCTTTCAAGGTCCTAAATGTTTTTTTTTCTGTGTCACCCAATTAAGTAACTTCTCTGATCTCAATTCTACCCCACTTCAGAGGCGAATGCTCTTACACCAGTCCTCAGCAAAGCTCATTCTGAATCTTGAGATGGCATCCCCAATATGTAAAGCCCCAGACTTCCAGAATTTTTGGAGTTCCCTACCTGCTCGGTGTTCAGCAGAAGTCACGTCCTGTATTGGGCTGCACAGCTGCATGGGGCTAGTTCCCCAGCTGCCTTCATCCCTGTCCTGTTCAAAATGAAACACAGAGCCCTGTTCACACAAACTGGTAGAGCAGCAGGACATTAACTCCCAGCAGGAAGGCTCGGGAGCCCTTCCACTGGCACAGCTGAACTCAAAAGCAGGTATCTCCTCACAGCTAAAGACCAACTTCCACATCCAGAATTAAGGTCTGACAGGCAGGCGTGCCATGCCATGAAGGAATTAGAAAAACCACTTCCTTAGTTACATAGCTGAATTCTATGGGGCCAAGCTCTTTTCAGTGGTGCCCAGTGACAGGACAAGGGGCAATGGGCACAAACTGAAGCACAGGAAGTTCTGTCTGAAAAGGAGGAAGAACTTCTTCCCTCTGAGGGTGACGGAGCACTGGAACAGGCTGCCCAGGGAGGTTGTGGAGTCTCCTTCTCTGGAGATATTCAAGACCTGCCTGGACAAGGTCCTGTGCAGCCTGCTGTAGGTGACCCTGCTTCGGCAGGAGGGTTGGACTAGATGACCCACAGAGGTCCCTTCCAACCCCTACCATTCTGTGATTCTGTGAATTCTACTTTTGCCCTGTAAAATATTCATTCACAGGTTGCTTTTTAGGCGAATGGAAAGCCAGTGTCAAAGCACCATGCAATGACCATCTCCCCTTTCCCTTTGCCCTCAGGGTGCATCGATCCTCAGAATGCTTCGAGACTGGATTACACCAGACCTCTTCCAGAAAGGCTGTCAGGTAAAGATGGCATCAAAACACACAGAAATGTAGCCCATCCTTTTGTGACGGTAGCAAAACCATTATTCAAAAAGTGAGTAGCAGATGTCCTGGTATTAGTAGCAAAAGTATTAAATACATTTCAGTAATGAGTGGACAATATCAAGAGGAAAAAGTTTCGTGTTCCCACAGAAGCAGGAAAGTGAACTGCATGAAGATTTGATAGCCTGCCAGTGAGGACCTAAATTCATGACAACTTTTCTTGGAGAAACCTCCTCCATGCCACTGTTATCTAGTGGTCAGCTAGGATCCCCTCATTGAGCTGTAAAGTATGTCCAGTTCATAGTCCTTTCTCATGGAGGAAAAAGTGCAATGTTACAAAATTATGGAAAGAAAAAATGGGAGAAAGGAGCCCTCCCAGAAAGAGAAAGGTTATCTGCCCTTTCCTCTGAACCGACATCCATCATCTCTGAGGAGTTACAGGGCAGATTTACCACATGTGTTCTTACCTCCCTCCCGGAAAGTACATTTATGGGCTGCTACAAGACAGCTGTATTTTCCTTTATTTTTCCTTTTGCATATGCAATCAGGACAGTTCCACAAGGTGGATCCTGTCCCACAAGAGACTAATACTTCTCCTCTACTCAGAGCCTTCAAGAACATTAAAGCAGGTAGCTGTGGTTAACAGTGAAACAAACAGCACCATCTACTGACTAAACATCACCAGGATCCAGATAACAGGGTAGGAAAGCACTCCAGCAGGCAAGGTAAGACACAGGACAGGAATAGTGTTTAGGAGGTGTAAACACCTAGCTGAATCCCGTTATTCCTTATAAAAGTAATTTTGATCACAACTTAGAGGTGACTAGTCTTTTCTGCTTCCGCTCTGAGCCCACAGCTAGTCAAATCTCCTGAAATAGCTTCCTCCTTGTAAACAACCTCTTAGATTAGACAGAAATTTGCAACACTGTCCATTCAAACAAAATACAAAGAACTCTTCAAGTACCCATTTATTTTGTACTAACAAGTCATACTGGAAGATGCTAACTTTTAGCTTTATGGGATGCACTGGAAAGCAAAGGAACTTCATCAGCTGAATATCGATCCCTTTAACCTCCTACTCACAATACTACTATCCATGGACAGATACTCTGTACAACTGACCTGTACTCTCTGAATCTCTGTACAACTGAGTATATGTATTGTTTTCACAGGCAAAGAAGAAAGACCTGGTAGTATTTTAACAGTCTTCTACCTCTCTCTAGGCATATTTGAAGAACCACCATTTCCAAAATGCCAAGACAGACCAGTTCTGGGAAGCTCTGGAAGAGGTATGTTTTGCAGCAACCCAAACCTTTGCTAATAAAAATTTCATATCTCACCCGCTTGCTTCCATTTGCCAGACTTTTTACATTCTGTAGCTCTTCTGTTGATGAAAGACCACAAGCTAGGCAGCCTCCCAGCATCTTCCAACATATCTTATTTCTAGCAAATATTATTATTTCCTCATTTTTTTGCATAAGACTATGGGAGTGGAATAAGAAACAAGAAATGAGGCCTTGCTAACACACAGCCTACTACTGAAACATTCTCCCCACAACTCAAGCTTATTTCACAGGTGAAAACACCCCTCATCCACCACACACATGCACCCAATACTCTCCCTTACCTCTAACCATATTCACCTGTTTGAAAGCTCTCAACAGTATTGCTTCCTAAGAAATTTTGGTGCTTATCTCTGTCTCTAGCTTCTGAGTCCCAGCTGGGTCTTCCTCTGTGCTACCATTTTCTGATCTTCCCTTTTCCTTGAGGCTGGGCTGTTTCTTTCCATCTATCTTATTACCCCCAAAAGTCCACCTGCATACTACCAGGTTCTTCCCCTCATGATATTTCCTTTTCTTCCACTGCTGTGGACACTGACACAGCCCAAGCTGCTCTCTTGTGTCTCCTTTCAGGTTCTCATCTTCTCCTTGGTCCCAGACTTCTTCCTGCTTAGCAGGACTTCTTCCTGCTCTCTCTCTGGTGTTCTGCATCTTCACATCATCTGCCTTGTCTACAGAAGGAAACAGTGATCCCAGCTCCCTTCCCTCACAGGTGGCAGCCTGGGAAGGCAGTGGCAGCTTTCTCCAGATCTAGTCCCTAGGTCAGAAGTTCATGGTCCACAGAATGGATCAAATTTTACATTGGTGCAGCTGCTGGTGGTTAATACTGGGTTGTCCTTCACATCCAGAAAAGGACATGCTGCAAGGGGGGTTCTGGCGTTGAGAAGTCTCTTTATGTCCTTTGCATCCTGTTCAGTTGTTTCCTCAGAAAAAACACAGAGGTCTTAGAGCATACAAGGTGCCTCAAAAGCTCCTCAGTATTTCTTGTTCGTGTTACTGGCCAGTCTCCTGCCCACATACTTCTCTTTTCCTCTGTCCATGTTCAAGTTTCCAGCTCATCCCTGCTTTAAATGACAGGCACCATAAAATGATTTAATGGAGTATGTTTTGTACTGAACCTGCTCTTTCACCTGCTCCTTTCTGCTCTTCTTCCTCTCATTATCAGAGGTGTTTATTTTTTTCCTCTTTGGATTGAATTTGCTTTTTCACTGTCACCTCCTCCCATCATTCATAGGCAAGTAATAAACCTGTGAAGGAAGTCATGGACACATGGACTAGGCAGATGGGTTACCCTGTTTTGGAGATGGGAAGTAATTCAGTATTCACACAGAAACGTTTTCTCTTGGATCCCAGTGCAAATGCTTCTTATCCTGATTCCGATTTTGGGTAAGTTCCTGCTGTAAATCTCTATCCAAAACAGGTAGGAATACTGTAAAAATACTCTCACCAACTAACACACGCGTAGGCAGTGTTATATCCATTCTTGCTAAACCAGCAGAAAGTTAGATACAAATATTTCATGTTTAGGACAGCATCAGCCCTTTGTCTCAGGGTTTCTTTATCAAACACAGCAGAGTAAAATTGGGCAAGGTCTCTCAGAAAAATCTTCTTTCCACTCACAAACAGCTCAGATGATTTGAAGTCATCTATAGAACCACTGAAAATTCTAGCCTGCCTGACTAAGGAAAACTGACACAGAATTTTCTCTGTCAAGAAATCAAATACCATGATCCAGGTATTTTGTACCACAATAGCTTATTCCTTTTCTTATATGGTATAGGACCTATAATACTTCACAGGATCTTTACATACTATACAGGGTCTTCTCTACATGTCTTAAAAACAAGAATTACTGTGAAATAGCTGGTCATGCATAAATGTTGTTAATCCTCACCAAGAGCTATTTTTGCCCATTTAATTTAGGATGGTATTGCTTAATTTTAGCCATCTAAAAGACAGTTGTCTAGTGCAAGTTAGACATCGTGGGCTCTTACGTGGCCAGACAGCCAGCCGCAGACATTCATCTAGTCTGTTCAAGACAGGTGGGATAATGTATAGGAGCATATTTGTTAATTAACTGATGACTAACCTGAGGGGAGGACTCTACCTGTGGGTTGTTGGACCTGCACAAAAAAATGGCTCAGCTGTGCCATGGCTTTAACCAGCTGAATACCTGTTCAGAGCTAGCATTGTGTATATTCTCAGCCAGCCCCAGTTTTGAGGCAATACAACTTTCCAAATGCTTCAGTGAAAGATATCCAAATTAAGCCATATTAGAAAGGTTTCTTTCCTTGCACTAGCCCAATACAACTAAACCAGTAAAACTTGCCTGTATGAACCAGAACTAAATCTACTCAAATGAGATTTTCTGTTAGCTTGTACTAGTTATTTTAATACAATGAGCAAGAACAAGGAGAAAATGAACAGTTGTGGCCACTTAATCTCATTCTGAGTACAAAGAAAAAACTTGAGCAAGGAGAAGTCCTACAGTATTGGCAGTTTTGGATAGGTATCATAAGAGTTGGAATGAGATAATTACCCATGTATTCTCAATGTTGTACGTCTCCCAACATAAGCAGAACAGTCTGCGGGCTTTTGAAGAAACTCTAGCTGCAAACTACAGCACAGTACCATTTAACAGCTGGTGCTTCAGATTATTCAGGAAAATACTTTCTGTTAAAAATGTTGACTTCTTGCACTATGCTCTGAGGTAGCGCTCAGAAATCCTGCTTTTGCTTGACTTGAAGATTTACAGTACATTGCCATTTGTCATTTCTTGAGTAGAAATCCCAGCACTGTTCCTACCTTAATCTGTCAAGAAGCTGAGCTGTGCACTGCCTCTGCTATTCCCAAAGTGAGAGGGGAAATTGATTCTGCAAGTGTAGTTTTTATAACGACTAATATATAATATTAATATTATCTATTCTGGGACAGACTTACTCCCTTGACTAAAAGTCAGTCCACCGAAAACCAATACCTCCTTCTTCCACCCTCAGAGATGGGGATGAGGAAGCTCCTGAAGAGATCCTACACCAGACGGGAGTGGCCTGTTTCATGTCTGGGTGCAGGGTTTTGATTAAGCAGTGAAAACTCCAGGCCTTGTGTATGTTTTATTCTCTGAACCCAGAAGGGATAGTCTCCTGAGCTGTCTGCTTGTTTCAGTCTTGATTGACTTGAAAGAGTCTTCTCCTGCATGGTGGCACTCAAAAGAAATGGAAGTTCAATAACTCGTGCTCTTAAAATAATGCTGCTGGGCAAGTGTGTAGCTACAGCATAGCATGTCAGGAATATGTACAGTTAACTGGACACAACTATCATATCTTATGCCCTGGGAAGACTAATCTCAGGAACATATAAAAAAAAAAAAGAAATAAAATCCCCCTCATTAAATGAATTTACAAAACCGGTTTAAAAAAAACATCTTTTATGGGCTTTCTCTTGGAGATATATACCACTGGGGCCTCTGACCAAACAATAACCTCTCCAGATTCCATGGTAGCAAGCTCCATAAGAGAACTAGTAAAATCTAGAGGTGTTTGTTACAATATTTTTGTTTAGAAGATACAAACTAATAGCTGATCTTTCATTCTGGAGGCAGCAAGAGATGCCATAGCCTTAATTTTGGTATTTCCTGGAAGTTAATGGTCATTCACTTAATCCAGAGTTGTAAAGACAACTCAGATTTTCCTGTAGCACTGGTCACAAGGGGGTTTAAGAAGGAAGAAAAATATCCCTGAGATTGACTGTAATATGCTAACATGGAACAGCAGCTGACTGCTCAAAAGGGCTTCATAATTTTAGCAGCCATGTGCAGGCGGCTGTGCAAGTATGCTTACGGCATGCTCTGCTGTCCCATTTCCCTGACTGCCTGGTCATGGCCTTGGTAAGGCAGTGCTATGGTTCCCGTCCAGCCCAAATGTCTCAGCTTCGTCCTGGGCATACCTCGGACTGAAGAGCCTGCACCTACCCATTGCAGGCATTCAAGGAATTGAAGAGCAAGAGGTAAGGTCACAATTGGCTCCCAGTGCTTTATAATGGAGGAATTAGGGTTGTCTTGGAGCAGAAAAACAGGCTGGAAAAGGCAAGATGACCTGTTGACTGTGTGGCAGTGGTTGCTTAAGCTCTTAGAGTTTTCCCATCTGTAAAAAAGATTTTGTAATACTCAACCACTTATTTCAAGTCAGCGTTGCACAGATTAACTGGTGTCTGCACAAAGCCCTAAACACATCAGCATTAACACTGACATCAACCATCCACATGTAATAATCTTTTACTAAATTAATTGCTTTATACCCTGCTAGATTATTATCTGACATGACATGAAGATACTGCTTAGCAGAGCTGCATGTTCCAGAGCTGTGGTAATAAGCTACACAACACAGCATAATGGAAATTCATTCACATGATATCTCTCTGATTATGGGAATTATTACCCTCTCCAGCATGTGGAGTCACCAAGAGGTGAAAATTGCATTCAGAAGGACATGGGCCTAGCAGTTCCTTTGATTTTCAAAAAAAAAAAGAAAAAAGAACCAGATAAATTGTGCAGCTTTCAGACTTAACTTTAGGTATGTAATTAACACAGTACCGTATTCATTTGACCATTACATCAACACAGGACACTGGACAAAATCTTACTCCACTCCCTTGCTCAGTCTACCAGATGCATTTTGAGAACTACTGATAAATACAAAGTATTAAGACAAGTTACTGCTCTTCCCCATCTCTAGAGCATGAACATGCTCAGACACTTCACGATTTTTCTTTTGTTTTTCAGGGAATGTAATTGCCCCAATCATACCACACCAATATCTGACATTTTGTTGCCTGAATAGAGTATCATAGCGCAGAAACATCTTTACAACATAAACAACAGCTATTGGTAAAACGCTGAGGATTTTTTTACAAGGAATATTTGGTGAATGTATATGTACGTAAGCACACAGTTGGCTTCATAAAACAAGACATAAACATTAAACCAAATAAAAAGATACATTAGAGTTTTATTTTTAGCATTTGGTTTCAAATGTCATTTGATTCTCTTTCCCTTTAAATAATTTCAGTTACAAATGGAATATACCAGTGAAATGGAGACTTGAAAATTCAATTAATTATACTCTCTACAACACATCAGATTCTGAAGGTAACTTCCCCTTCTCTTTTAAGAGTAATGAATGGATAAAGCTTTTCAATGTCCTTAACAAGAAATAAAATACAGAATTAACTTTCATGCTTTTCAGTTTTCAGATCCGCAAACCAGCACACAGCTTGGTAGTGCTGAAGAGAGTAGTCATTTCTGCAATAAGATGGTTATTTGCCCTATATACACATTATGTCAATTTAGACCCAATTCAGTAAAGTGCTTAAGCATGTGTTTAAATCCAGCCCTATTCAAGGAAGTATCTAAGTGTACTCTTAATTATGATGTACTAAAATCAACGGAGCTTCGATAAGCCCTTCATTGAGTCCAAGAAAAGAGGTGAAGTGGGAGGCTGATGAATGCATCTGTGGCATGGTAAACTGGCAATCTGAGTTTAGTTAAAGAAAAAGAGCTACAAATTATTAAACCCATTTTCTAATGCTGATTACAGAAATTAGGAAATACCTACACAGGTATTTTTGATGATTGTTCTACGATGCAGTCAAATCTGAACTTATTCTAAAACTCTAGTGGCCAAAAATCGGGAAAAAAAGGAAAAAAACTACCGACTTCAGGAATTTTAAAATTTCATCACATGTTGGAATTTCAGAAATATCACAGTCAACTCTTCTCTTTTTGTACTTGTTTGAATGTTATCTGTTTAAAATGTAATCTGTCTTTTGTTCTGCTTTTTTGTTTTTTTTGCCTGGTTGCTTTCAGTATTCATGGAAATAAAGAAGTCTTATATCATGATACAAGCCAGAGATTAACACAAAGATGTTTTCCTTCTCTAACTTCCACATGACGTTATGGCAGGCTGCAAGGGGCTATTCACTGGACAAAGCCTGCAAAGGCATGATTAGGTGCTTACTTCTACACCCATAAAAATCTTGTCTAGTAAGGCAAATAGCAACTGTAGGGGAAAAATGCCTTTTGAAATACCTTATACAGGTCATCCAAAAAGAAAAGTGCTTTTAACTCCAGCCACCCTCAAACCACAGATTGAAGACCACTGCTTTCAATGGGCAATAGAAAAACTTTCATAACTAGCTGCCCCAACTGGACCAGGCCAAGCTTCTGAGAAAGGAACATTTTTCAAGGATTCATTCTAAATGGGAAATTCCTTAAACATCAGTGCTTGAGTAAAGTCTCAGTCTATTTTGTAATTCCTTTGTCTACAGCTACAAAAAATGAATGAGAGAAGGGTACAAGGAAGAAAATCCTTAAAAAGTTAGTTGAAATAAAATGAAAAATGAAACAAATGGAGGATAATATCTGAGAACTTTAAAACTAATAGTAATAATGAGGGTGAAAATCCTTTTAAAACAGATACTTGCAAGAACTCTTTCTTTGCAATTTTTTACTTTTTACAATGACACTAATTTTCAGCATCCTTACCCTAACCACAGTGATCTCCATTTTAAATTTAATAAAGTAGCTGGCCCAAGTAATTACACAATTACACTATTCTAAGGCAAGTGCTGACATTCATTAAAATCTATAACAACTCATCTTTACTCACAGCCATTTGAAAAATAAATAAATAAAATTAAAGCTTGGATCTCGTTGTGGTTTTCATTAAAACCAAATATTACTTTTGGAGTCCAGGAATCTCCAGTGAGTTCTGTATCATACAAGATGCACAAACTGATCATTGTTCATTTGTTTTGCAGGAATTATAATAGCATCTTCTCCTAACAGTTTTGTGAACATTAATCCAGACCACATTGGATTCTATCGGGTGAATTATGATAGTGAAAACTGGGACATGTTAAGCACTCTTCTGGTCAACAACCACAAAGTCAGTATTATAACCCTAGTCTGTCTGCTGGGTCTCTTACAGAGGCCTGTAGAGGCTGTTTTTTCTGCAAATGATCTATACTTTCTTGATCACTCTTTTCCTCTTTTCACACAGGATTTTTCAGCTGCTGACCGTGCAGGGATTTTGGATGATGCCTTTTCTTTAGCAAGGTAAATTAATTCCCTGCAGAGATTTCTACAGAAGTTTTTCACTTTCCATTGCCTATTGATTAGAATTAACTCAACTCAGGTGGTTGAAAGAAAATTTCTGAATAGGTTACAAATCTTAATTATTTATTGGCTTACTTTGTCCTCCAAAAGGGGCAAATTCAAGTATGCATTGGCAACTTGCAGCACCAAAGCAGGCAAAAGAAATGCTCCCTTTCAGTTCAGTGGTAGGAAAAAAGAGGGCTTTAACTGCACAGATCTTAGAAAGAGGTGGTTTTGCCATGTAAGTAACAATAATAGAAGCACTCTAGAAGTAATTAGGTGTCCAGAAAATCAGAGGCATGCCTACAATGCATAGCATGGCATTAGGAAGTTACCACCTCAGCTGTCTTGTTTAAAAACTTGCTTGGAAACTTCTAGCTCTTGTACCCAGCCACACTGACAAAGATAAACTTTAGGTGACCTTCTGTGACAGCCTGTAAGTCTGAATCTCCTCAGTCTTTCAGGATGTCTCCAGAACTAGCAATTCCTTTTTGTGTGACGTGAGTTAATGTCATCAGCTGAGGGCTACCCACTTCTGGGCACACTGGGATGCTGCACAATGTGAGCAGCCTCCTCGTGGCAGTGAGAGCTCCTGCAGCTAGACGTTGACCAACAGTGATCCTCAGTGCTCTCTTTGGAAAACACCTCCCAAGTTGCATTCCAGGCTATTTCCCCCCCCCCCCCCTAAAATTTATTATTTCAGACCTTCTAAAGTAAATAGTGTTCTAATATCTTTAAAGAAGCAGGATCTTCAAATGCATTAAAATAACTGACATTATGTTTTCTCCTTCCACAGACCTGGACTCGTGAATTACTCTGTTCCCCTGGAGCTCACAAAATACCTAACAAATGAAACAGACTATTTACCTTGGCATAGAGTTATATCATCTGTATCTTATCTTGCAAACATGCTTGAAGATGATACAAATCTCTATCCTCGATTTCAGGTGATGAAGCAAAAAAAACATTCCTGCATGGGACCACTGCATCTGGCAGTTCAGGATCTGTAACTGCAATAATATTGAAGTTCAAGTGATTTTCAGTGTTGCTGAGCTATGAGTATTTACTTTGTGCTACTGGACTCTTAAAAAAAAGTGCTGAAAACTGTTTAGTACTGATCTCTGAATTTCCTAAATTCTCAGTTCAGAACTATGCATTTGGAGGAAAGAAATTATGCCTAATTATTCTTATAATCCATCACCATAAGTCACAGTAGAAGTGTTAGTCAAGGCTGTCCGGCATCCAATAATGAAGTATATGTAGAGCAGCAAAATGTCTGACACCTCCCTCAGCACGAAGGATGGCTATATCTCAATGTGTCAGTGAGCAGGTTTGTTAGCTGACCTAACATGCTGAACATGATTTAGTGGTCGCCAAAATAAGTATGTCCTGAATTCAGCATTATCTCTGGAAAAAAGTTGTGGCGGTGTGTCCTTGCTGTACCCCAACCTTCATTTGGGAGCACAGACAAGGCTGGAGAGAAGCAGGTGGCTTTTGTCCTATCTGTGCATCAGTACCGCAGACATTCAGACCTGGCATGCTGTGGTGATCCAGAAAGATTGTGCATGTGCACGTTTGTGTTCCTTTTTCTTTAAGAGATGCTCGTCCTGGTAAAAATGAAGGAGAGTAAACTATGAACAAAAATATATTATTATTTAAAGAAATCCTCACAAGTAACCAACGCCCTTTTTCTACCTCAGGAATATTTTCGCTACCTGGTAAAACCCATTGTGGATCAACTGCACTGGAATGATTCTGGAGGCCATTTGGAGAGGTTGAATGATCTTTTTTTTTCCTGCTCATATTATTGATGGATTCAAAGAATGTTAAGCAGCAGGATAATATATGTCTCTCCCTCTATTTCTCTCTTTTAAAGGCTTCTTTGTGCATCTGTTCTAGACTTTGCCTGCAGTATGGATGACACAGAATCTTTGAATAATGCTTCCCAACTGTTCGAGCAATGGCTACAAGGACAAACGTGAGTGCTCACAGCTTTTGTGGTTGGTGAAGAACACAGCATGTGAGTTGGTCACAGATCTCAAGCAGGGAAGGGGCAAGAATATTCAAGTACTCTTTCTTTCTTTTAGTATTCCTGCAAATCTTCGACTCCTGGTATATCGCTATGGGATGCAGAACTCAGGTAACGAGTCATCGTGGAATTATATGTTCGAAAAATACCAAGAAACTTCATTAGCACAAGAAAAAGAAAAGCTGCTGTATGGCCTGGCATCAGTGAAGAACATCACCCTTTTGGACAGGTGATTTAAACACACAATGATTTTTCTTTCCCAACAGAAGCAACTGGTCACCATTTGCTCATTCCCCTCTCCTCTCTCCTGTGCTGTCATTTTTGTCAGATTACAGCATGAGGAATGCAACACGTTTTCCAGACCAGTTATCTAACACCCCCCTCTGAGATTGTACTATAGTGCAAAAAAAGCCTTGATCCTTTAGTGGAAAGATATTGAACACACGGTAGTTTCTGCACAGAATCAACAGCCTTCAGGTCTTCCAAAAGTGCCTTCACCCTGTATGATTATAGCTGCCTAATAGTTTAGCACCAGGAGAAAATCAGTCACCTATGTTTCCTCTATAATCAGTGAAGGGAGGCAGGACGTCCAGAGCACTGTTAATCCCACACCAGGAAAGGGACTTAAAATCAATGGGAAGAATTGCTTTTGGGTGTTGCCAGTCATCCTCCATTAGCTACAGAAGGGGCTGCTTAGACTAGATGTCTACCTTCTAAGAAGCCAAAATTTGGCAAACAACCTTGAGCAATTGTTATTAACACTCCTATGAAGGCATCCGTGTGAAGTCTCAATGCTCCCTGAAGTGCTGTGCAGAGGTGCTTGAACCAGAGGAGATGTGTTCGTGCCGCCATGGCATTGATGGGGAGTCTGGATGCTGCCCCAGGCTGGCCCAGCTGTCAGACTGGGCAAGCATCTCCCTAGGCTGCTGCTCTGCACAGCCACACCAGCTCCTTTAAGCTCGTCTGATAACTTTGCATGTAGTTGTACCATGTAGCAGAAATGTAGGCAAGCATTTTCACCAGGGCCATTCACCACTTTGTTGGAGACCTATCTAAATATCACAAGATGGAGCAGTATCTGTCTGGAAGAGTTCCAAGTTTAAACAAGATGAGACAAGGAAGTACAGGAGATTCAGGAAGAGTAAATATGAGTTAGAGTAATGAAAATAGTGGTAGGAGGCAGCTGTATTTCTAAATTCTTGTGACCACAACAGCCATAATCTAAAACCATGCAATAACTAATCACTGACATGATTAAGACATAAATTAATCAGCTAGATCAGCCTATATTTGCAGAAAATTAAAAAACTTCCCTGAAGCAGGGAAAACTTGTCTCTTAATTTACTATTTAAATAGCAAGGGAGGGGAAAAGAGCAAACAGATTGAGAAAACTGTCCTTTACATACAGGAAAAGACGACAATCCTTAATCCCAGTGTACAACAGTTTAAGGGTGTTCTGCAGCGGCTGCTGTGAAGCCATGACCACACTAGTCGTCTCCCTGTAAATGTACGTGCTGAGCGATCCCTCCATTCTGTCAGTCAAAACCATTTGTCCTGTAGCTGGAAGCAACTTGCAGCACTTGCAGGCATGTTATGCCCAAATGAATTTAATAATAATTAATAATAATAATTCTGCTTGGAAATGGGCTGTAGACTCTGGTGGTAATCACTTGCAAATATAGATACTAGCACCGCGTTATCTATCATCATCGTCAGTTAAGTCTACACTGAAAGTGTTAACTTATTGTTTGCTTCTCATGGTCTTGCATTAAAGGCTCTCATTGATTCTTATGGCTTTATGTTTAGGTATCTGAAATATATTTACAACACCAGCCTCATCAAAAGCCAAGATGTCTTCACAGTCCTGAGATACATCTCGTATAACACCTATGGGAAAACAATGACCTGGGACTGGATACGACTTAACTGGCAGTACTTAGTTGACAGGTACGCTAATGAACTAACTGGAAATGTCAGGTCTATGTCCATCTGTATATCTTGCTATATGCCAAGCCTTTCTATAGTTTCACTATACAGCTATAATCACTGGCCTTTGCACAATGAAAACTAAAAGTGTATTTGACACAATTATATCCATCTGCTGTGAAAAAGTACTTTGCTGCTAACTTGAAAATCATTCTTTCCCTAAATGATCGCTACCAATAAATGGTGATTAAAAAGTATAGAAATTTCCACCAAGGCTGTAGAAATCTGATTATTGCATGGAAATTAGTCAGTCATGTCTCTTCTCTTTCCATTGACTTCATAACAAGAAGACAGTGTATAGAATTTTTTTTAATTCCTTCTAGTGGTAACAGCAAGCAGCAGACATACAGATGAGCAGTGGAAGTAATAACAAACCTTTTAGCTTTGCTCCTCCCTATTTGAGTGACATCTCTCTCCTCTCTTCTCCTTGCTAAATGCTTGATGAGGGCACAGAAGCAAAGCATACCTGCAAGCCCAGAGCTGTGAACTGGACAGCATTTGTATTGCTGAGCAGTGATACACCTGATTTCCAGTATAAGTCATTAATTAAAAAAAAAATCTGCCAGAATAGATCACTCCAGTAGTAAACATATTTGAGAACAGCACAGATATTGTATAGCAGTACTTTTTTTCAAATATTTCCAAAAATTATAACATCTGGATGCATCTGTTTTATTGTAGAACAGCTAGAAATTTAAGCTTCAGATAATTAATTGTGACGTTTCTTTTTTAACGGTTTTGCATCAAATATCATTTATTAAATTGTTTTTCTAGATTCACTATTAATGACAGAAATCTTGGTCGGATAGTAACTATTACCCAAACCTTCAACACTGAGCTCCAGCTTTGGCAGGTATGGTGACAGTACTTCTCTTGGTTTTAAGTCAATGTGTTTAACCATCTACTGGCCAGGAAACTTGACTTTTTATCCTCTAAATGTATAAAGCATTATAAATTACTGTAAAACTATCCCAGTGCTACGAGCCTGAGCTTAAATATCTCTCCCAGCCAAAACTGACCTTTACCTGGGCCCTGTAAAAAGCCAGTTGCCCAACAGTAGTGTTGTTTTCTTCATGTCCATTCTTTTTCTCTCTTTTTTCCAGATGGAAAATTTCTTTGAGAAATATCCTGATGCTGGGGCAGGCGAATCGCCCAGGAGTCAGTCAATTGAGCAGGTGAAGAACAACATTGAATGGCTTGAAGTAAACAAGGAGGAAATACACACGTGGCTAGAAGCGCGGCTGGGCCCCTAAAGTCTTACTTTGTTAAAAATACAAGGCACTCATTCTGTGCCTTCAGATCCTCTGAGATATTTAGCAATGTGGATTTCTCACCTAGGTACCTTAGAGGACCAAGGGCTGGTATTTTTTCTACACTCAGGAGACGACTGCCAGAGCAGTGTTTGTGTAGTTGCTGATCCCAGATCCTGCCAGCACTTGTGTGTGGGAATAACTTTATATTTTGAGAGATGAATGTGCCTGAACAAACACAACAAGTGTTTAAAGTTGCTCAAGGCAGAATTGAGGGCAGAAACGGGGTCCTCGCTGATCAAGCTGGTCTCACTCCTTCTGCATACCATTCTGAAAAGCTACTTCTTGGTTCACACAGAAGTATATCTACTACACTCAGGGATTCCTTTCCCAATGCACCTCATAGGAGCTTTCTCCTGAAGGAAAAGGAATTAAGCAGTAATTTTAACATTGTCTGGAAATCACCCCTTATATTTATATCTGTAAAATTTCTACATTTGCTGATACTACAGAAAGGCCAGTTAAGCTTCCCTTTCCATTGATTTTTGAAGTTTAACTACCAGTACACAAGAGATCAATATTATCAGCTTCTTCAGTAATGTTATTAGTTGGGATTCTGTAGCTTGGGGTAGGGGCTGTCTTGGTTATTTTTGTCTTATTTCTACATCTTCTCAATAGAAGAACTTGTGGCAGCCATTACTGCAAACATGACGCAGGGTTCTTACTGTCTCTTTTCTTAGGGAAAAATTAAACTTTAAAATCTAACTGGAAATCTCTAATAAAGTGGTCTTTCTAATAAAGTGGTAAAACTGACTAGTATATAGAAAGGCAGCTGTTACATAGCCCAGCTATGCCATACATATAGCCTCAGTGACTTTTCAAGGGGAAAAATCTATTATGTCCTCTGAGGAAATATTTAAAAGAAAAGGCAAATTCAGGCAGAGGGGCCAGATGAGCCCCACTGTTGCAATTCAATCTACTGCAGAAGTACAGGCAGCAAAGAAACAATGCTCGGTCCCAAGTGCTTCTGTCACTATGATGCTGGAGAAGGCAGTGGGGCTGCTCTGCCTGACTCCCCAAACTGGGAGCTGGGATGCCTTGGAGCTCCCAGGTTTCCATGTGCAGCAGACGAGCATCAGCTCCATCCTCCTTGCCTTCTCCCTGGTCTCCTGCGTGAAAAGGAGCAGCAGAAGGGAACCAGCTAGAGCCAGTCTCTCTCCATATGCCCTGGGAGCAGGACCACAGAGCACACCACAATACATAGCCCTGGGAGAGATTAGGCACAGCTGCTGCGAAACTCCACAGCGAGATGCGAGGACAGAAGCATGGAAAAGCACTGCTTTTCCCTTCATCCTGCAATGCTGTTCAAAGGGAAAGCTAGAGATGTTGAGGAAATGGCTCTAATGTACAAAAAACCTGGGGTACACGCCCTACCAGCCTCTGGGCCTTGGTAGGGCACAGAGGGCTCCAGAGGAGCTCACATGGTCCCAGATGGAAACATTTTACCCCACTCCCCCAGGAGATTCAGGGCTGGTATTGTTTTGAGCCTCTCCCTAGAAACCCAAATAGCTGTGACAAGGCCAGACAAATCCGGTGGCCAAGTCAGTTGTCCTGTCAAAAGAAAATGTCAGTCATTTACCTCCTACTAACAGAACATGATGGAATTTTGACTAACAACTTGCTACACATACCAGCTGCTCTTTAAGGTAAAGAAGCAGCAAAGGGCCAGGCAATGTCTTCCAGGTTTTCTTGCTCAGATTCACAGGCAGAGGACAGTGAAAGTAAAGCAGCTGCCCACACCTAAGCTACCAGCAGCTCAGCACACGGGGAGCAGACTGTCCTCGGGCAGCTGCCTGCTCAGTATGACACATGTCAACTCGCCTTCGTGATTTCACAGTTTTGATGACTGAACTGAAGGACCAGAAGCTGAACAACAGGTCTCCTGGTTTCAAGGTCATGAGCTGGTTTGGTAGCACTGCACTGTAATGCTATCAACGTGTTGTATCACCGTGACTGTACAAAAGTACGATCAGCTAAGAAAAATTTTCTGTGCACTGCCAGTGCTGTATGTTTTAATTGAAAGTTTTTAATTACATTTGGCCGTGTAACAATGCAACATTGATACAAAGGTGTTCAAGCACATAGCTCAGGTGTTTTCCCTTTCAGAGAGGATTTAATGAAACTCGGCAGAAAAAAAATGATCCTCTAACCATTCATTTATGCCACAATTTGCTGTAGGAAGAAAAGCACGAAGTATGGGTACTATGGGAATGATACAAGATTAAGTAGTTACTTTCAGAGATTTCTATCCTTTGCCACATGTAGCCGCTTACTACCACCGAGTGGGATCAGACTTGCCAATGTTGTTAGCCACAGTAGTAGGCTTTCTTCAAGGAAAACCCAGGTAATGAAGATTTTCTGTAGTGCTGGTAAGATATAGCAAAAGCAACCTTCATCCAAATCACAGGCATATCCTGTTCAAGACATGGCACATATTGATGGTGTTGTATATCGCTGTACTAGAAAAAATAAAAAAAGGTAAATCAGAGAAAGACAAGTGAAACAAACCAGTGGGGCAAAGAGAGAACAAGAAGCCAAGGACAAGCCTGAACAACTACTGGGCTTGTCACCCTGAGTGAGTGGAAGAGCGAAGGGGATTTAAAGTAGTGAATCAAGCAATTGTCACCTGTCATTTCATTCTTGCTCTAAAGGGTCCACGTACAATTTTTTGTGCCTGAGCCACTCTGGATCACAGACACATTTGGCTCATGTTTGGGTACTTTTGATGTTACAGAAAGGTTAGCTGGATTTCTACAGTGATCTTAAGTGGGTAGGTGAACATGGAAGTAAATCGAAAAGCCCCAGAAGAAGGCTGCTTTTATGGTAGTGTAAAGGTTCTGTCAATTTTAAATAATGTTCTCTAGATTACGCAGTGCTCTTGCTACCTTGAAATGGCTCATGGATAATGTACTGTATGACATGCTCCTCTTTCAGACTGTTTGTCCTAGACGGATAACAAGTCTGGTACATGCTAAATCTTTCGGTCAGGAACTAGTGCATTTACAAATGGTCTGTGATAAGCTTGAGAATGCCAATTTGAAACTAAATCCAAAGAAATGTGAACTGTTTTAAAAAGAGATAATTTTGCCTCGGTCATTCGATCAGTGAGGAAGGAATTTCCACTGATAAAGCTAAGTGAGGGAGCACAGAACCGGCTGGCCCCTTAGATCCACACTGCTTTTTGAGGCTATGCTGTTCCTATTGTACCACAGCAAAAGCTATTGCACACAGCGAGGTAGAGAAATGCTTTGAGTAATCGAAGTGTGATGTGGTGGAGTTAAAAGAGGGGCCACTTGTGACTGTTGCAGTGTTGCCTTACACTCGCTCTGCAAATCCTTCTCATATCAGCCACAGCTGTGAGTCCTATAGAGTCTAAGCCCATGGGCCCCAGGAGGCTGTAAACCTGATAGGCTCATGAAAATGCTTTATCTTGATGATTCAGGTAAAGAAACAACTGAAAACATTGTATTACTGCACAGAACAAAAAATGAATAGCACCAATGCAAATACCAAGGCGTCGACAACTCCCCACCCGAGTCACTTTCTAAAACAGCAGTTAAGACCACTACAAAACACGCAGACGTAAAAAAAAATGCCATATATGTATGGTATGTCTCATTGTTGAAATAGGACATTGTTAGGGATTATCCCTCCAGTCTTCCCACAATGACCAGTACCTTTTCTTGGCTACCACCATTTTGAGTGATGGCATCTTCCAGCAGCTTTTGGGACTCCAGGTGAAAGGGAAAAAGCTAGCTTGTGATGGGCACAGGAGAGACTATATAAACAGGGTCAGAAGGATAGGACCCCATGCTGTTGCTATCAGCAGCAGTACCAATACTGCCAGATTAAAACTTCATCTTGTGTTACATGTATCCACTTATGAAAATCAGTCAGACAAGGTTGTGCTTGTTTTTCCAAGTGTTTAGGCAGAAGACAGCTGACCTGGAGGTATTCCAACTTCACTTCCACACCTATGGCAGCTGAATGTATGCCTGGATGCAGAAAACTGGTACAGAAAGCCATAGCTATATGAGACTAAGCAAATGTTCTTCAGCTCACAGGTACTACAGTGGCTCATATGGCTGCCCAGGTACCTGAACTTTTCCAAGATGCGCTTGGGAAAAAACCACAACTCTATGTATAAAAGCATCTAAAATGTATTTGGTTCAGATAAGTCTGAGAGTTTCTGGCTTCCCAGCATATATTCTAAAGAGTTGTGAAGAAAAAGCAAATCCTGAAATACATGACCATGACATAGTATCTGAGAGACACTGTTCTTAAGTAGCACTCAGTAGTTGTTTCAGTAATCCCTCATCTGCAGAAAACCTTTCCGTATCAACGCTCTCTTCTTCACAATTTGATGTCCAGATATTGCTATCAAGCTGGTATGTGCTTGCTGGTGGTTTAAAGATGCTGAAGCAATGTGTACAGATGGTCTCCAGAACCAGGCAGTCAGGGAAAGGAAAAGAACCAGGCATGAAAGAGAACTGGAGCCTAAAACTTCAAAAGGAAGGCTAAGGATACAGGGTCATTATCCTTAGTAAGAATCAAAAGTTAATTAGAAATAGATGTTGCAGTTATATATGTGATATCCACCATACAGCCTTCACCCTAGCTTAAAGCTTCAATGTTAGTTTTCCTTTGGAGATGGATGAACTGGCCAGGTGTCCTCTATCCTTTCCAACACTTTTGAATTTTTTATTGAATGTTTGCAGTGAACAAGAGACAGGTTGCTGATACGGTTTCTTCCAAGGAGTGCAAGGCCAAGCACAGATCACAAGGTTCTGTCATTCCATTCTCATTCTATTTTGCCTGCTGTCAAATGCATTGCACCATAGGTTAGCAAAGAAGCCTCTCCAACCAGGCACTGCATACCACGGAGCTACAGAGCTCATACCTGTAGCAGGTCTGCAACTTGGGGGTATTTTTTATGTCTTTCACAAAGAGTGAGCTTGAAACCAAACAACTGCAGGGTGCTCTCCGGAGGGTAGTCAACAGAGCTATTAGCCAGAGCAAAAGTTGCACAACGTTATGGCAAAAAAGGCGTTCAGCCGTAGGTCAAGTTCTTATGAGCCAAAAGAGTTGCTGTGGCAGTCTAAGAAGCAGATTTTCCAGGTGTCTGGTGGGCAGCCAAAAACTGATTTGATTCATTTATTTTAGTAAATAGTCACTTTCAGCAAACTGAAATTACGGCCCACCCAGGTTCGTTACGCAACCTCAGCTGGAGAAAACACTATGAAACTGAAGTTACAAAATCACTGATGAAAAGTCATCATCCTCCTTTTGCTTCGGCTGGAGTACTTGCAAAGAAAGCAAGCAGATCAAGGCTGAGTTCTGCTTCCTCAGAGAAATGCATGGAAACTCTTCCACATCACTGTACTGAGCCTGGTCTTCCAAAGAATCCCACGGTACTAAAATAACAGCCAGGATTAAAAGCAGATCTGTAACTTTCTAGTCTGGTGCTTCATACAAGCACCTAAGAACACAGGACTGCCTGACTCTTTTATTGTTTCTCTAAGTGTAGATGGATGTCTGCAACAGAGGCTGTTAATAAGCTCAGATCTGCATTAATAGGCCCCAAGTAATTAGAAATGTAGAGGAGCACTGTTCCATAGTACAGTAGTTTGAGCAATAGTTTGAAAGGGCAGATGTGGCTTACAATTCTCTCCAGCAGAAACAATAATTCACCGAGTCTTTCACCTTCCACAAAAGGTTGCCAACCACTGCACATAACAGGTGTTCCTCTCCTCCAGTGCTCTTGTAAATGAAGCCCTACTTCTACTTTACCACCTCAAGGACTCCAAACCAAAAGGCTCAGTCCTGTGAAAGGGAATATTTCTGGGTCAGGCAAGACAAGATGTCAGCTTTTCATTTCCTCCGCAGAAAACAAAGCTTCATTCAGTCTGCACAGACTCACTCCCCTCCTCCCTAGTTCAGGAGAAAAACAAACAAACAAAAATGTGCTCCCCCAGAGAATGCCCTGAAATAACATGACTGTTGGCTTCACATACGGGCTGCTGAGCTCCCCTGGCCAGACTGCAACTGAGGAAAGACAAGCTCCAGGCTCGAAAGTGGACCAGCTCAAACTGGGAAGTGAATAGGAGCAAATTACACCTCCAGGTACCACCCTAGCCACAAAAGAGAAGCACATAATTGTGCAATTCGATAAAGGCTGATGCAGGCAGGGAATGGTTGTAACGCACATGGAGTAGGTCACCACGTATTACAAAAGCAGAGCTGCTGGCAGAGCCAACAACATGTAACTAACATTGAAACAACACAACCAAGGGGAAGGTCAGCTACAGCTAAGATTAGATTGCAGGAGGGGGAAATTAGGTACGCAGTCAAACAGCATGTCTTAGTCGACACTAGAGTGGCTCAGTCAGGGAAGTCGGGGCTAGGATGAAAGACATCAGTCATTTGAGCATGATACTATGCTAACATGCCGGTATGATACCTTCTGCTCTGATTGCTCTGCATCCCAGCCAGACCACTCCCCACATCTCCTACTCATGTCTACAGATGCATGGCTAGGAAAGAACAGAGCAGGGTGAGAAATGTTTGGGCATTTTGCATTTTCAAAGAATGGAGAACATCTTGTTTGGCCAAAACAAACCGCTCATTCTGATCTAACACATGGGTGGGTTTACTCAGGAAAAAGACATTTTTGGTGTGCCTTCTGGGCTGTCCAAATGAACATGGAACCAATGTGCAGGACAGGGGAACAGAGAGGCAGTTAAGTTGCCAAAACTGGTGGACACGCACATTCTAGTGACACAGACAGCTTGTGTTTTGTTTATTTAAACACAGCTGGTTTCAATGTTAACTATCCTGCACAAAATTTTTAAGAGTTCTTTGCAAAGTATTTTCAGCCAGGACTCTTTCCATAGGAGATGAATGCAACCTGTCAAAGACAAATCAGATGGGGAAGATAAAGGACAGAAAACAGCAAGCAACAGAAAACATATTAGTGAAGTGTCATTAAGTTTTTACTGTGGAAAATTTATTACTCCAAAAACATATCTTAAAGTAAAACATAGATTCGTTACTAGAATTAGGAGCTATTGCTCAAATACCTCTTAAAATGCAGCTCAAAAATTTTGATGTATTTTTTGGTGTGCACTAGAAAAACAATGAATATTGGTGGTCTGGGATATGTGGTTTGTCCACATATTGCCTAATCTCACAGGGTTGTAATAGCTAGAATGATTTTATGGTTAAACAAATGGTTTGGAAACGGAAATAAATAGGATAACCATGCAGATGCATCATGGTGATGAACTCTTTTTTCCCCTCCTTTGTGGGAGATGGAGGAATTACAGTGAAGTTTTTCCCTGTTTTTATTTCTCCAGAGTGTATTAAGAGCAGCCTCTAGTGACACTTGGTAGCCATTGCATTTAATTATACCGGCTTTAACACAGAATGCATGCTTACGGAAACACTTCTTTAACTATTTGTAATACATCTTAAAAAAAAATAAAGTTGCCTTAGAGATCTTGTGAACAGCACCAGTTATTAGTACACAGGTGCTTCTAAGTAACATTGTATAAGACTACTTAACCTAGAATAAATGGCAGTCATTAAGGCTAAAATTTGTAGGCATGAAAAAAAAGAAAAAGCACACAATCCATAAAATAAGCTTCTCTGTCACTTTTGAAGATTACATTTAACCATTTGAGTCATCAGAAGTTACTGAAAATGCAAGTTACGCTTCGAAAAGCGGTGGGCACTGCTGCGAAGAGCCAAGCAGCCGAACACTGAGAACTCGAGACAGTTGCAAAGAGCTTGCGCACATGGCTGCACGCAGCGGGCGCACTGGGCTCTGGCATGACGGCTGTTTTACCTCAAGCAGTTGCCTGCAACTTAAAAGAAAAGAAGCTACCTAGCAAAAAGAGGCACGTGTAGTTTGCAGCCACCATAAATGCCGATAAACTCCCTTACACCATCTTGAGCCAGGCATTTGCTAGCTTTTTTCACCTATTGCAGCCAAGGCATTGAAAAGATATTACCTCTCCTTGCAAACTTGACTTTCTTATTGAACACACACAGACTTGTGCTTCAAGGGATTGCGGGGAAAAAAGCGCCTGCCCGTGACCACACCAGGTAACTCGTTGCGCTCAGCAAAGAGCTGAGGGGCCACAGCAGGACCCATGCTGCCGTGGGGAAGGAGCCCCGGCTGCTGGAGGGGCAGCGGGGAACAGCCAGGCCGGTGCCGCAGAGCTGCTCCCCCCCAGAGGCGTTCTCCCCCTCAGGCCTGCCGGTAGCAGGGCTTGTGTTTGCATTTTTTAATCCATTGGTTTTGAGAGTCGTACGTTCTTTTATTCCTCGTTGAAAAGAAGTTAGGAAATATTTGTTTAAGAAACCTTAGCCACCTACCTTCAAGTCATTACTTCATTTACAGAGGAACGAAGCAGCCACTGCTGCCTGCGGCGGCTGCTCTCCTGCAGACATGTGTCTGCTCGGACCTCCGGAGAACCGCTCCAGCCAGTCAAGCTTTGCTGACAGAAAATAGACCCAGGCTCACGGTCATGTCGGTGTCTGTAGTCTCAGCAATTCAGTAACACTTTCACGGCATTAAACGGGGAGGCTGCAGAGCAAGAGCAAGCCGGGAAATGGTGTCCCGGGCAGGAGGGCAGTCAGGCGTCGGGCACCTCTCCCTCAGGCAGCCGGGCAGGCAGGCCGGGAGGTGAAGCCGCCTGAGGGGCTGGCCTCCCTCGCATGGCTGGCTTTCCACGGGCTGTGGTGAAGTCTGAAGGGGCCAAGGCTGCTTCCAGATACTCGTCTCACACCAGCCAAGCCGCACAGGGCCTGAGTTTTTCTCTTTTAAAATAAAAAGCCTCTCCCTGAGAGCTGGGCTCCAGGCAACAGCAGAGTTGGGCCCCCGCGGCATGGCGGCAGCCTGCAGCATATCCTCCATGAGTACCCGGGGCTGCTCTGCCTTCACCTCACGCCAGCCGTTGGGCAGTGGGGTCCCTTCACAACCCCAAAGACATCGCTGCCTCAGCTGCCCCCCATGGGTTCTCCCCAGCAGGGTCACCCGCAGACAGGTCTGCCTCCACAATGGCGGCAGTGCCTGGGGATGACCTCAGCCCGAGGAGGGGAGGGAGCACATCCCTGGCCATCCCAAGCCCACGATCATGAGGGACACCTCTCTTGAGGGGGGCCAGGAGCCTGCCAAGTGTTTGTGTCTTCTGCACGTAGCAGGCAAGGCTGCGAGAAGGGGAAAGAAAGGCCCTGCAGCCATACTGTGTGGTCTGCAGGGCCCCGTCACCCTGCGTGAGGTTCGGCAACACCCCAGCCTTTGGCAGGTCGAGTCCCCCATGCCGCTGGCGTGCGAGGGAGGGCAGGGGCTGCTCTCCTTACAGCCACTCATCGGACGCTAATCCAATCATCCCGCTAATGAAATCAGGCTGCGCCGCTAATGAAATCGCCCTGCGGCAGCCCGCGTTGCTTCACAACGCCGCTGCGCTCGACGCCGGGGCGGCCGTGCCGGTGGGTAACCTCTGCCGAGAGCCCCAGACCCACTCCCGGCAGCAGGGAGAGGCAGCGGGGCCGCCACCGGCCACTCCGGCCCCAGGGCTTAAGCCTCCCGCCAGCCCCTGCCCCTGCCTGCCCAGCAGACGGCAGGGAGCGGAGAGTGGGACGGCTGATAACAAGACACCATTTAATTAGCCACCATTTACTGGCTCCTCCGCTGGCACGGTTCTGCTCGGGGAGCCGCTTCCTTATAAAATGCTTTACTTCTGATACTACCATGCTGACATGGTAGAAGGTGCTGAAAAGAATGCTAATGCTGTTCCATTTTAATGTCTTTTTGCTCAGGAGCCTTTTGAAGATGCCACAAAATATACCATACTTATATTTTTTTACTTTAAAAGCTGCTGGATGTAGGGGAGCATCCTGAAGCATCCGGTTCATATCTGGAGTGAGGTCTATCTTTAATTGAATTTAGATTTGTTTTTTCCAAACAACTTGAAGCTGAAAGAAACGAAGGAGACGGTGATAACAGTATTGTTTGTATGAAACCTATTCATAGCAAAGGTTTTAGCATTCTGTGAGCTAGCATGCTTCTCCAAAGGTCTGCTAGTTAATTGGCACGTTGTTTAAGGGAAGGTTTAATGGTGTAGGAGGCATAAGCCTTTGTAAATAATATTATCTTAAATGCAGAAGGCCTTAT
This sequence comes from Opisthocomus hoazin, assembly GCF_030867145.1. NCBI lineage: Eukaryota > Metazoa > Chordata > Aves > Opisthocomiformes > Opisthocomidae > Opisthocomus > Opisthocomus hoazin. The sequence goes on along the minus strand of NC_134418.1, from coordinate 55,222,808 downwards.
CGTGCGCTTCTTGCTCAGGCAAGTCTCCTCTTGAGAACATCTTACTGAGTTTTGTCTCAGTAAGAAGTGCAGAATCAAATCCATAAAGAGCCAACCGCTTAATCGAGTGGTACATTCAAGCAGTTTTCAGTCGCATCTGCTAGACATCAGTACTGCTGCGATCTCACTAGAGGGAGCAATTTATTTTGAAATATTAGTCAATATTAGCTCAGCGCTTAGCCAGGCCACGAGTGGGTCAAAATTAAGATGACTTTTCTCAAGCAAATACACATTTTAAGATAAAAAGACAAATAAGGGGAACAGAGAGATGAAAAGACAGCACTAGTTAAAAATCCCCACTTCTGAAACAAGGAGTTGTAAACAGAAAAAGGAACCTATGCGACATACGGAGACAATTTTTTGTTGTTTTTCTTGCTGAAACATCTGCAGTAGAGGTTTTGTCCCTGTTTCCAGTAGAGACTCCTGTTTTCAGGAATTATAGATCATTTTGGTTGGCCCTTGATATAAAGTTTTGCTTTTATTTTAAAACATGGATGTAGCTATTGTCTTTTTTATCATAGGCTGTAAAAGGAAATAAACTCCCAGATGCATCAAGATTCTTAGAAGTATTGCTAGCATTCAGGCTCTGTCAACATTTCCATCTTAAATCATTATTTAATGTTGAGTCATAAACACATTTCTGTAAACATTTATTTAGTGCCTGACAAGGTCTCCCCTCTCAAGGGGTGGAGGGTGGAGGTGCTCAAAAGAACCCAGGGTTTTAAAATATTTTTAATGATATCTTTAAAGGCTGTGTTCTAAATCTGTCATGGTTCAATACTGTCCTTATTCAAAGTCTATATTGGGGTAAGTTTGTTCTGGACTTGTACAGTGCCTGGCACACTAAGGTTCTCAGAGACCCGAGGCACTGCAGCGAAAGCAAATAATACAGATTTAATACTGACTGTGTTTATGCAGTCTGACCCTGAGTACCACTTAGCTTCTGGGTCCTGCTGTCTGCCTCAGCTACTTCTTGACACTGTGTTGGGATGAAATGTGGGAATGCAATCGCTCTGCTTTGCCCCCTGCCCGGTCTGGAGGGAGGAAAGAGGGTCTGTGAGGTAGGGGAGAACCACCTCCACGCGGTGTGGTAATATGGAGCACCCCTGTCCCACAGGCGAGAGACAGCCACCAGGAATTAATCCCTCCTCACAAAACCTATAGGATCAGCTTTGTGCATCTATGTGAGCACAGAAGCTAGCTCTTTGTTTCATGTGCTCGGAAAAGAGTCACTGGTTGCAAAATGACCAAGTCTGTCTGCTCTGGTGGGTATTTGATACAGCCTTTAAAAACCCTAAACCTGCCATCTGGTCTGCTACAGAGGAGCCTCCTCTCTATGGAGCACCAACCGTGCAGGACGGGAGCTGTAAAGGTCTACATGTTAGTAAGCAAGATAACATCACTAGACCCCACAACATGTATTAGATCGAAGATAAAGTTATTAGCAGAAATTATCAGCATCACAATTATGTCTTGTGACGATGTTGGCTCTATGCTTTACACAAACAAAAACCAGTTTTTACTTTCCAGGTCTGACGTACACAGAGGACAGCTTACGCCCTCGTCTTCGCTGGGTTTCAGGGGGCTGGACGGAGGTACGCGCTCTGCGCTACCCCAGGCTCCAGCCGCGTGCTGGTACAGCCAGCACCGTGTTATGCTTAAGGAAGCCGTGCTTGCGATACAGCAGGGTCTGCCTGGATCTAAGTGCCATTTATCATGGGGTAAGAAGCTGAAACAGAGCCTGAGGAAGGGAAGACGAAAAGGGCCGTGAAGTCTCCATCTCCATCACAGCCTGGAATAACAGCCTCTCTCATACTGCTGCTGACAATTTACTGTCAAGAAAATCAAATCTCAGTCTTCACTGGAAGATTTTACAAGAATGGCAAGTGCAAGCGAGTGCAGATTTAAGGCTACCCTCAAATGTGATTGAATAGTAGGAGAAAATACCTCTCTGTAGTTTTAATCTCTCCTAATCCACCAGGGTTTTCATTTTTGGTTCCACACTGAGATTTTCTGGTAATACTTTATGCAAAAAAATCAGGTCCTGGTTTATTCTACCTGCCTTACTCTACAGGTGAATGGAGATTTAGTAGATGTGGTGTCAGGCAAGGAGGAAGGAAAATCTGACAGACCGACAGAATGTGACTAATAACCGCTTCATACAGAAAGTCTTTTTGTTAACACCAATGTAACTCCTTTGCTGAGCGAGCAGGGAAAAATCTGTTTGGTTCTTTCAGCAAAGTACTGAAGCACAAGCCTAGCTTGTCACTGACTAGCTCATATATTTATGTCCAGTCTTAGAAATTTTAAAATACTTGCATCGTCATTTAATTGCTGAGGGATCTCCCACTGCTTTGAGAAAACTTTCCAGAAAGACTCTTCTGAATACTAAAAGAGGTTTAAAAAATTTAAACAAACATGGACATAAATTGCCTTCATGTGCCTCCTGTCCAGCTTACAATTGTTTCTGGTGACACTTGCCACTGAGTGTGTATATAAATATATATATATATATATATATACTTCTGTTCTTTTTGAATTGTTGCAGCAGCTATCTTTATCACATTAGGTCAAACAGTACTGATGTAACCGACTGGCAGGTAGTATGTAGGGCACCATGTCATAGCTAAAAATTGCTTTAGCACCTTAGCTCAGCTGAAGCAGCAGCAACAGCCTGAATTCTGAACTGCTTGATTTCTATTCATGAAAATCCGGAGTGGCCTAAAAACCAATCTAAACAAGTTGTGTATGTAAAGTGCATGTAATCTTTTAATATTTAATAAAACCATAATATTTAGCTGTCCATCTCATAAGAAACTTCTTTATGGACCAAGGCTCTTTTGAACTAGCAGCGATGTGAACAGAACAAAGTTAGCCCTTAACATAACAAATTTATGATTTTATTTGTTTCCCCTTAAAATGTGTTGCCAGAGTAATGGAGATTGAGATTCTTAGCATGACAGACATTTAAGGAAAACTTCAGAGGGCTCTGTATTTCTGTTATTTTAAAATACTTGGTATTACATGTAAACCCAAAAATGTTACATGTAAAAAAAAAATACACAATTGTTGTACTTTTTACAATCCTAAACTTAAACACAAATTCCTACCTTCCCCACATCTGGCTGGAGGAAGCAGGGTTAAGCTTTCACATTCACCAAACTACCCCTAATTCACACAACCAGATTGCTGTACAAAACCCACAAAGGCACCCAGTGATCAATTCTTTGGAGGAAAATAGGTTCACGTAGTTCTGCTACAAGAAAAAGTTGTGCTTTACAGAAAGCCCTTTGCCCTTTGCCATGTGAATTAGCAGTGCACTGCTGTTAATCTAAGTGGATTAAAAAAGGGTAAAGACTCCTGGTCCATGAAAGCCTGCTCTATAGCCAGATTTTGTACAAGTGTAGCTGTGTCGGTTGTGTGGGAGACCGGGGGGGGGGGGGGAAGCACGAGGGGGGTCTTTTGACTGCATCTACATCTCCTGGTATCAATTCACTTACAGTGGCAGGAAGGTGCTTGCAATTCATTCCTTTTCCTGGCGAGGAATAATAATATCAGTATGGGGTCTTTATGTTGGTATAATGGCAGTCGCGACGTGGGGGAGAGGGGAAGGGTTGTGCCGGTGCTCTTATGCCTGAGTGGTCGAAGCAACGTGGCTTCTGTGTGCAGACCCGGCTGAAATAATGTATTTACCAAGAAAGACCACGGCGCCATTCTGCAGTTATAAAGCACTGGCCTTGAGAATTTTGCTTGTAAGCATATCTAGGAGCTTGGCATGCTGACTAGATAAATGTTTAAAAATAAGTCTAGTGCCCAAGCTGACAAGCTTGTGCCTTTTTGAACATATTCATCTGAAGAAGAAAACGGATTTATCTGAAAGTCTGTTTCATTTGACTGAGGTTCTTACCAGTGATGTAACGCTTACTTGCCATTTTCCTTACTCACCTGGATATTTTTGGTATCTGGAGACAAAGAAGATAAAGAGGGTTGTACTCTATTAATCACCCTTCTCTTTGTTCTCAAGCTACCTCTCTTCCTTTTATCCCTCCTCCAAACACACATCCCTTGCCAAATCTTTAGAAAAAAAATAATCGCTGCTATATTCTTTCAGGGACTCTAGCACTTACTGGTACAACGTGTAATACTTACGTCTGATTTGTTTTGTTGGTATCTGAATGGGAGCCAGTAAAAAAAAAAAAATCACATAAAAATGGATTTTTATAAATAACAGATGTAAGCTTTTCTGTGAAAAATAATTGGTTTTTAACATGTTTAAAGTTTTTAAGGAAAAAAAAAATAATCCTGTTTTCTTATTTTGTTTTTCCTTTTTTACTTCTGTTCCTGTCTCTATTTTCCTGGGGGTAGCAGGCAAATAAAATTTTCCTGAGGAAGAAAAAAAGGAAAAATATTGTATTCATTTTTTAGCATGGTGAAATGAGCACAGAGAGGATAAAGTCAAGAAGTTTCCACAAAACTAGGATACCTCACTGGTGACACTCTTGTTCTTCAGGTACTCACGGTTACATGGTACAAACCCCACTGGCATTATTTAGCTGTAATATGTCTAGCAATTATTTTCTTTGGACTAAAAGGGGTCTGAAGAAAGGGTTTTGCAGAAAAGTATATTGTTCAGTGTTCCCTTAGAGCCAGCACTTCTGATAGCCTCCTGCTTGGTCACGCGAGGATCTGGGTGGCACTGATGACAAGCCTCCTCAAAACCCAGCTCCCCACATCTCCCTGCTCTACCTACCGTAACAACCAGTCATCATCTCCACACACAGGTATAAAACTGCTCATGTATAGGTACACGCTACCAACTGCCAGGGCTGAGTTGAGGCAGAGCCACTGCGTGCGCTCGGGTCTCTGTCCCGGGACCTTGTTGCAGCTCCGCGCCAGGCATGGGGAATTTTGCACAGTGAAGTCCTGGCCCGACGTGGGCAGGGGACATCGCTGGCACACGTAAGTGTGCAGTGGAAGTCTCAAGTGCCGCTGGTCCTGATCACACAGGCGCTGTCCCAAGAGCTGAAGGCTGCACACCAGGACTGCTTTTTGTCCCCCTGTCCCCACCCATGAGTAAAGATTCAGCTTGAGGCTTCTCAGCTGTTTAGAAAACCACCGTTTTTCTCTCCTGGGACAAGAAGACAAAGGCAGAGGCAGCCTGCTTTGCCAGCGGGAGGGAAGAGAAAGCAGAATGTGCTGGAAGCAGGTTCCTATGTGCAAAATCCTGTGGACGGAGGCATCTCACTCCCAGTCTGTCTGGTGGTGACAGCCCCGCTTCCTTGCCAGCCACAGCTGCTACCACCTCAGCCCTGAGCTCTGGGCCCTTCCCAGGTGGAAGCAGCAGCCGCCTGGCTTCGCACGGCCATGGCAGGGATGACGCCGGCAGCAGAGCCCAGCCGCTCGGGCTGAGCTGCTTTCCCTGGCGCGCTGTTCAGCTGCCAGTGAGTAACTCCTCTAACCACAACCACTGTTGTTGTGCCCCTTATCTGTGCCAGCTGCCCCCTGCTCACACTTACAAACTCAGGAGGTGATATGACCCACTGCAGCTCTTCCTAATGCCCTTGTCTGTGCTGTCTCTTGTGGTCACCAGCTAGGCCATGCCCTTCTGTCTCAAGCAATGTTTAGCTCTCCATCATCTCTACGGAGAAAGCGCTCAGCCGTCCCTAAATCTCAGTCTGGCCCGTGTGACTAAATTATTTTGGCAAGTTCTGCTTTACAAGAAGTAGCAACTCTAGCCACCGCTTGGCCACAAACTCTCCTCAGAATCTTCCAAGTTGCCCAAAGACAAGCCTGCCCAGCCCGGTGGAGCCTGGGCTGGATGGCTGGGGTTCAGAGGTGCAGCCTACGGGTCTGTTTGACAGATGACTGGGGGGTTCCAGAAAGTGAAGCAAGCAGCAGCCCTCACCTCGCCATCATCACAGGGAACCGGCTGGGATGTACTGCAGCGTTTTGGCTTTGTAACACCTCAATGAGTGTTTCCTATGACAGCCGCAGTCTAACGAGAGCTCCAACACGTGTAATCTGCAGAGGATTTATCTGCCCGTTTCTAACAAGACTCTCCGGAGTACGTCCAAACTAGAATTTCACAAATTTGGCTGATATTACCTAGGAAAGCAGAGGGCATGTTCCTGACATCAGAGTAACCCTGTCAGCAAATTCACATCCCTGCTCCTAAGCACATACAAGCCAGTGCTTTGCAGCGGGATGAAGGTGTTTTTCTCCCTTTAGCAAATGAGCCAAACAACAGATTAATTTCATTATCCCTGGAAATACTGGCTGAGACATTTCTGCTGTATCTTTAACCAGAAGATAAATAAATCATCAACCAAAGATAGACATCCTTCATGGATCTTTTTAATATGAAGGAAAGTATGGAAAAATTTTAAGGGCCTAAAATAGTCTTTTACAAAAGGAAACTTTACATTCTTATGGACGCAGTGTCGTGCCATTTTTCCCAGTAACAGCATTTGCTATTATAGGCATCTGTGCCACACCTTTTGCCAAAGCATTTCTTCAAGGAAAAGGAAAAATGTTTCACAAGTAGTGTGTTAAAAATAATCTTGCTGTTCTCTACACATTAGCAGTGAAGTTAAATATGCTTCAGCATGAGATCTTCCACCAGCTGCTCAGATCCCGTTATTCAAAGGACCTCCTGTGTGCTGTCTTCCCCTCCCCAACAGAGACAAATTAAGCTGTCCTTACCCTGTTCCCATCTTCCCCTTCTCACAGCTATGGCAAGGGAGTTTTACAGTCCAGAAACCAGCTGACCTGCAGGCTAAATAACAGTGGCTCCTCTGCTTGCTTGGAGGTGTCTAAGAGAACAGAATGTGGTCTGGGGCTTCATCATGGACCAGCATCCTCCTCCCCCTCAAGGGTCTTCAAAGCAACTGTGACCTGCAGCATCCTAGGAATGTAGTTTCTATGCAATTCTTCTTTTTGACAGCAATGTCTAATCTACTGAATAACACAATCCCATAGGATTCACAGCTCATTGGGGATTAGCTGGATTCATTGAGAAAAAAACCTCTCCAAAAATCAGCACAAGCAGATCCCTGGGAGGGTCAAGGAACTGGGTCTGTGGCAGAAGGAGAAGCACCTTTCTGTGAATTAGAAATCATTGTTGCCTTTTGCATAAGGGTGCATTGAGGTGGGGAGGTTAAGTGACATATCCAGGATTACAAAGCAACAAAGTGGTAGAGCAGAAAAAGAAATCTGGCACCCGGAGTCCTATTTGTCTCCAGTTTCTGTTCTGTCATTCGCTGATGCTTTCAGATCTGTAGTTAACGTTGTTGTAATGCATCTAGAAGTGAATGACAAATAAATATTTCTTCTTGTGGGCAATAAAGATGAGCTGATTTAGCACAGTTGTAAAATTCTGTTATGTATAAAGGATTCCTTATTTTATAATAGCTATTAGTGTGTTTGTTTGTAGGATTTTCTTGGGGTGGAAACTTCAGAAGAAGCATTGCTTTGAGCTAATCATTTAGCAAAGGACAAAGATGCTTTAGATTGCTGACTCGTCCTATAGTTAATGGTTCTCTCAGGCTTTTCTCTGTCAAATGTGGCAACTATGACATCAAATGTTATCTCTGTAAACACATGCCAACTCAAAATAGCACATGGGGGGGAAGCACGAAGAGTTCCTTATCCTATATTTTAGCCAAGCTTATGGTCACCAGCATGTTCCTCTCACCATGGAAAAAAATAGACTTCAGGATAGCTATGCTTGCCAAAAGTTGATTTTTAAAAATAAATAACCGATCCAACAAACCCTTCTGCTTTCAAATTAACCACCTTGGGGATCATATGCCAAATGCATAAAACATGGAATTCTCATTTCTGGGATGCCAGAATTTGAGTTCTGATACATTGTTTGCAGAGGCTTACTATGGTCACAAGGGCAGCTACAGCTCTTAGAGACTTTTTTCCAAAGATTTCGCAGGACAGCAGACTGGCAGTTCAGAGACCCAGACTGTTTTGTTGATCTGCCACTGATCTGCCATGTGACCTTGAGCAAGTCTTTTCACTTTTCTCTAGCTCTGTTTCTCCTCCTACCATTTGCCTTATCTATTTAAATGGCAGCCTTTCTAAGCAGGGAATTTCTCACCTTGTGCTAGCTAGCAGTGCTTAGCTGAATGTGAACCCGTCTTCCTTGGGATTATTGTATTGCAAAGCTAGCAAGTAACACTACCAATTCAAAGCACTAATGCAAAATATCAGTAAGCTTTTTTTTCCAGAGGGAATTGTAGCTGCAGTCAGAGGAGCAGCAATGCCCCTTCTCCAGTGCTTCACTTCTGCTGCTCTTCCTATCCAGGAGCTCAAGTTGTGATGTGGCATCACCAAGACGACCACCTTCAGGTCAGGTTTTTGGAGGCAAGCCTCAAAACTGAAGATGTGGGGTGCAGCAGCGTGAAGTGGAGCTGGCCAGGCTGTGGCTGCTGAGCTGCACTTGGCTTAGGAGCAAGCCAGATTTGCTCCCACGCTGGGCCTTATCAAGGAGGACGAGAGGTGCTCCTAATCCTGGCCGTGAGTGAAAGTGAGCCTCTGGAGCTGCCAGGGTTTTCCTCTGCGGCAGCGCTGGACCTCAGCCACCGGCACTCGCAGCCCCGGGTCGGCGCTGTGCATCATCCCAGGGCTTGGGGACTGACAGCGGTGGCAAGCTCCAAGGAGGGCCAGGCTCACAGGCAACACAGACCTGCTGAGCCTCCCAGAGCGAAGCCTCAGGCATTACTGCGGGCCAAGCTCTCCCCCTTTAAGCTGCACACCCACCCTGAAGTGGCAGAGGACAGGTAACACAGGTGGTTTGCAGCCCACCAAGACCTCTGTGCCTCAGGAGGCAATTCAGATGCAGCTGGACAACATGCCTGCTCAGCAGCGAAGAGCCGCAGCCTGCCCTAGATATTCCTGGTGTGGATGATTGCCACTGGCCATGTCTCGTAATGAAACGCACCATGAATAAGCACAGGTACAGAGTACAGGGTCTTACCTTGCATGCCTTCAGATGCCTGGGTAATGGTGCACCTCTCTAGGGCAAGAGCTTCACAGAACCCTTTAGCAGGGCATTTGCATGTGCAGCACCTGTTCCTGAACTTTGGGAAAAGTATAAAATAAAAACCACCCTAAGGATGGGCTTCCCTTCATTCTTCATGGCATATTATCTGTAGACATCTCCGAGCAAGCAATCTGTACAGCCTGTGTCGGCTCAGTTAGGTTCTGTGACGTGCGGATCAACGGTGCAGGGAAACTCTGTCTTACCTCGGAATCAATGGCATTAAATACAGGTCGGAGTTGGGAGCTTTTCTGAGGCTGAACCACAATTTTTGGATGGAAGATATGTTTTAGTCATGGATATAGTGTGTGCTGCAGCTCATGTTGACTTTGGCCAAGCAGATTATTATCCTAACTAGGAGATGTTTGTAAATATGCCCAGAAATATCTAATACATTTCACAAGACAGGCGCAAGCTGTCAGCCTGCAGCACATCCACGGCACAGCCATTTCCTCAGTGTGCTTCCTATGAATTAGACAAATGCCCGGACTATTTAAGGCAGCCGTTCACTCCACAGAGCAGGATTTCTGAATATATGTCACAGGAGAAATGTGCCTACCTACCTCATCACCACGATTTTGGGAGCCGAGGCTTCCTCCCGAAAGGGTTGTTCGGCACACGCTCACCGTCCTCGCAGCACCCTTTTCCCAGCCAAGCACGTGCCTCCCCCTCCATCCGCAAGCTGGGGAGAGTCAGCGTAGGGGAGTGCAGGCTGTGCCTTTCTCTCGTGCACACACAGCAAATCCCAGAGCTTTCTGCCTGGAATCCCCCCGAGTCAGCAGACAGCTGGGTTTCTGCCTCAGTCGGGAGGGAGACAGCTCTCAGAGGAACATCTGGCTCCAGTCTCTATCTTGTCTGCTGCTCCTTCACACATCTACTTCCTTAAAAAGAGCTTGGGGGGGGGGGGGGGGAGAAGCGGAGGCGGGGGGAACTGGCTCCAGGTTCTTTTGACTACTTGAACAGGACCACCCTGTTGCACTGTCAAACAAAAGTTACGTATTTCCTACCAAAAATATAACACTTAAATAAGGGAGACAAATAGATAAAGTTGCGTTTGCCTAGTGCAACGCAGCTCCAACATCTTGGGAATGACTGGGAGGTTTACGTGCGAAAACGCGGCATGCTGCTCACCTTCTCTTCGGTTTGAGCTCCCAGGGGGTCAAAGAGGGGGGCCTGCACAGAAAGGGCTGAGCAAAGACTTTGGGTGTTTGGGGGGGTTGTAATAAACGTTAGGCAGGGATGTCAGTCCCTCCAGCCTTGCAGAGGAAACCTCTGCTTTCCAGATTGCCCCAGAAGAAGCTGCTGGCAAGCTTTTTAGAGTCTGGTATTGCTTGGTGTGAACAGCGGTGGTAGAGTGTCTTCTCTGACAATTTCCAAATAAATGAGAAGAGAGAAGAAAAACAAAGGATGCTGCTGTGGGGTGACAGGTTTAAGGGAAAAAATTGTGATTTTGTGGTCAGTCACATATGGAATGTGCTGAGGTTTCCTTAAGATTTTCTAATGGAAAAATCATAAGCTGCAAATAGTTAAATCAGAGTCTCCATTTCTCAGCAAACATCTTAAATTATGCGTAAAAATCTCCTAAACGCCTCAGCTTAAGGGAGGCCCTGGCTAGCTCTAGATCCTTTGCCTTCTGGGGATTTTGCAGCAGACCACCCACTGGGAAAATGAGAAGTTGGCATCTCTGCCACCGTGGCACTTTTTCTGGAGATGAGTCCCTAAAATGCTGTGCTCTTTTCCCGGGGGAGACAAAATGGTCTAACCTGGTCAACATGATTTGATAAAGTAGGGAGATATAAATCACCCATGATGTGACTTTCTCTAAACTATTAGGAACTCTATTTACATGTATTTGGAGCAAATGTCCTGCTTCACCCTGCTACTTACATGTAATGTAATCAGCCCACACTTGTGCAAATAGTCTACAATTTCATGCACAGATACGCTATATACTGTAGATGCCTTGTCTCAGATAATGAGCAAGTTGTATTAATTATTATAAATCTGTCCCAGCCTGTTAAAGTCTTTCCTTAATGATGTTGCAGTGAGGTGGCTGCTTCATTTTGAGTCAGTTCCTCCTGTAGCTACGCTTGCCTTTTTGATTGAAACCTTTTGTGGCATTTAGTGGAGGTAGGCTGTTTCCAGTTTATAGGCCAACAAGCCACTCTTTCTCTAGAGACTTTTATGAAGATTATGCTCTTCACCTGAATAAAAGGCCTGGAGTTGGAACTGCTAACCTTATATATGCAAAAAAAAAAAAAAAAAGAGAGTGCATACATTATGCCCAGTAAGTGCTTATTGCTAGGTAGAAATTAGGAGTTTAGTTTGCTGTCCATATACTGAAATGAATTTCACAACCACCAACGTGCCTTTATTTTCACAGCACAGGGGAAAAAATTGTTTCTCTCGTTCAGGTGAAAATGGCACCTGACAAAGTACATCTGAATCAAGCCTGCACGGCATATGAACTACACAGGATTTTCCAGGTGCCAGTCTCCTCTGGCACGCACCAAGGACCTGACAAGAACATATCGTGGTTCCCTCTCAGCTTGCTTGCTTGCTAGCATGCCTGGTTTCCTTCCCATGGTTGAACATATATGACTATTTAACATGGTTTTGACTGCTTAGAGCACTATACCAAACTAGCTGGCCAGGACATGCACCTGGACCTGAAGGTCTGGAAGCATCCCAGCTCCATCAGTTTCAACACAGTCTTAGTAGCTTGACCTTGTCCATGTGCCTGAAACGTGAACTAGCGCTGGTGTCCTGCGTTTTGCTGAGTTCAGCAGATGCGCAGCCAGTTTGACACCTAGCTAGCTAGGCTCAGCTTTAGGAGCTGCCACTTCACAGGATAAGCCAGTAACACCATGTCCAAGAGTCCTACACATTAGAAGGGTCCAGGAGACATGGTGTGTCTGCCTGACCCTCTGTGCTAAAGACACAAGATCGTTCTGCACTCCCATGCGTCGTATCCAGCAACCATCTCATCCGCTTGGTGCAGGGGACCCAAACCCCACTCAACCCCCAGCTCCCTTGGGGTCTTACTGTTTGCTTGCAGCAGGAGTTGGGAGAGAAGAGTTCACTTCCAGAGGGAAGAGAGGTCCCATCTGTAAACACTTCACAGGGCAAATGACAGAGCGGGAAGCAGCTGAAAGACGTGTCAGTACAGTGTCTCCAGTCCACAGCAAAGCAACCCTCACAGGAGTCTCTCAGCTACAGTCTAAACTATAAAGAGCCCCTTGGGGTACTCTAAGCGCACCCAGCACCAGATACTGAGCTAGATTGCGTGACAGTGTTTTAATCACAGAGGCCACAGAGCCAGGATTACATACCTAATGTCATGCCCTTGAGAGTTAAGTAGCGTTGGACTTTAGCATTCTGCATAGATGAGTGTCAGATGCGGTCTTGAATTTCTTGCCAAGATATCAATAACTGCTTTTTGTGATTTTATACTTTTCACTCATTTGGCTAAAGTCCATGTTTGCAGCTTCAAATCAGGCATCTCCTCATGGACAGAGCAAGGATTTTCTTTGCCCTGCTGGGAAATCTCACTGTGTTGAGGACAACTCCTCGAGCCGATATCTTCTCAAAGGGAAGCACCCCACAGTTCCCTCCCATGGAAAGGGTGGCAGGGCAGGACAGGACCGGTGGGTTTCTCTTTATGGCCTGTGTTAGGCTCCACTATTCTCTTCGTAACAGCCCAGCATTCATAATCCTCTGGGATAGTCAGGCTGGGCATTCTGCCCACAACACTCCACGTGCTCTGCTTGCCTACATGTGTAAACTAAATTTTGCAGTGAAATTAATCAGATGACATGAAGAATAACAAAGATCAAATTATGAGTATCGTCATTGCGTTTACAGAATCTGCATTAAGATTACCAACTTACCTGTCCCGTTTTCCCTCTGCAAGCTTATTTCGACTAGATTTCTTTTAAGAAATTGAAAATCTGCCATTAAAATAAGTGAGAAAAACTTAATTGCTTAGGTATCATCACCGAAGAATGAGATTCAGCATGACCTCTCCTATGACGTATCACCCCTGAGCTGATCTAGAGAGCATATAGACTTTTCTTAATATGACTGCACATTGGCTTCGGTGGCATTGTATTCAACAAAGGTTTCTTCTTGTGACAGTCTCTGCACAAGACATCTCACCGGAACCAGAAGAAAAGATCTCTTTTCTTCTCAAGCTGCTGCACCTTTTCTGCTTGCCGCTCCTTTGGCTTCATTTCTCCAGCCAAAAGAGAAAAGTAAAGGAACAGCTCTGTCATTTCTAATACAATATGTTTCTAACATGAGGCTGCTTTGGTGTCTGCTCATGCCCACAGCCTCCAGAGAGGGTCAGCATGGTCTTTGTAGCCTGGGCTGCAGGTTCTCTTCCTTAACTCAGGGAAAGACTTCACAGAGCTCCTTTGGGGAGCGTCCTCCAACTTTAATTCATCCATTTCCTTAAACATCAGACATACTCTGGTCCCAAACATCTGATTGATTTTGGTGGCAGGAGATGAAGTATTTTCTGGTTGCAGCGGGTTTTTTTCAGGCATGGTAGAACCTGACCAGTTATTCTCCTCACCCAGCTGTGTGAGATGAAATGAGCCTGTCCAAGGTCATAAAGCGGGAAGCTGTTCCCAGTCCTTCCTCTCCAGCCACAGAGTCCGGTCCTGATTCAGCATTGCCTGTGGGCACACGCTCCGTTCCCGCTCCGGTACAAGATGAGCATGTGCTAATTTTACCTTGGAAGCCGATGGGATTTAAGCGTATGCATACATGCCCCGTTGGACGGACAAGCGTGTCACAGCTCCTGCTCCTTACAGCGCGAGGAGAAAAAACACTACACTGACCAGTGTAGGCCCGTAATATTGCCATGTAAACGATGCTCGCTTGGGTTCCCAAGCTGTATTATTTATGTCTCTAGAATTGCCAGTCTACCAGAGGGAATTTGAGCGGTCTCAAAAGGCAGTGCCTGGCCATAGCAAGAATTAAGCACTCCATTGTGGTGGAGAGAATTGTTAGAACTGCACTCCAGCTTTAGAGGGCTTTTTGTTAAGAAGACAGAAAAATGCAACATTCCCTGCGCCCTAGACAATTAAAAGGAAACACCCTGCAAGATGCTGAGAGCCTACAACTGTCCCTAAGTCAGCAATGAGGCTGAGTCTTGGGGTAATTAATATCCCGTTTGGTTGCAGAAAAAAGAAACCAAACCACCCCTACCAGTGGGAGTCATTTTCCCTGCTCTGTATCGGGGGCCGAGGTTCCAAACAGCATCTCAGGTGGGTGGACTAGAACTTCAGAAACTGACCTGTGCTATGAAACGTCGCTCCTCACGTCCTTTGCTGAGGCTCACTGAGCCATAGCTGTTGACATGCGAGAATGGCTGTCGCCCTGATCCTGTCACACCGACATTATTTGTCAGGGATGTTGCCGGTCACCCACTGATTACAAGCTAAAGTCTCTGACCTCCTGGCTCAGCCAGCAGTTACAAGTACATCAAGTAGGACAAAGGTGTCCCTTAACATCTAAATAAACCATGAGAATAAAGCCCGACTGCATGCTGGTGTTAACAAAACACATGGAGTATTTTTATCTCTGGAAAGCTATTTCCTATTTGTAATACTACTTGAAACCGCTTCCAAGTCTTCATTTGATGTTACTCATCTTCATATATTTTATGTGTCCTGTTTTCATTTTCCAAACATATTTATTAAAATATGTTCTCAGGGTAGTGGCCCTTGTTGTAGGAATTTCTGTTTTGGGGGAAGAATACCAGAGCTGGAGGTTTTTGCCAGCAGGATGTGAAAGCTGAAGGAAATAACAATGACTCGGGCTAGAGATTTGTCACAGGGAGTTAGAAAGCGAAAATTTACAGTCTGGCCATGAGACAGTCCAGGCTAAAGCCATGAATTTACAGGAAGCATTGCCAAAAGCTGGATATTATTATTTTAATCAAACTCTGTTTTACTTTGCACTGAAAAAAAAATAAAATATGCGAATTGCCAGAGACTTTGGCCCTGCAGATGTAGGAGAAAGGGCAGAAGAGCCACCTCCGTCTCCACTGCTCTTCCCATCCCATCTGAGGAGTGGGAAGGAAGCATGACCTTCCCTGGAGAAATCACGGGAATCCAACTGCCCCGAACCTCACAGGGAGAGTTTCTGCTTGCTTGGGAACTTCCCTCGCACTCAGCGCTGTCAGCTCAGGCTCTGCTGACTTCAAAGGAGCACCAAACGGCTGGGACCCGCTCGCACACCAACACGTCGTCCTCCAGCCTGGCAAGGAATCACTTCGTTCCTCAGCTCCACATCCACCAAAGCGGGTGCTAGAGGCTGGGGAGGTAGAAAACGACTGCATAGGCACAGGGCTTGTAGATTCCTGCTTCTCTACAGATAATGCAGTCTGGAAAGTGCCCGGTAAGGATTTTTATAAAGGAAAGGCTTTACGCTCCTTTCTGCTCGTATTGTCCCAGTGACCTTAATTGTTGGTGTGGGTTTTTTTAATTGAATAAGAGAAAAGAGTTCTCTTCACTTTTATCTTAACAGTGCGAGGTCTGGATCTGCTGGAAAATTACTCGTGAGACCTGTGGATCTTTTATTTGCACAGAAGTAGCCACTTATATTTATTGCTTTACATATGGCCACAATCCAGCAAATCACTCAAGCATCTGAATAACTTTAAGCATGAAAGTAGTCCCCTGTGAGCCCGTGGAACTACCACCGCACTAAAGTGTATGTGAAGTGATGAGCCCGACTCCACCCTCCTGTTGTCCTTAGTGCTGCCATTTCTTCACACACACCCCCAGCAGGCCAGGGGCTTGCTCCTGGGGTTCCTTTCCAACCACATAAATCTCGGCCACGGATTTAAAACCGTGGGCTGCATCGATCGCTGCGTGCTCATCGATCCTTGCCCGTTCCTACCCACAGCGGCTGCGCTGCTCGCCCTGCGGATGGAATATTCTGCCTTTATTCCCTTTAATCCGGAGAAAAACTCGCGAGGAATTTGCAAGGGGGAGCCCTGCTGAGTTTTGCGGGTCCTTGCTGCCGTACGTGAGCACCTCTGCTTGTCACGCACGCAGAGGCGCACCCCCCCCCCCTCGGAGGGCGGGAGCGGCAGGGGACATCTGGGAGCCGCCCACCTTCCCCGGCCCCGGCGCGAGGGGTCCTGAGGACCCCGTCCGTCCCGCCCGCCCTTCCCCTCCCGGCAGCTGGGAGGGAGTGGGGCGGCCCCAGCGCTCCCGACGGCTGAGGCCACCGGCACCTCGGGGGTCCCGCGGCGGGCCCCGCTCCGCTCCCGGGGTGGGGAAGCCGCCTCCCGGCCCTGGGGCGTGCGGGAGCGGGGTTGGGGCGGCAGGCGGGCTTTCGGGGGAGAGGGAGGGGGGGAGAAGGGGGTGGCAAAGAACTCCGCAGCAGCGGTAAGACGTGAAGGCGAGCGCGCTGAGTGCACACCGAGGTTTGCGGGTGGGCTTTAGGGGACGTTTTACTACGACCTGGGAGACGATTCGGTTTTCCACCTAGCGTGTGACACAGCAGGGCCGCTCCAGCCCGTTAACGTTCAACGCGGGCCGGGCTGACGGTGGGCTCAAGCCCGCGGCAGGGGAAGGGGCTGCGGCCGTCGGCCCCCGCTCCGCGCCCGGCCCCGCAGCCCCCGGGGAGGCCCTGGGCTGGGCTTGGCCGCGGGGGAGGTGGGGGGGAAAACCCTTAAAAAAAAGGTCAGACGGAAGGAGGGAGTGGAAAGCGGTCGCGCCCCCCCACCCCCCGAAGCACCGAAGCGGTCTGTGCGTGGGCAGCCCCTGCGTGGCCGTGCGGTGCTGGAGCCGCCCGAGCATCCCTCTCGTCTGCGGGCGGCGGGTGCAGCACCCTGCGCCTGTGTCTGTGCGCATAAATGCAAGTGTATGTATGTGTGATATGTATGTACGTGTAATACATACCTGCGCGCGTAAGTGTATGTATGTGTGCACATATGTACATATATATGTATATATGCGGGGGTAAACCTGCGGCCCTTCCCCGGCCCGGTGGGCCGGAGGAGGGTCTCTCCCCCACTCACTCCGGGTCTCTCCCCCACTCACGCTTGCACACTCGCACACGCACACAGCTCACACGGCGCCTTCCCCAGCCCCGCCGCCTGGGCCGTGGGCTGAGGCCGAAGGGCTCCCGGCTCTTCCTCACCGCCGGAGCGAGCCACCCGCGGGGTCCTGCTCCCGGGTGAGCTGCGGGGGGGGGGAGGGA
Organism: Opisthocomus hoazin; assembly: GCF_030867145.1. NCBI lineage: Eukaryota > Metazoa > Chordata > Aves > Opisthocomiformes > Opisthocomidae > Opisthocomus > Opisthocomus hoazin. Next base: position 55,205,497 of record NC_134418.1, on the reverse strand, counting down.
AGCTTTCTGGCTTTTTTTCTTTCTTTCTTCTTTTTCCTTTTTAATTCCCCCACGGTTTGGGGCTGGCGGTCAGCCGTCTCCGTCCTCCGCTCCCGACGGCGGTCTCCAGCCGCTTGCCTGCGGGGCCGGCTCAGCCCGGAGCCCCCGGGGACCTCGCCGCCGCGCAGGGCTCTACCTGCCCCGGGGGCCCCGCCGCCCTCTCCCCGCCTGGGGACAGGCCCGGGCTCTCCCCAGGGCGCTCCCGCGGGGTGGGGTGGGGGGCGTCACCCGTCCCCTCCTCGCCCTCGCCGCCTTCCTCCCGGCCGGGCGGGCTGGCGGGGCCGGCGGCCCCCCGGGCAGCAGGAGCCCGCCCTCGGGGGAGGCCGCACCGACCCGCGCTGCCCTCCGGGGGGTGGGGTGTGTCGCAGCCGCAGGGGACAAAGCGAGCACACAAGCCCCCTCCTCGCCCCCGAAAGCTCGGATCGACCGGGGGAATCCGCCCGGCACCGGCAGAGCCCCGGCTCTGCCCGCTCCGGCCCCGCGGCTCTGCGGAAAGCGGCCTCGGGCGCCCTTTTTTATACATAAAAAAACCCCAACAAACCAAAATAACAACATAAAACACCTCACCGCTAAAAATTTACAGAAAGGGGTTTATTTTATTTCCTCTCTTTTCTTCTTTGAAAGTAAGATGTAGGCGGCCGGGGGAAATTCTTTCCAAACAGGGCTCGCGTTTAGAAAAGTTGAGATTCAGCAATCGCTTCGGCCGGCTCTGCGTGGAGCTCCGGAGGTGTAAATCCTGCCCAGCGCCGGGGTTACCGACTGCTGCGCTCCATCGGGCGCACCATTTTCAGACCTACGCGTGTCGAACACGCGTACCAGAGCAGGCGCTCAGCGAGGTGACTCGCACGCCCCGAAAACGCGTGGGGATCCGCGCCAGCGCGCCGTGGGACGGTCCCCTGCCCCCTCTCCTTCACTTGAACCGGGGCGTGCGACCCCCGCCCCGCTCGCAACACACCGCGGGGGGCAGCACCCCGCAAACCCGCCCGCGCCCCGCCGGCTCCCCCCCCCCCCCGCGCCCGCCCCGCAGCGCGGCGAAACGGCTTGCGGCGAAAACTTGCCCGGCCTCGGGCGCCGGCTGTTTTCCCGAGGATGTTATTCCCCTCCAAAAACGCTAATCATCGACCTCGTAAGGGGTAAAAAGAAAGAACGAGAAAGAAAAAGTTATTTTATTTTATAGGTAGAAACAGACCCCGAGGTATGCAAAGCCTGGGCTCTGGCTGTTTCCGGCAGGCGCAGAGGGACGAGCCCGCGCGTATACAAAACCGCGCGGAGAGAGGACAGAGGGAAGCGCGCAGCAAATAACGCGAAGCAGACACATCGATATTTACGCGTGATTTTGCCCTCCGCAGGCGCGGCGATCCGACAGCCAGGGCCCTGCGCACGCCGCCGGGGTTCAAAGTGCGGGAAGGCACCGTCCGAAAACAAAAGAGCGGAGCCGAGGAGGAGCCCCGCACCCCCACCCCCCCCCGGCTGGACGGGGCGCACTCCAGGGCTGTGGATTGGGACGTGTGGATTGGGACGTGTGGATTGGGATGTGGATTGGCGTGGGGGCAGACGGCGCTGGCCGCTCGCACGCCCGGCGCGGGGGGCTGCGCAGCAGGCGGCCCGGAGAGACGGCCCGGGGGCCGGGGGGGGTCGGGGAGGGGCCGAGCCCGTTCTGTAACCCCTCTCCCCCCCGCTTCTCCAAATAGCTTTTTTGCAAATTCCCCGTTTCGTTGTGGCTTCCCCCACCTCCCCGCTCTCTACGGCCTCCATTGTTCCCCGTTCGCGCTGCCACCGCCGATAAGGGGAAGAAAAGCCCCAGGGGGAAGAAAAAAAAATGAAAAGAAAAAGAAAAAACACGACCCAAGATTTTGATTTACGACCTAATCAAAACATTATATCTTTGGTCAAGTGGCGCAGAAAAATGATGACCCTCCAGGCTTCAGCTAGGGGGAGAAAGAGAAATTCAGATTACACTCGGAGTGATTTATGCCCTCTCTGAGCGGTCACGTTGATTTTTCATCGTTCGAGCCATTACACAGTAGAGTGGAAAACTCTGATCCAGTATTTTTTTGGTCCGGAAACGGTAGATATTATTCTTCTGAACGTACATGCGTATACTGTGTATTACATTTATTTTTTTTTTCTCCACGCACGCACATATCTTAAATATATACAAGGACATTTTACATATATATATATAAATATATATATGAATATATATAAATATATATATAAATATATATATGAGAGGACTATAAATAACCGATGCCACCGAGAATAAATAAGCCGAAAAGAGCGTGTAAAATATATATAGATATATAAAATACCGTGCCGATACCCGCAGCGATCAGCTCGCTGATTTCCAAGCCCGTCCCGCCGGGAGGGTTTGGGCAGAAAAGCACCCGCGATCCTCCGGCCCCCCCCGACCCCCCGGGGGAGGCTCCCGGGCTACGAGCCCCTCGCCGGCGTCGCCCCCAGACCTTCCGCCCGCAGCCCAGCGAGGAGGAGGGGGAGAAGGAGGAGGAAGGGGACATTTTTGGCAGCCCCTGGCACTCACCCGGGTGAGGTGTTGACACGGTGCGGAAAAAAAAGGAGGGGAGCGGCGTTGGGTCGGGACGGCGGGGAGGCCGGGCACGCCGGGGGGGGGTGGGGGGAGCCGCCCGCCCCGAGCACGGAGGCTTTGTGGCTCCGCCGACCCCCTCGCAACAACGCACAGAGGGAAAGAGAACAGAAAAAGGGGTGAAAAATTAAAAAAAAAAAAAAAAAAAAAAGCAAAACAAGAGCGGAAAAAAATAGAGAAGGAAAAAAATAAGGAGGGGGAACACAATAAAAATCAAGGTGAGAAGGAAAAAAAGTGGGTGCTAGGGCCTGCCCACAATGGGAACACGAGGGAGGGAGACCCCGCTTTCGGGTGGGGGGAAGAGTTTTCCCCGTGGGAAAGCGCGGGGCGCTGACCTCTTCCCTCTCCTCTGCTTCTCTCCCCGTCTAAACCTGGGGGGGGGGGGACACACACCCCCTCCGCGGTGTTCCCTCCTCGCTGGGGGAGCGCGGGGGTGGGGAGGGCGCGAGGGCTCCGCGAGAGCGCAAATTGCTCCCACCCCGCGCTCCTCCGGCGGCTCCTCAAAAGCGCGCAAAAGCCGCGCAAGGGGCAAAGTCGTAGTCCTGTCCCCCCCCCTCCCACCGCGGCGAGTTCCCTTCCTGCCGTCCCCTGCGCCCGTCGCCCATCTTACGCGCCTGCGGAATTTCTTGGCGTATCGACATCCCCTGCCGGGTCCCGCCGCCGCCCTCTCCCCTCCAGCCCCTCTCCTGGCCCGCCCGGGGGGGAGGGCCGGGCAAAGCAATTCATCTTGATTTGCTTCAATCATCCGGCGACGGCAAAGTTATAATCCCATATAATTTCACCAACAAGCAGGTTGAGAACGAATGGGTCGATGTTCTTTAAAACAAGAACACGCGAGAGCACGACCTTTCCCTCCGACGACGTGTCGCAGCACGGAGCCGCAGGAAACTCGGGGCTAACCTCTCACCCCCTCCCGCGCTCGGCGGGGTTGCGGTGATTCGGGCTGCTCTTTGTTTCTCTTCGAGTCTGAAAGGGGGATTTGGAAATAGAAACGCACTATTACACGAAGGATCTCCTCGCTGGAGCGAGCAGGCGAGCGCAAGAGGCGGCAAGGGGGACGGGTTATTGTGAACGGGAGCGGTTTGTTTGCAAACTGGCTTTTCTTTTCCTTTTTTTTTTGTTTTCCCCCACCCCCCTTCTTTAATGCGATAAAAGCTTCCTTCACAGCGGGAGAAATTTATGCTCGAGACACTGCAACTTTGCGGCTGGTAATTCTCGAGGCCAGCGATGTCAAATCAGCCGTTTTCTCGGGGCTGCGCGGGGGGACAGCGGGACCCTGCTGCAGGGACGGCAGCGCGCCCAGGCCCCGCGCTGCTCTAGCGCGCAACGCTAGCCCGAGAGAATATTTTTTTTTAAAAAATATTTTTTTAACGCTAAAAAAACGCCAGCATTGATTTGGATTGCAATAAAAAAGTACTGCCCTGTGTTTCCAGAGAACGAGGTCCAGCGGTCAACGACCAGTCAATCACTGCAGACAGGTTACCGCTGCACAGCTTGGCTCAGTAAATAAAAATCCAGACAAAACTGTATGCTGTATATTTTACTCCCATGAAATAAAACACATTTTTTTTTCCATGTTTGCTGAAAAGTAAAACAATAATATTGTACGAAATGTTATACACAGGGCATGTTTTACAATGCAATATCAGAAACATCATTGCATCCACCAGAGGTACTATTCTAAAACTGATATTCACACAATGGGGTGTTTTTTTTAATAATTATATGTTAGAAACATACAGTGTCGCATTTAGTATATACATTCCCTTGCTCACAAGCGAAAAAGTCCTAATCGCTTCCGTGTAACATGCTTTATTTTAAAGCCTAACCTTTTAAAAACACTGTTGTGATATTACTAACAACTGCTTTTATAAAATTAATTTGACATTTCGATATATATACATCCTTTCAGTCATTTTTATGTTAACAATGCTAAACTTAAAAAATAACAAGCTTATAGTAACATTAAAATGTCATATCATATCCAGTCAAACATTTGTCCATATATATATATATATGTCCTTGTAACTGTTGAAATACTCTTAGTGAAAGAAAGATCTCAGAATCGGTAGGAGGTCCTTTGAAAACAAAGGAACTATCTTATTTCAGTGGTTTCCTCTTTTTTTTCCTCTCCCTCTCTCTCTTTTCCTCACTCTTTCTCTCTCTCTCTCCCTGTCTCCGATTTTTTCCGCCTTTCTCTTCCTCTCTAGTGCCCATTACTCCCTAGTGTAATTCTCAGTCTCTGCGGGAAATTGGGAGGGATTTTCCCATGCAGTGTTTCCTACTCGGGTGTCTCACACGGGTCTGTCCACCGCATACTGGCAAGCGCTCAGGTTGGAAGCGGGGTTCTGCACACTGGCATAGCCAAAACTGGAGTGCTGCTTGGCTTTAAGTCTCAGACTGGCCAAGCTGGAGTTACACGTGTCCCTATAAACGTACGGAGGTGTTGGGGGAGCATAAGGACAGGCCGGCGTCGGCACCGCAGAATTCAGGGAGGGGTTGCTCAAGTTGTTCAAGTTATTCAGGCTGTTGAGGCTGGAGCCGGGGACCCCGGTGACGGCAGAGGGTACCATGCTCGAAGACATACTCATGGAGGAGATGGAGTTTGGAGGGGAGAACATGCTCTGAGAAGACAGAGGGTTGACATTCATGGAGTTGAAGAAAGGAAAGCTTTTGGTGGAGAGGGAGGCGGAGGTCAAGCCCTTGGCTGCCCAGTTGTTGTACGAGTAGCCAGGGTACATGTCATCGTAGGGCTGCATGAGGCCGTTAAACTGCGGACCGAAGCCGTTTTTGCAAAGCTCGGCTTGCTGGTTCCTTTCTCTCTTTCTCCATTTGGCTCTGCGGTTCTTGAACCAAACCTTCAAAACGGGGGGAGAGGGAGGGAGGGAGATGGGAGACGCGAGTTAGTCAGGAACTGCCACCTCAGCCCTTCGCAGCCTCTCGGAGCAACAGCCGAGCATCTCCGTAGGTACAGACACATAAGTAAATACATACACACACCCCCCAAACGGTGTACGTACATACATCCGCGAGTAGGCTCGCCTCCTCCCCTGCGGAGCCCCGCGCGGGGCTGCGGGGGCAGCCGGGGTTCAGCAGGGCAGACCCGCGCCATTCCACCCCCCGCACCCCCCGTGTAATCTGCGGTGCTCTGATTCGCGCCACAGAGGCCAACGCTTCCGTCGCCTTCTTTCTTTTTTATATTTCCCCCCCTCGTTTCTCTCTCTTTTCTCGCACTCCTTCCTTGGCTTATCCCGCACTGGAGCCATCCAGGGGAAATAAAAAAGTGCAAAAGCGAGGGCAAAACGCCTGGAAACCCGCGGAATTTTAAGGCGATGTTTCCTATTACAGGGAAGGAGGGAGAAGCCAGCAACTAATAAATCCTTGCTCCAGTTTGTTAAAGCTACAAGTTCCTCCGGCGCCCAACCTTCCAGAGCCCAAACCCGCTTTCTAAACAAACTTGTTGGACTGCTCTTTGGAGAAAAAAACGGGGAAAAAAAGGAAGAAGAAGAAAGAAAGAAAAAAAATTCGCCGTTTAACAACGTGCTAGATGAGATCTAATGGACCCTCCCCGCAGACAAAGGGGGAAACGTGCCCTTCCCCAATCCACATCTGGGTGTCGGGCCCGTCGGGCAGCCGCCAGCAGCGGCCTCACCGCCCGCATCGGAGCCCCCCGGGGGGTTTGCGGGAACCCCCCCCCTCCGGCCGAGCCGGGCAGGGGCCGCCCGGGCATCGCGGGGACGGGCCCCGGCTGGCGGCACCGCGCAGCCCGAAACCGACAGCCCCCCCCCCCCCCCCCGCCCCGCAAAAACCGCGCCGCGACAGACACTGCTCCGTGCCCCGGCGAGACACCCGCCGCGGCCCCGGTCCCGGTCCCGCACAGCGCCGGCCTCGCTCGCTGCTGCCCCTGTTCTCGCTGACCGGCTTCCCTCAAGAGACCGCGGGGAGGGGATTTGTTTGGGATTTCCGAAAATCTGGGGTTTCGGCCCGCTCGGAGGTTTTTTTTTGGTGGCTTTGACGACCCTCCCCCCCCCGCCCCCAGCGCGGCAGGGACCACCGGCTTCGGTATCTCTGTAGCGCCGTGATGGTCTCATAAATCTCAGAGGGCAGCAAGGGCGGGGGGAGACGTCGGCCGAATTGTGAAACCAAAAGAAAGAGAAAATGCAGGGAAGGGCACGTCGGGAGTGCCTCGGAGAGAAGTCAAAGCCTTTGTGTATTTTACATCTTTTTCTCATTAGAGGCAGCGCAGGTTGCAGCCTGTTCCAAGTCGCTCTCCGGGCCAATGTTTTCCTTCGCGTTTCGATCAAAAGGAGCAGGACGCTCTGCGCGGCGGAGGCGAAGCGTGCAGCAGGGAGGGAGGGATCCCAGCCTGTCCCGCTCGGACAGCAGCGTCCCGCTCTGCCCCACTTTCATGCACAGGCTCTGAGGTTTGCGTACGAACCGAAATCGAAAGCAGCTGCGAACGTTTCCAGCCCGCCTCCCCTTCCCCCCGCCTCCCCGACCCCCGGGGCGCCGTAGCGGGACCTACCCGAACCCTGGCCTCGGTGAGGTTGGTCCAGACGGCGATCTCCTCCCGGGTGGACATGTCCGGGTAGCGATTCCTCTGGAAGGTGGCCTCCAGCTCCTGCAGCTGCTGGCTGGTGAAGTGAGTCCGCTGCCGCCGCTGCCTCTTCTTCTTCGAGGGGTCCTCGGGCCCCGCATCTTCGTTCTTGCCCTGCTGGCTCTTATCTTTCTCTGTAGGGTGGGGGGGACGGGGACGGGGGGGGGGACACACAAAAAACAAGAGGGCGGAAAACGAAGGCGCCTCAGCCTGCGGAGCCTCCTCTCCGGCGGCCGGGAAGCTGCGGCCCCTGCCGCGGCTCCGAGGGATAATGATTAACGCGCCCGGCCTCCGCGGCCCCTCCGCGCCCCGCGGGCACCCACGCGTGGGCTCCTCCCGGCGGGGCCGTCTCTCCACCTGCCCGTGGCCGTGCGGTGCTCCCAGCCGCACGCACGCCATCCGTATCATTTCCCTGTCGGCAACCGCGTTATTCGCCTGCCCGCGCCGCGCTGTTCCTCTGCCCGCAGCCGAATCACTCGCCCATCTGCACCCGCACCGTTCGCTTGTCTACACCCACGCTGCTCGCCGATCTAAGCCCGTGTTGTTTGTCCGTCTGTATCCACATTATCCTCCCGTACCCACGTTACTGCTCCAGCTGTACCTACATCGCCCGCCGCTCCGCATCCGCGCAGTTCGCGCACCCGCATCCACACAGTTCGCCCGTCCTCACGCGTGTCGTTATCCTCCCCCACGGGAAACAAGCCCGGAGCGGGGCTCGGCGCGGGTGCGGGGCGCTCCCGGGCCGCGGGGCTGTGGCGGGGGCTAATCGCGGGGCCGGGGCCGGGCAGCGCAGGGGCGCCGGCCGCTCGCCCCCTCTTACCTGCGGCCTCGGGGCTGGAGGTGTCGGAGATGGTGTGCACCTCCAGCCGGTGCTTGGCCGCCTCCAGCGAGGAGCGCGCCTGCCCCGGCGCCAGCGCCGTCGCCATGGCCAGCGCGGGCTGGTGGTGGTGGCAAGACGACGAAGAAGAGGAGGAGGAGGAGGAAGGTGAGGAGGAGCACAGCTTATTCCCGGCTCCCAGGCGCTCCAGGCTTAGCGGGTCCTTCATGCAGCTCATCGGCTAAAGGACGCCGGGGTCTACGCGCGCCCGGGGGGCCGGCGGGAAGCGGTGTGCGTGTGTCTGCGGGGTCGAAACGCGCGGCCCCCCCTCCGCGGGCTTAGCGGGGCCGCCCCGCGGCTCCGGGGGGATCGGGGCTGCCGGGCAGGAGCCGCGGCGGAGCGGGCGGCGCTCGGCGAGCCCCGAACCCCCCGCCGCCCCGGGGGGGGCCCGCAGCGGAGACGGGCGAGCGGGCGAGTTGCGGCGGTGCGGCAGCCGTCACGGCGACCGGGCTCCTCCGCGGCAGGCGGCCCCCGGCCCGCCACGGGGCTGGGCGAGGCGCGGGGGCGCTCCCCTCCGCTGCCCGCGCATGGACCCGCGCCGCGCCGGGCCGGCCCCGCACCGCGTCAGCTCAGCCGCTTCCCTCTTGGCCTGACATCTTAAACCGGCGGCGGCCTTCCCCGCCACGCCGCGTCACCCGCACCCGCCCCGCCACGCCCCCACCACGCCCCTCCGCAAAGCCACGCCCCTTCTCCCCGCCCAAACATCGCGTTTTCCGCCCGGTTTGGCGGGACCGGCCCCCCCTCCCTCCCCGGCCGGCACACGGGGTGCCCCGCCGCCTCCCGCACCCGTTGCGGGGGGCAGGGCACAGCGCGCACACCCCAGCCCTGGAGCCGCTGTACCCGGCTGCCGTGTCTCCCTCCGTCTGCGCCGAAGGCGGAGAAAACGGGGGGGGGGGGAGGGGGGGGGAGGGATATATCCTCCCGCTGGCACTGCCCTCCCCGTCCCCTCCTGGCAGCCGGCTTCTCGACAGCGAGCCCCTCGAGGGGGCTTTCCCACCCCAAGTTCCACACCTTTCCGGCGCGGTTACCCGGGATTCATGCCGGGATTGGAGCCCTCGACCCCCGGGGGGGGGGCCGCGCTGCCCCGCCACCCCCGCTCACAGCGCCGGGGGGGAGGCTGCTGCGGGCCCGGGTCTGCAGGTTGCCGTCCCGCGTCGGTCAGCACCTCCCGCGGCAGAGCAGACTCTCCCCGAGCCCCCCCCCCCCCCCCCTTTCCCCGGCAGAGCCGGCGCTGCCCCCGGGGAGCCGAGAGAGCCCGGGCGCGGAGCAGGCAGGTTGCGCCTCTGCCTGTAGTTCCTCTGCGCGGTCACGGGCGTCGAAACGTTACCGAAAGCTTCCCCCTGACGCGGCCCTCCACACCCACCTCCCCGCGCCCAAACTTCCCTGTCTCCCTCTGCTGTCACCCCCCCCCCCCCAACCCTCCGCGAGGGTCCCTCTTCGTCGCTGGCGCTCGCTCGAGGTGCGCATCATCCCCTCGCAATCTTACTTATCGCCAAATTATACGTATTACTTTCGCAGCCTGTTAGTAAAGAAGGTTAAATTAATTTACATTCTGCTCATTATCTGGTGTTTAAATGACGTGTTTTTATCCCTGAGATTTGGCAAAGAATCTCTTTCCTCAGACCCCACAGCGTTTGAACGGAGACAATGCTCTTACATTTGTAGTGGATTTTAATCTGATAAGACTCTAATTTGCTTAAGTCTGTTAAATAGGAGGTTTAAAATGATTCTAGCCGTTTTCTTATTGAATTTCCTCTAATTCCCCCAAGATCATAAAGTATATGTGTAAAGTAAATATTTCCTCCCTTTGCACCGGCAGCAGATGACCTATAACTAAGTCAATACGAAGCCAGCTCCATTCCGCACAATTTGTTTACCAGTCACATCCCCGTTTCTTCTTACCCTCTCACTAGCTCCCCGGTCTCGCACCCAGAAACCGTGGCCCCCCCGCCCCCCCGCCCCCGCCTTTCCCCCCGACGGGGCCGCGCCGAGGCGGCGGGCACGGAGCTCGCTGCCAGGGGCTCTCGGAGGGGGCCCCACTCTCCAGCCCCCGCGCCAGGGTCCTAACCAGCCTGCAAAGCCCTGCAGAGGGGGAGCACCAGCGAGAGGGGATGCGGTCACTTCCCCGACTATTTTTTTTTCCCAATGGTGCAACGCAGCCCTCTCGAAGATGAGCCCTGCGCCTCCCTTTCCTCTTCCCCCCACCCCCCGCATTACTTGATTTTTTGTTAGTTTGGGGAAATGCCGGCTTTCGAAACGAAAAGCCTCTCCCGGCTGCGCGGGGAAGGGGGAGAGGAGGAGCAGGGCCCGGCGCCCCACACCTTCCCCAGCGCCGGCCTTGCGTCCCCCAGCCCCAGCCGCGACGGACCCTCCGGCCGTCCCCGAGTCCCCAGAAGCGGGACACAGCACCGGCGCAGGACCCGGCAGCCCAGAGGGAGTCGGTGCGGCATTTCCCTACGTTCCTTTGATTAAAAATCCCCCAGTCCGGGCAGGAGGGGAGCTACCACACGGCATTAGTTGTCATGGTGACCATAAATCACGTAAATCCAAAAATACCCACCTATAATCTGAGATGAAGCTTTTATTTCCCGAGCGAAATAATATTTTAAAAGCTGTCAGCCAACCGAAAAACAACCTAATTGTAGTCACCCAAGTAATATATTAGCGGTAAAGGTTTCAATTAAAATGTCAAAGTGTTTTTAAATTCCCCCCCCCCCTTTTTTTTTTTCCTGCTGGAGGCTCACGTCCCATTTCGGGTTCGGGTCCCGTCCGGTTCAGCCGCCCCTGCTGCTTGGGGCTGCCACCCCAAAACCCCCGTTTTGGGAGAAGTTCCCCCTTCCCCTCGGCGCTGCAGGGCTTGTCGTGAACGCGCTCTGGTGGGCTACGCAAAACCGGGGATTTGGGGCTGCTTCCCACCCCGCTCCGCATTCTGCATTGCCTTTGTAGCTCTGTATTTCTTTTCCCGGGCGTGTTTTTCGGCCTCCTGCTCCCGCCGTCGAAGCGGGGCCGGCCCTGGTGCGGGGGCAGGAGCGGGACCGGGGGCCGAGAGGCTCGGCTTGGGGGGGTGAGGAGGGGTGTGGGTGGCCGGGCCGACTGCGGGTATTTATTTTCCCACTTTATCTCCTTAAGGGATCGTTGTTTCTAGGCGTAATACTCTCCTAAACGGATAAATCGGTTCTTCTGTAGAGTCTCCAGCTAGTCCTGTTGTCTTTTACCTCTGGCTTGTTGTCTTTCGCCTATCTCGGATTACCGGGTATTCTCCTCGATGAAGAGCCATTAATTACCCATTCAGTCAATATTAGGAAGACTACAGAGCTTTTTACATAGGATTAAGCAGACATCGGATTGTTCCGTTAGTATATTCCTACTCACGAATAAGCTTTCGTTATACATTTAGTTTTCCCTGGAGTGAGACTAACAACTGCCGCATATATTATTTTCAGACGACGGCGAGGGGGGGGGGGAAGGATTATATCTCCGAAGCGCAATAGATAACTTTTAATTTGCGCTTGGCGGGGGCTGCGGGAAGGGACGTGCACTTTGCGCGGCGCCGCGCAGGGTCCGCGCGCGGGCGGAGGGCCGCTGCCCCGGCTCCACCGCCCCGGTCACAACTCCGGGGACACACTCAGGCACGGTAGGTGCCGCGGGGGGGGGGGGGGGCTCGGCCGAGCTCTGCCCGGAGGCAGCGAGGCTCCGGCCCCCCCCCCCCGCTCCGGCTCCGCCTCGGCCCCCCCGCTCCCTCCCGCGGGGGCGGAGGCTCCGCGCCCGCCTCGTCCCGGGTCGCAGAAAAGGCACCGGGGACCTTGGCTTTGCACGGCGCCGTGCCTGCAGCCGAGCTGGGCGGGGGCGGAATCGGCATTGGGATTTTTGCTGGTTTTGAACAAGAGATGTTAAGTTACAGGATATTCAGGGACAATAATATTTTTTTTTCTTTTTGGAGTTGAAACAATCAATTTGTGATGCTGAACGATGATATAAGGCGGAATGTGATCTCAGCCTTTTATGTTGGAGGTTGTCGTTTCAGCAGTACCCAGATTATCGATTACAAAAAAGGATTCCTTCAGCAGAACGCACACCGCTAACAAATCGTGTAGATCATATACGTATACACACTTTCACGCACACAAATAATTTAAGCACCCTCCGGCCCCGCAATAAAAACCGTTCCAGCCGACCCAGCAGCAGCCATTCACGCGTGCTGGGGGGCTGTCGAACCGTGCGCGGAAGTTCTCCCCATTCCACAGCAGCGATGTCCCCGCCACTCCGCGCCAACACCACACCCGCAGGGCTGCGTTCGGCACTCTTGGCTGCAATCACATTTTCACACTATTTTTCCCTTCCGCGGCGTGGCCACAGACCCGATTATTTTGTGGTATGACCACCCCCCGTCCCCCGGCCCCTTCGCCGCGGGAAGCCAGCGCGCCCGTCTCGGCCTGGAGCGTCTCCTACCGAATTTCGTTTCCTCCTTTCACAGAAGCAGCGATCTGACAGAAAATTCGCTTTTTCCTTTTTTTTTGGTGTTACCACCCATGCTCTAGTCAGCGATTGCTCTCCTTGTGCCCACCGACGGTGCCCGAATAACGCAGTTACCTGCCCCCCCTCCCCAGCTCGGAGACCCAACTCTGGCAGGCGGGGGGGTGCCGAATATACCTATATATCTGTAAGTCTATATATATAGTCCCTATAAATAAATAAATATATATAGTTTTCGCGAGGTAAATCCCGCGAAGCGTGAAATCCAGACGGTCGGGTAAGACCTAAAAAAAACCCAAATCAACGCGCGCCGCGGGATTAAAAACAAACCGAGGCCAAGACCCGACAAAACCCCGCCGGAAGCGGGAGCGAACACCTCGGGGGGCCCTGGGACCCGCCAGCATCGGTCGCACAGAGGCGCGGGCCGGTGGCTGCGCGGGGGGATCGCCCCCACGCCGGCGGGGAGGACGCGTCCGCGCCCGCGGTCGTTCCACGCTTCGCCTCCCCGCTGCCGGCCAGGCAACCCCGCGCCGCTGCTTCTGCTCGGATTTACTTTTTAATGAACGGCGCTGAAGGTGTTTCGGTAGCAATTTCCCCTGCCGCCCGACGAGCCGAGGACACAGGGCCGGTGCGGGGCGGAGGCAGGAAATTTCGCGCGTTCGGCAGTAATCCGGGTTCGTAATTGATGGTTAAGAAAATAACCCTTTGTTTCTTGGCGGAGGAAGTAGAAGTTACCGTGTCGGGGAGCATATGTGGCCATCACTTTTATAAATACTTAGTCGAATAAAGCTGACTTGGAAGGGCTCGTAAATTTGTTATTAAAATTGTTATATCGGAAAGATCCCCGCTTTCCCGTTAGATCGCGGTGAGGGCTGTGATTAAGACCACCTGTCCGGTGGGAGGGAAAGGCAGGGGAGGGTAAAAAGGCCTTTCTTCTGCGCAAACCATACAGAAAGCGATGTCACCCTTCCTTCCCACATTATTTAACACTTATTACCGGCCGAGGGAAAAAAGTTCCAGGCCCCGCTAAAGCCTGCCTGTGCCCCATTTGATACCGATGTTTCCGGGATTAAAAATTATCGGCTCGTAACACCTCCGCGTTTGGAATTACCCCGGATTTTGCCCACTGACCTTCCTTTAGCCTAAGCGCTGCTTCTCCTGGGGGCTTCGAGGCCCAGCTAGCAAGGCCTGCCCAAAGCCTCCCGGGGAGGGTGGGCTCGGGCAGGGGACACGGCTGCTCCCGACGTCGCAGGACCTTACTCAAGAAAGAGCGAGCCGCTTGGCCAAGCGGGGTTAATGCGGTGTTCTTACGGGGAAGTGTTTAACCACGAGATCGGGAATACGTGCATTATTAATTCACTCTAGTTTCCCGTGTTATTAATTCAGGTTAATATATTTTATTTAAACAGAATTACGTTTATCTTGGATTAAACAGTCTCTCGAAATACAGAGCGCTTGTTTTCTGCTTTGAAATCTGTTTGCGTGGCTGTTTTCCTTTACCGCCCCCCGGGCTGCCCTACCAGACCCCCCGAAACGGGCAGAGGAAGGGAAGGCAGGGGATGGGGGGGTGGGGGTGCTTGCCTGCGGTGGCGGCTGGTTTAGGGGCCGGGAGGAGGGGGGGAATGTCAAAAAGCAGAAAAAGGAAATAAATACTGGAGAGTGCGTCGCCGCGGGTGTCCGAACGGCGCGCTGACCGCGGCGCTTTTCTAGGGGCGCCCCGGCCGGCTGCAGCGCGCAGCCCCCCCGTCCCCAGGGCCGCGCATCTCCCGGCGCAGCCGGCGGGCAGCAGGGGGCGCCCTGGCGCCGCGCAGGCGGGCCCGGCGTGGGGCTCCCGGCCGCGCGCGCCGAGGGGCCCCGCTCACCGTCGGGGGTGGGGGGAGAACACGGCCGAAGGTCCCGGTGCCGGCGGGCTCCTTGCGCCCCCCCGGCGCCTCGCCGGGCTCCCCCTTTTTGAGGTCCGCCTCCTTGGAGGAGAGACCCTCGGCGGCGGCGGGCTGCCCCTTCACCGGGGCTGCCCCGCCCGAGGCTGCCCCGCCCGGCTCCGCACCCGCGCACCGCAAGGCAGCGGGGCCGCCGCGCCCCCGGCCCGGCGGGAGACGGTTTCTCTTACCTAGCTGAACGCAGGCGGAGACCAGTTTGCGGCAGTTCGACTCCATTACCCGTTATCTGCAAAAGACGAAGGCGTCGGAGCTTTAAAACAATTATTTCAGGAGTGAAAAATCAGTGCCCCCCCCCCGCCCCAGCCTCAAGCTGGGCTCCCACCCGAGTCACGCCACGGGATGGCCGCAAAACCCCGCGGCCGTTTCCCGGCCCGCCGCACCGCTCGGCCTCCCTCCACCCCTCGCTATGCGGGTTCTCGAACTCCGTGGCCGCGCTCTGCCCCGGGTCACCCCGACCCCCCGTCCCGGGGGTGCCGCGGGGCAGCGGGTAGCGGCAGCCGGGCCTCGCGGGCGGCAGGACTTGCGTGGCCGCCCCCGCCGAGGCCCCGCTCCCCGGCCGCCGCCTCCCCCGGTCTGCGAGGCCGGGCGGTAAAATCACGGGATTAGTGCCTGATTGAGATGTCTGTTCGCGAGATATTACAAAATTCATTATCACAGCTCTCTACTAACTCGATATGAAGTAACACAGATGGGATTTTATTAGCGCAGGCTTCAAATGTTTACTTATGATAATTTCGGGGGAAATTTGCATGTCACCGTCGTTTCGGTAATCTTTCTTCTTCTTCTTTCTTCGCCTCTTTTTTAGTGTCCGAACCGGGCGCGTTATTCGCTGGCGCTTGGAAACGCGGCACGGTCGGGGCGAGCAGCACCCGCCGTGCGGGGCCCCGCTGGCCTTCGCCGGGCGGGCGGGATGGGGCCGGGGGAGAAGGGGAGGAAAAGGAACTAAAGGGGGAAAAAAAATATTAAAAAAAAATAGGAAAAAGTGGGGGCAAATGGGAAGGCGCTGTCATCGGGACTCCTCCGGGTCTCGCCGAGACACGGCGGTTTCTGTGCGAAGCCGAAGGACCCGGGGGAGCAGCCCCGCTCCCTCCAGCAGCCGGGCCTAGCGCACGGCCTGTGCCGAAATCGATCGGGGAGGCGAGGAAGAGAACCTGAACTCTTCGCCGACGGTCCTTAAACCGGGCGAGGTCTCCGCCAATTCGAGTCCCGCGCGGCAGACGCGGCCGCCCTCCCCCGCCGGCCGATCGATCTCACGCGTGGGGACCCCCAGCTCCCCCCACGCACACGCAGTTCTTCCCCTCCCCCGAACCGCCGCTCTCCTCGGAGAAAAGCACCTTTCCCGAAGGGATTATCGTCCTTTCCTCGCTCCCAGCCGCCCCTACTGCTCCTTCCCTTTCTCCTCCCCGTACCCTCTCCTAATTTTTGTCGCAAACCACCTCGCAGCGCGGGGCCGAGGGGAGCGAGAAGCGTTTTCCCACTGTCCCCGGCCCCGCGACTCCAACGACAGCAACTCCGCCGGCTTTTCCGTTTCTCCGAGCGCTCCTCCGCGCCCCGCCGGGCCCGCTCCGCTCGGCAGCGACCTGCTCGGAGCGCTCCGGGCCGGGCGGAAAACCGCTGTCAACGGCATATATATATATATATATTTTTTTTTTCTTATTCGTATCTATCCTTATTCTTTCGAGGAGAGAAAAACAAAGAAACAAACAAACAAACAACCCAGCCCGATACCCCCCAAAAGCCAGAGTCCCCTAGCAAACACCTCAGCAGCTCCCGGCACACCGCGGTCCGTGATTTCGGCGGGAGGGTTGCGGCCGCAGGCCCGCGGCCGCTGCCGGCGGCTCTCGAACGACAAGGGGGCTCCGAGCGGGGCCTACCCCCCCCGCCGGCTCCCCAAGCCCGGGCCGGAGCCGCCGCCGTCCCCCGCCCCGGTGCGCGGCTCCGTGGCGGGAAGGCGCTGCCTGCGCGGCCGCTCCTCGGGGCCGGTTCGCCGGCGGAGGCAGGAGCCGGCCCGGCGGGGAAACGGCTCTGGGGGCAGCGCTCGCTCCCCTCGCCGCCAGCCCCGGGAGGGCATCAGCGACGGGAGCCGGCCTCCCCGCCGCCCGCCCCGGGGGTGCACGGAGCCGGGCCCGCAGCCCCGCGCCCGTCCCGCCGACAGCCCCCCCCCCCGAGCGCCCCCCACTCACCGGGGCCGGCTGCGCTCTCCGCCCCGCCGCTAGTGCCGGTGCTCCCGGGGCCGGCGGGGCCGCGCCGCGCTCCTGCGCTGGCTGCGGGGCCGCAGAGCCGCCGCTGGCTCCCTCCTTCCCCGGCCCTCCCGCGCCCCCGCCCCGCCCCGCCCGCCTCCCCGGGCCCTGACGTCACGCAGGCTCCGCCGGACGCGCCCCGCCGCCGCCAACGGGCCGGGCCGGGCTGGGCTGGGCCGGGCGGCTCCGCGGGCACCGGCGCAGCGGCGGCGGCCCCCGGCGTGGAGGGGGCACGGCAAAAGCCGTGGTGGTGGTCGTCGTCGGGCTAGGCAACCGGAGGAGAACCGAGAGGTGAGCGGGGACGGCCGCGGCCCCTCCGCGCCCCGCCCGGCTGCGGAGTGGGCACAAGTCTCTGCGGGCGAAGCGTCCCGGGCCGGGCCGGGCCGGGCCGGGCCGGCGGCTGTCCTTGCACCAGGTGCGAAGAGGAATCGCCAGCCCACCGAGAGAGCTCTCGGTTTCCTTTTTTAACCCAGGGTTTTTTTTTGTAATTTTTAAATTTATATTTTCATATTTATATGTATTTAATCCCGGGGGTTGTTGTTCGTGCCCGTGCCGCCAGCGCCGGGCCGAGGCCGCCGGCACCCTGCCGCATGCACGGGCCACGGCGAGAAACCGCAGCGGCAGGCTCTGCCCCCCTTTTCCCCAAACGACATCGATCTGGCGCCAGGGGGGAATCCGTTTTCGATTTAGCCATCTTTTCCGTGTTTAAGAACATAACGAAGCCGGGTGTCTCCGTTTAGACCGAACTTCCAGCGGTCGCTGTTCCTCGCGGCATTCCCGCGGCTGCGTGAAAATAAACTCGGCGCTTGCTTAACTCGGAGGCTGCACCTGATCTGTTTGCGGCTGTTTTAAAAGTGTTTCAGCCCGGAGTGAGCTTCAGTTATTTACAGGCGTGGGCAGGGGGCTAGGCGATTCTTGCCGGGGGAGGGGGGGGGTTGGCTGGGGGGGAAGCGAACCCCAGAAAGCGGCGGAGTTTCCCGCGGGCCGTTCCGTCGGCGGCTGCCGGGGAAGCCCGGCCGCTGCCCGCCGCTGCTCCCTCTCGCAAGAAATGAAACCGTGCGGGAGTGTTAATTTTTTTTTTTTTTTTCCCCTAGGGAGAAATAAATGAATTAATCTTGCCCTCGGCCGCCCGCGTTTCCGTCCTCGGGAGCGCTCTGCCGGGTGAAGCCCGGTTTCCCGGCGCATCCGCAGCGGGAGCGGGAGCGGGGGGGGCTGCCGGCTCCCGCCTCGCCCTTGCGCTTCCCCGGGAGCAGCGCGCAGGCTCCCCCGCGCCCCGGCTCGGCCGCGTTCCGCAGAGGGAAGGCGAGGCAGGCGGCGGAGCCCGCGCTGGCAGCGCGGCCGCGGAGCTGGGGCCGGCGGCGGCTCCGCGCAGGGGGGCAGCGGGGCCCGGCCGCCCCGGAGCCGGGGAGGCTGAAGTGAGCAGCTGGTGGGAAATGCAAATGGCTTCTGGAGAAACATAAGATACAGGGTGATTTTCATTCCCTCCTCGAGTGTGAGGAAGGAGCTGGACATACGTTTCACGCTCCTAATCCTTCTTTTACATTTTTAGTCATACTCCTATTAAACAACTAATTAATGCCCAGAATCACCAGGGAATACATTAGACATGCTGCCGTGGAAGAGGGGTTCCAGGGTGTCTGGAAAGTATGGAGCCGACTTAATACGCGGATTTAAATTCCACACCCCCCCCGCCCCCCCCCCCCCCTTCTGTCAAAGCAATAAATGTAATAATAGATTTCAGGGCGAGCAAAAGGCCGCGGCGGCTGTATTTATAGCCTGCCCCCCCCCCCCCCCCCCCCCCGGCCAACAGCTTTGAAAGCCCCGCCGAGCCCTTCGGCGGCAGCGGGCGGGGAGCCCCCCGGACCGGCCCCGGCGGGCACCCCGGCTCTCCGAGCGGCTCGGGAGCAGGGCCGGCGTTATTCCTCGCCGTGACAAGCGGAAAAGCTGTGTTCGTAAACGCCTGTCGCGACTATCCGTTTGCTTGCGGGCGGGCGGCCGGCGGTGCTCCCTCCCGACGGCGGCGGGGACCGCGGGGCTTCTCCCCACGTCATCCCGGGTCCCGGCGTGGGCGAGCCGAAGGACGGGTCCTTCGGGGCCGCTCCCCCGCCGCCGGCTGGGGAGGGTTTTGCCCACGGACGGGGGCAGGAAAATAGAATAAGCCACCACCACCACCTACAACCAAAAAAAGGCGAAGCGCGTCTAGCCGCGACCACCCGTCGAGCCGCGTTTCGGGCATCCCCCGGCGCCTCGCACCGGGGCCGGCGGCGGAGGGGGGGAGCTCTCCAAGGCGTGCGGCGGGGCGGCTCACGGACATTTACTTTCTTCACTCCCGGATTACAATCTCAGCCGTCGCAAGCGATCCCTCCCGTCCCCCCCGTCCCCCCCCTCCCGGCTTCTCCTCCCACCTCTCCGAGCTGCTTATCTGACAGCAAACGAGTATGTAAATACCTATAGCTGGCTATGTTTAACACGCTCAGACAGTATTGATTTGTTGGGCTGCCCGAAGATTTTCTTCCTGTCCCGATCTGCTTTCAAAATTGCTCATACATGCGGTTCGTCCCCATGCTACAATACAATAATTGTTAAAAATTTAAGCGTTTCAAACGGACCCGTTGATTTGCATATAAATTAAAATTACTACGCCTCGCGTTGTTTTATAATCATTTCGAAATCGGCGCTTAACCACTTGAGCTAAAAGAATATACAAATGTGTGTATTGACTCGCTAATGAATTGCCTAATTAAAACGTCCCGAGGACGTCGGTCGTTCGGAAGATTGTTAAATCGGGGCACATTAGGGGTAAGGACGACGGTGCGAACCGGAGCGGAGCAAGCTCTGTTAACACAGAGCAATCTAAGCTTCACGGGGTGATTCCCGTATTTATTTTCCTTCACTTTGATCCCTTACCCCTCTTCTATTCATTTTTCTTTTTTTTTTCCCCTTCCTTTTTTTTTTCTTTTTCTTTTTCTTTCTTTTTCTTTTTTTTTTTTTTTTTTTTTTTTTTTTTTTTTTTTTGGAAGGAAGAGAAAAGAAGAGGAAGCGCAGCCGCTCCCGGCTCGCCGGGCTCGGCCGGGGCCGCTCCGGCCACGCACCTTCCCGGCGGCGGGCTGCGGGCTGCCGGGGCCGGCGGGGCCCGTCCCGCAAGAGAGGTGCTAACAAACCGGGCACTTACCTTTGTCATGAGACAAGGGGTAAGAAGGTAGCTCTTCTTAGGAGAGGCAGTGCACAGGAACGCGAGAAGTTCAGGGGGAAAAAAAAAAAAAACAAAGTAAAAAGAAAAAAAAGAAGGGAAGGGAAAAAAAGAAGAGAAAGACCGGCGGTGCGAAAATCTGTAGCCTCGGGGCTAGCCAGCAACCCCTTTCATTTCAAGCACTTATTGATTTGCTGTTGTCATCTTTGGCGACGCAGGAGGACACTTGAAAGAATTGCTGATGGGGCTCTGATCTGAGAAACGAGGTGACCTGACCGGGCTCTCACCAAATTCTTAATTACCACATCAACTGCCTGAAAAATAAAAAAAAAGGAGGGGAGGGGGTCGGGGAAAAAAAAAGGGGGGGGGCGAATCTCTGACAGCAACAGAGTTTGCTCACCCGAACTTTTCTAACCACTCAGAAGCTGCCCTTGCCTCCCTCTCCCACTGCGGTAACCGCGGCCCCGCTCTCCCACCGCCCCCCGCCCCCCGCCCCGGGCCCCGCTCCCGCCGCCCCGAGCTGCCGGCCCCCGGCCCGGGGACCCGGCGAGGGGCTGCGGAGGGGCCGGCGGCCCGGGCTGGGGGCACCCCCGGCCCTGCTGCCGGGCCGGACCGAGGGCAGGCCCGGGGAGCAGTCCCCGGGGGCCGCGGAGGAGAGCCTGGGGAGGGACCTGCGAAAAGAAAACACTTCCAGGGCAGCAGATCGCAGAGGAGCAGGGGAGAGGAGTGAGGACGAGGGGTGCGTGTGCGCGTGTGCGTGTGTGTGCGTGTGTGTGCGTGTTACACCCCACCAGACGTGCAAGCCTGTGGCTCGTCTGCAGCCAGCTGCTCCAGCGTCGTCAGACCTCGATGAGCAAGGCTTTGAGCAGGGGAGCCAAAAGGAAAATTCGGATGAGGCATTCGTCACGAAAAACCTATTGTTGAAGGCGCTGGAAGGCAAACAGTGTTTGGTGTTGCTTGTACACAGGCGTACAACGCTGACAGATGATAGCAGTGCTCTTGGCTGAAGAGAAACACACTGTCTTTGTCCCACATGGTGCACACACACATGCACATTCCTTCTCCTTCCTGCTCTGGTTGCTGTTTCTGCAGGACAAAGCAAAGCGTCCTTTACAGGCATCGTCTTCTCCATTCCCCCCCCCCCCCCCCGCCCCTTTATATATGGTTGCTCTTTATTTTGGTGTTAGAAATCTGAGGGACGGGATTAGCACCTATTTCCGTGTCTCTGATTCTGTCCACCTCACAGCAGCAGCCAGACCCAGGATGCAAATGCTCAGCAGGCTTTTGCTTAGCCTTTTGTACCCTTGTTAGCTTCGAAGGGGCACTGTCCTTTCCGAGCAGATGCCAGTCCCACCAGTTTATGTCTCCTGCTTTGGCAGGGCTGACGATGTCCCGTTTCCAGTGGCTTGGCTGCTCACCTATGGCAACCAGCACTGCCTGGTTATTTCCCAATTTCACACTCTCTGTTGAGCCTCAGCTTCTCAAAGTCTGGTTTGTAGGGTGACAACACTTATCAATAAGGATTAGACAGCCTAGCACTCGTTTTCAAGCCTCATTGTATGGCTTCAGTCATTTGTGACAGGACTTTTCAGCCCTTAGCTTGCTCATATCCCGTGTCCAGCACAGTATACTTAACATGTCTGTCTTCTCCCTACGTGCCTGACACTTCGCAACACTGTCACTGGACTGCCTTCTCAGCAGCGTCGTGTTGTGGCAAAGCGAATGAATGAACCCCCCCCTTGTTAGCTTACAGGAGCTGGATCCAAATTTGGGGGATTTGGGAGCTTAGCAGAGAAACCCTAGAAGGGGTGCTGCTTGGATTTTTTTTTACTTGGCTTTCTGTGTTGCTTTGAACACCTTTTCCAAAGCTTACGGAAACCCGGGATCTCTGTCTGGTCGCTTAATTCATTATCCTCCATACTTGGTAAAATTAGACCTTCTGGTAAGCGCTGCAGGTGTAGGCTGAAAGGAATGTCACATTTTTCAAGAAACAGGTACAGCACCACAGTGCTGCCTATGTTGGGGCATCACAGCCTCCCCGGTGCCGTGGTCAGGGGAGCGGGCAGGTGTTGCTGCCAGTCCACCCCTCAAGGTACAAAACGTTCTGCCCGAAGTGCTCACGCGTGCTCTCCGGCTGTGGCCTTTGAATGTTTCTGCAGGAGAAGGGGGGAAAAACGATGACAGAACAACCCCGAGTTATTTGTATATTGTGGTTTTGTTACCAAAGAGGCTACTTTTTCTTACTTTGTCGGGCACGAGGCAATCGTGAAGCAGCTTACTGAGGAAGATGAGGTAAACGTGCGTTGTTGTGGCTTTGCTCTTTCCTTGCACATGGTTTTGTGCTCGTCTGATGTGATGGTCTGCGGTTGATCCGTTCTTGCGCTTTGGCATCTTCACTGAACTACACGTTGCTGTGGCTGAAAAGGCAGATGCGCCCGGTAAGTATCCATCTCCCTCTGATCTCCCACGGCTCCTCAGAGCACACCCTGCTCTCTCTGGGCTGTTGCTGCCCCAGCGTGGGTCGCCCGCAGCCGTGGTCCCTCAGGGCGTCTGCCCCCCGCTTCGCCATGGACACCCCCGGAGCGCATCTCCCACCCTCTGTCTGCCATGGGGGTTTTGGTAAAAGTGTTTGGGAAGGGGTGCTCTGTGTGCTTTGAAGTTTTGGGGTGAGATTTTTGGGCGAAACAGTCAGGTTTTGGCACGTGGCGTGGCTGTGCCACCACCCAGCCTTTGGAGCTAGCTGGAACCGGCTGTGACCAGACCGGGGTGGCTACCGGATCGGCAGCTCCACCACCGCCACCATCCCTCCCCGCCCGCGGCTGGGACACGTACAAAACGCACCCGAGAGCGCAGGGTGTTCCGAAGGCCCAGCCCCGCCGGCGGTGGGAAGCAGGGGAAGCTCCCGCCCGCCCCAGGAGGCCCCGCTCCGGGGCTGAGGGGACACCTGCCGGTGACCTCCTCTGCGGCGGGAGGAGAGTGGACGCGGCCGGCGTCAAGGCAGGTTTCACTGCCCAAGGAGCCGGCTGAAAGGGAGGGAAACCGAGCTTAGAAACAGCCCGGCTGCTGAACTGGGACGGCCGAGTGGCCCCCATGGCTGTGAGGGGAGGCTCTGGCCCTGCCGCCCAGGCAAGGCCTCGCCGCCCCGGCACCAGCCCCGCGGCCGCGCTCCCTCCACCCCACAGCGGCTGCCGCGCAGCCGGGACAGCCGGTCGGGCTCGTGTCCCAGCCCTCCTCACAGCGCTTTGGAGAGGTTAAAGTATGAAGCGGCATTTGGGGAAATCGCTCGAGCAAGGGCAAGGCGGCAGCACCTGGCGGGTCGTTCCTTGTCTGGGAGCGTGGCCAAGCTCTCTTACTCACTGTAATACACCGTGTCAAAGAGCTGGCTCCTTATTAGACGCTGCTTTGAAAAAGTGTTTCACTTGGAAACGTAATGGTAAATTTTCTTCACTAGTTTAGGGCTGCTTCCCTACTTTACTATTTTTTTCCCCTTTTCACTACTTCTATATGAAGCTGTTCTAACAACCTCTGTCAGAGAAAATGTTGAATGATTTTAGAAAAATATTTGTTCTGATGGAATTTATGATGTGATGTGCTCTTCCAATGTATGGTTAGCTTAATGTGGTAGGTTAGATACAACGGCTCTTGATGACATCATGGCAATCACATAAAGCCATACTTTCAGGCATGTTTGGACAGCTTATCAAAAAGTGTTTGGAATGGAACGTGGGCATAATAAAATGCAGAATAGAGTTGGAAAGATTTCTAGGTTAAAAAAACCCTAAAAGACAAGTTTATAGGTACACTACAGGCGTGTCTTCATTTCCCCCAGGCAGAAGAGATGCTGACTTTGAGGTTGGACTTGAAGAGGAAAGGTAAGATGTACTTAGTGCTTCCTTTTGGGAATTACGAGAAAAAAATGGGTTCAGTGTGTTCAAACCACTCCAGTAAGCAAGAAAGGAGAAGAGGAGAGCCCACAAGCAGCTTTCTGATCCATGTTTCTCTCCTTTCAGGAGCCTTGCTTCCCAGGAAAGCAGCATGCCTGCTGGTTCTGCTGGCACTGCACCACCCTGCTGAGCTTAGGCATGGCTTGGTGCAGCGAGGAGCAGGCTCCTTCCAATCGCTTTCACTGACGGTGTTGATACAATCTCATGAGGACAGCGTATCATGTGAAACAGTTCCCCATTCATCTGGGCCATCCCTGTGCCATCGACCCTAACTAGCTATGCTCCGTGGACTATCACGAAACGTGTGTTTGTGGAGTCTCTTGAGGTAACTACAGACATCAATCCCGCAACTGAACTTTTTCCACACCAGTGTATCTCACTTTTTCCATCTACTCTCCCCTGGCCTGAATTTGCAGGCTTTTACCATCCTGGGCAGGGTATATCATGCCACCATTTCTGGGGATAAGATCTGTGCTGCCTTCTGCTGTTTAGCATCATGCTGTTTAAACGAACATAGCCCCCATGCACCTTTCAGGGAGAAAAGAAAGAGGCCTTTTAAATTTGGCAGACAAAAGTTGCCGGAGACTGGAGGAAATCTTTCTGCAGCTGATTTCTCCATCTCTCCCTGCTACTGGGCAGCTATAGCTGCTTCTCGTTACTGTTTTCATTCCTGGTTTGTGAGACCAAACATTTTCACACATTTGTCTTTATTTTCCTTTTTGCCTCAGAGCACTGGGAACACTAATGGCCATGAACACTTTGTGGCAACCACCTTGCCATGAAATGAAAGCCCAAATTAGAGCGGGGAGGCTCAGAAAACACTGCGTAATAACAACAGCCAGGAAGTTATTTCTGTCTTCTCAGATTTTAAAAGCTACTGAACGTACCTGTGATTATAAGTGAGCTGTAGGTCAACAAAAATGGCTGTTAGTGCTTTCATTATAATCTCAATTGTTGGGAGTTTACATAGCACAAACATTTGCTTTGTGGTGAAAGTACAGCATGTAAGCCTTTTGATCTACAAGCAGTGGAAAAAAAAACTTTTTTGCTTTGTTTTCATTCCCTCCAAACACACTTTACAAACTGGGTTACAGCAGGAGCGATCTGATGTTTGAGCTATAAAACATGGCATGAATATAGATGACATTGGCCACACCCACTTTTCCTGGTTTGGGAGAAAAATCCTTTTAAAAGGCACGATAAGATCTCTTCTGAGTGTGCTCAGTAGCAGACTGCGCTGTCTCTGCAAAGAGATGCAAAGCCTGAAATATGGGCTTTGCCTCATGTATAGCCCTGCGGTGAGTAATAGGCAGAGACACTCCTTCTGCTGCTCCCAGACTGGCGAGAGGGCAGAGAGAGGCTCAAAACACGGGGGGCGTGAAGATTTTGAGATTCTTCAGCTCATGCAGGGCAAGGAAGCAAGGAAAGGTCTCGAGCTGCTTTTCTTTTTTTTTTTTTTAGTCAAAAAGGCTCGCCTTCTCCCACAGAAAAGAAAGACAGACCACTTGTGGCTTCTCCAGGCCTGCCCAAAGAAATCAGCAATGAAACAGTGAACAGCTGGGCTCCTTCCTGGCACTTCACAGACAGGGAGGTGAGAGAAAAAGATTTCCAGATCCTAAAGCAGGAGCCGCAGCTGCTGTTGTGGCAGAAGTTTCCCTGGGAACAAGCAGGTAAGGAGCTCTGTAGTGCCTGGGCAGGCTGGAACAGCAGCAGAGGGCACAGAAATTGGTGTGATGGGGCAGCAGCATCCCTGCCTGGTACCCGAAATGGCCAGGCAACATCAGGCTCACGTGCAGTGGAGGTTGTGGCTGCCCAGTCTGTATCAAATGACAGGCTGTTTCTTTAGAAAACCTGCCTGTGGGTTTTCCTAATCTGCTGGAGCATAATGAAACACAAGGCGTTGCACTCCTGGGCTGTTTGTCACGCCTGCTGAGCCATGGTACAAGCAGTAAGTAATCCTGTACTTGCAGTTGATATGATAATACAAAAGGAAGACATCTTTAGGTCATTTAGGCATTCCTTAAGTTTTTTGCGTTTGACTGGAGAGTTGATTATGATCTTCCTACCCCAGTGCCCTGCCGGAAGACTCACATTTTGAGACTGTTTCCTTATTTCCCTGGTCTTTCTCTCCCACACCAGCTCTCCAGATTTTTGGGCCTATGCATTTACTCCAGGTTTCCATTCTGGGGATGTTTACAGAAAGTTTATATGAGGATTAGAATTTAGTCATGCATCTTCCTAGAGAGATGGAAAACTCAGCCTGGTGCAGAAACTCTCCTTCCCTCACATGCTAGGTATTACTGAACAAACATAGGTATGCTGAAACTTCTCAAGACTAGAGACTTTTTAATATGTAATTTTTTGATAGAGGAAAAATATTTGGCCTTTCTCTTCTTCTGATAAGTTACTGGCTTCTAAAAGGTTGACTTTTTTTCCTAGAATGCTTCTTCAACACAGAAAAGTGTTGCCTTCCCGGTTAGAACTTGGCATTGTTACAGGCAACCAAAAATACCAGTCTTAGGATAGACAGAGCAAGGGAACTGCAAGCACCAGAGGAAAAGACACTCAGTAGTAATCAACAGCACCATTTCCGTAACTCCTACCACCTGTTAACCCCAGTCAGGTGTTGGCACTTTAAATACCCAGCTCTGAGAGGACTATTTTTGTTGGGGTTGAGGGTCTGTTCCTCTTGGGAAGCTCATGGTTTAGACAGGCTTTGTTCCATTCCAAGAATATATCACAGAGGAAGGGTTTCCTTTGTTTTTTGTAATTTTTTTCCCCTATCTCTTACTTATCCCTAAGGATAGTGTAATGGTGTACTTATATGGGGGCGTGTATATATATTTACCAGAAAAATCTGATACTTCTGGCTCTTTTGATGGATTTGATGTTTGCTGGAATACTTTTTTTTTTCTTCCACTGATTTAATGTTTAAAGTTACTCACGTTTTTTAATAATTCCTAATAATGGGCAGAATTAGGCTTTGAGTTCATATCCAGAGAAAGGACTTTAAAGCTAGGTAACTCAGTTCAAGATGGTATGCTGTGCATACCTTAAATTTGTAGAGTTAATGTCTTAGCCTATTTCTCTGTCTCTCAGGTGGCTTCACTGCGTGGGTGGCCAAGTTAGTTCATGTCTGCTAGTAGCTGTGTTGTACAAGCCGGAGGAGACCAGACTGTCCTTGATGGTAGGATACCCACTATGTTTTCTGACTGGCTACTGTGACAAAAGGGGAGTTTGGAAGAACCCAGGTGCTTAAGGAGAGGACTAGCCTGACTACGATCAAGAGAATTTTACCTGTGCGTGATACGGTAGGTAAAAGCCTGTGGACTGTTCTTAACTAACAATAATTCTACTACGCATAAAACTTCTGCATTTGTGGGGTCTCATGACCTCCTTTAGTTCTAGATTTGACAGTTTCTGTGTGCACCCGAGATGCTGGGTTTCCTGTTTTGTGCTATCATTTCATTAGCTCTCTCATTGGCATTAAGTTTTCAAGGGAAGGCGGAAGGCCGCACCTGGGGTGTGTAGGATGTCTTTGTTTCTGCTCTTTGGTACAACAGTTCTTGTTCATCCTAATTTTTTTTTTTTTTTTTTTTTTTTTTTTTTTTTTTGTGGTGTAAGAAAGGAAGGCAAACTAGGTCTCCTTTTTTCCCCCCCTCTTTTCTGACTTTATTACTAGGGTCTCTGATACTGTACGTAGTGCATTCAAATTGCTGCATTTCTGACTTAATAGTGTTAACACTTTGAATATATTTAAACAAATACACAAGAGAATTGTGCTCTATTCCTATAACAAAGCAAGTAACTTAAAAAATTAATTTGCCTTGTCCTTTCTTATTGTATCCCTATCTTAAATATGTCAAACTCTTCACTGTTCCTTTCCTAAAGGTTAGACAGGCCTAGTTTTAGCAGTAACATAGGAGATAGTGTTTCGGGGCAGAGTGAATCTGAATGTTGGTGTATTAGGGAATTTTAAGCTTATATTAACAGACTAGCATTTGAAAGGTCTTTAGCGAAACTTGGAGTTCTAAATCATTGAGCTGTAACATTTATTAGGGTTATTATACAATAGGTTCATTTCCAGGTATTTTACAAATGTGTTTTGAGATTGAAGCATGTCTGCATATTCTTGCTGAATAAAAGAAACTGATTGTGCTAATTCAACGCCCACTGTTTGAAAATCGTTTTGTTTGCTGTGTAGGCTAGAATATCAATTGGGTATCTGGGGGCTGCTGCATCTTTGATGGGGGTTTGTTAAATGCACCTGTAATGCAGATATTAAAACATACCCTTCAGTTCTGTAAACAGTCTGACCTGAGGGGAAGGAGGGAAATGTAATAATAAGAATACATTTAGGGATATTGCTGATACAATCCAGATGCGCGAAGTTCTTAGTGCTCTTACTGCTGTCAATAAAATCAAGATACTATGGAGTGGCACCACTATAAAATTTCGTCTTGCTAATCATCTGATTAGGATAAAAATGCTACTTTGTCATTCTAGCTGATCTTTGCATGTGAAAGTGTTGAAGAGGCTAGTGTTTTCTTCCATCTGCAAAGCAGAAATACCATTTTTTTTGACAGACTGCAGCTGTGAACTCTAACTGGAGAACACCGCAAGTGATTTGGAAGCAAAACACAAGACAATAATTAGAACACAGATTTTTCCCCCTCTCCCTCCCCTTCCTTTCTTACTTCTTACCCCTCCCTACCCACTTACCTTTTGTCCTAGTCTATATGACAGATATTAGGAAGATTCAATGGGGATTTTCAGGTTTCTGTTAATGTTTACAACCTAGCAGCATCCTGGCCTCTCTGTCGTCGTTGTTTGAAATCTCAGGTGATTTCTGGTGTACGAGACTCTTTTAACTGAGATGCTTTGGTTCACATGCAAATAGAAGCCTTCAACTGTTCAGCAGAACCAGGATACTTTCAGCTCTGCAGCTGAAGGCTGCCATATACTTTCAGCATGTTCTTGTCTGTCTGAAAAAGTTCACAGCTTGTTAGTTGAATGACATGGAGGGACTTTCCACTTTCATTATGTGGATGATGCTAACTAGTGACTTAACAATGGGGGAGAATAAGAATGATGAGATGCAAGCAGGAGCAAAATGTTAACTGAAGCCCCCAAAATGCCAGGTTTGGAGGCTTCTGTATGTTGCTATTAAAAATTGGAGAGGGAAGACACCTGTTTCCTTTTCGGAAGTGGAATTCTCTTTCAGGTATTAAATATTAAGAGTATGGCAGTGAAATGGCCTGTTGCTCTGTTCCCATAGTATTTAAGTATTTGATTTGACACAATTTTAGAGGTAGTTTTCTTTGCTTGGTGATTGTTCTCTCTCCTCCCCAAAGCCATTTTCTTTTTTGTACTGGCTCAAAGAGGATGCCTCAAATTGCTAGTTGCCTTTGAAAGTCCTTTTTTCTTTTGTGCAAGTAGTACAGATAGATGTTGCATTTCCGCTGAGTGTTTTCTGTCATTTTGCAAGTGTCTTTTTAAATTAAGCATATGCTAGAAAGAAATGGTAGTTAACGTCTTAATTTCTTGGCCAGGACAAAGGTTTTTTTCCTTTTATTATTAGTTCTGTGTCATCACAGAAAGTAGACCAACTTTGAGTTTGTATATATTTTTTTTCTTTTCCTAGACAGATTGGGTTGAATAGCTCAACATAACAAATTATTCTGTGTGCTTTAGTTTCAAGTTTTTCATGTAGAATCCAAGTTCCAGCATCAGGATTCAATCAAATGATAGTTTGATTTGACTGAAAAATTAATGGTCCAGAACAGAAACCTCATAGTATTTTTTGAAGTTCTTATTTTCAGTACTCCTGTTTTAAATAAAAATCTGGACTTAGCCCAGTAACATAAAGCTACATGTTTTCTCATCAGCTAAACATACATAATGATTAAATTTAACAGTGATTGTTTGCGTATTGCTCCTTTGGCTATCTCTGCATTCATAAAACTCATTCCCTGGGTAAAAGTGGCACTATACTGACCTGCTGTGAAAAGTTTCTTGCTACTGTCTGTTGCCCTTTTCAGGAAATAATGATTTGCCAAGTATAAATCATGTTCTACAATTATATGTCATCTCCAATGACAGCTTGAACATTGAACTCCTGTTTACGCTTGAATCAGTCATTAATTTTTTTTAATTTTAATGATAAACAGAGTGACATGTAATACATTTGATGATACATCTGCTTAAAATGTGTAAAGATTGCTGAATGAAAAGAAGAATTTGCAATGTAGGCTAGTGGAGGCATTCAGGCCGAACATAAAATGAGGATGCATGCTACTCTAGGTAATTCACACCAAAAGAGAGTGTAGTTCCTTTAATCTGGTATCCACGCAGATATATAATTTGCTTTTCTGGTTTGCTTTCAGTCTGTCTTTTGGCCAGAAGAGATTTTGCATCCAAGAATACTGGGAGTATTTAAAAAAAAATTACTGTGGCTTGAGTTGAAAAATATTTTTGGTTTTGAGTTTTGATTTGTTCTCATAGTCAGAATCTACTGCAAGTTAATGGAAACTGGCCAAACTGTGCAATTTAACCTCTTGTTTTCTGTGCATTCACTCCTAAATGGTTTTATTTCTGGTGGTGTTCTATGAAGCTGTATATATGCACCTTAGCATGTCAGGAGAACGTGTACTGTACTGGGTATATTAAAAATATCTTCTATTAAACTGTTGCTTTTGGATAAAGATGAAGGCTTCCAGGAACATTTCAATTTTGCTGATGATAGTAATTTTTTCTTAATCCTTTAAGATTTCTTTCGAGCATAAACAGATACCTTAAAACAAATTTGAGTTCTTAATTTTCTTGTGGACTTGCATGGGAGACTGAGCACTTAACATTTAGACAGCATGTAATAGTCACATAAGACGCAGTTATCCATTTTTAGTTTGAGTGGGTGTTGTGATGTCAATACTTGTTTTCAAGTGCAGTACTCCTATCAGGTAGCAGGTACAAAAGAGAGATATATAAAAATACATATACACACACACACATATGCATGCTGTGTGTATACAGTCCAAGGCAAATGACTTAGTGTTCTGAATGGTTTGGATAGAGCAGTTTTGACCAGAAAATGACTGGCATCCTTTGACAAAAAACCCCAGGGAAAATCCACCGAAACCACAATGGTGAAATCAGTTGTGAATGTAGCTGCACCTCAAGCAGAAAAATACTGAAAGAATGCATAAGCATTTACAATAAAGACCTTATGCTTTCTGCTTTGTAGTTTGCAAAGTACAGAATTGAGAACTTTGGATAATCTTGAAATTTTTACTTCTGTACTTCATGTCACAGAACATCTTGAAGTCCTTCTCGACCAGTGCGGCCATCATATGCGCTCTCTCTTGAAGTATCTTTGTCCATGGTGATTTTTTTAAGGCTATTTCTTCCTTCAGACTTATATAGTTTGACATCTGAAGACAAGCGTCTCGCAGTCCTGTACCACAGAAGGACATAATTTATTTTTTTAATAAAGCACAAACAGTTTCAGAGTAACAACAGTCATTTTTCTGCTCAAAGTGGGGTGAACCCTGGATACCTGGCATCCCTGCTCCCCCCTGCCCCATTTCCTGCCAGAGTCTGTCTTCAGCAGGCCTTTCACCGGCTGACCTCTGGAGGGATATGTGTGTGTGTGTGTGTGTTCAAGTTTGGTCTTCAACTCAAATGTGATGTCACAAGAGGTCCAAGGGCACCAGATTTCCCTGGCTAGGCTGCTGCCAGTGTTTATTGTCTTTGGACACCATGTTCTTTTCTTTGCATTTTACTAATCCCTTTCTCGTTCTGTTCCTCTTCCATGTTCTCTTTCGTCTCATTCTCTTGTATTTTCGGGATGCTACTTTTATAAGTACCGCTGTATTTGATCACACAAAGGATACATCCATGGTCAGGTTTTTTGGTCTTTGAGCATGGCCTGTCATGACTCTCTACCTGTATTTCTGAAGATTCACAGAATTTAAGATTCTATAGATTCAGTGTGCTCCTGTGTTTTATTCAGCTGCTACTGTGCAGAGCCTGGGAAATACAGTATCCATGAGTGTCTTAATTTACAACAATTTTTTCTGAGTATTGAGTAGTTGAGGACAGTCAATAGGGAAGGTGTAGAGGATACTTCAAGAAATGTGGAGACCTACAGATGGCTTGCCTTTGCAACAGAAAGATGGTTTTCCATTCAAGAAAGAACCTTACATCTTAAAAAATTCAGCTGTTGAAGAGAAATATAAAGAAGCTAGAAGCTGCTAGTTACACTTGATTGTATCCTTCCCGTAGCCAAAGTTCAGTACAGCAGCACACCCAGGACATAAACCCCTCTTCTGTGGGTGAAGTGCCCATAGGAGTCATGGAGAAAAAGCTGTATAAAAATAATCAGCTCTTCAGATGACTGTGCCATGGGTTTAATTGCTAATATTTGCTTGTGTTCTTGGCTTTACGGTCAGAAGTTTGCAGGTCAGATTCAGGAAGCCTTTTACCAAGAAGCTCTTGTTTTGTGTGTCTGCCAGTGGGGCTTCTTGTCATAGATGTTTCAGGGGAAAGCTTTACGTGCAACCCTATTTCAAAAACGACCATCCCCTCATCTTCTATTTCTGTTTTCCCTTGTCCCTACCTCTTTTAAAACAGTGCTCTAAAAATATAACTCTGTACTGCTTTTAAACATTAGGACCGTATTTTTTCTTTCTAATCCTCCCAGCAGGAGGATGCTTTTAAGCACTTCATACTGCTGCCAGTGTGGGACGTGTGTGGAGTTCTGAGGGGGTTTGTGCTCCGAACAAGGGCTGGGTGGGAGTGAGGGATTCATCCTTGGGACTCCACACCTCAGGCTGGTGTGGTTAGCTGCACCAATATACAGACACAGCACACACAGAAGTCTGGGAAATAACATGTGTTTTCAGAGTACTTTATCAAGAAGACTCCGGTAGGCTAACTATACTTGTTCTGTGTAAATATGAGAAATACTTGTCATTCTCTTTGCGAAATCTGTTCTATAGGACAACAAATGTTGTTCCATAGATTGTATAATGATGCATCTATATGGATTGCACTGCTGAGATAATCTCTCTTGCTATATGTGCATCACTTAGTATGTCAGGACCTGCATCTCAGCTGGGGTCTCTGCACACTACTGGAGTATTTCTGCTCATGTTCCCTACACTATAAATGTGTCCTGTAGAGGTTTGCCTGTATTCTGTAGTGCTGTACTTTTTTCTTACTAGCCCAAAAGACGGTTATGAAGTCTTTTTATTATCAGCTTTCAATTGACCCATCATGGATGCAAACTCACTGTTGCTTCCAAAATGCAGTGGTGGTATGTTGTCTCTCCCAATGAAACGTACCTTTCTTGCCAGTCAGGCAGCTGAGTTGTTGGGGTGAGGGGTATAAGATAGACAAGCTTTCAGACACATAAAGCTTTCTTCATGGTTGACCGTATACAGTACGCAATTACAACAGATGCTTTAGGTACACAGGTCTGTTACAATACACTTGTACAGCAGTAGTATAGCTTTTTCATGTAAAATATGAATTTAAGTGTATAAAATAATGGAGACGGTATCTTAAATTTGTTGTTAGTAACAGGTCATCTTATCATATATCTCGCTAATGAGAATATTCAGATAAGTTATTGGAGACCTAGCTGCTGTGGCATTATTTATGTTAACTGATATAGCGTAATAGTGTGATGATGAAAGGGACCTGGAAGCAGAAAAGGGAAAGCAGAACTTGGGCAACTATCTGCTGAAATGAATGTAATCTTGACTGCCCACTAGGTTTTAAGTTCTTCTCAAGAGTAGAAGAGGCATTTTGGTTTATTATTTACAATAATAGAAAACCCCCACCAAAACCTGGCTGTGGGTTTTCTTTTGGCTTGACTTTAGGCAGTTCAGCAGCTGTTTTGTCTTGGGTTTGCATCTTATTTGAAATGGCAAAATTTAGAGTTGCCATTTAAAATAGTGATTTTTTCTCTTCCCCCTGCCTTCTGTGACAGCATTCCAGTTTCTGGAAAAGGCTAGGAGTTCCTTGGCAGGTAGGTGCCTGGCTATTGATACATAGCTCAACAAGGTAGAGATCTAAGTGTCAAATGTGAATAGTAAAGACTCTGTATTTTATTAAAATACCTTTGCCAGCTACAAATAAAAGGGTAGGAGAGAAGCCACTTGGCAATGTCCCAGGTACATCCCAGGGCATGGAACCCTCCTGGCAGAGACAGAGGGGAGTAAGACTCATTTCATACATGATTGCTGGGGAAGGGTGGGGTGTTGAAGTATGTGTGCATTGGTTGGAGGGGACTGTTGCTGTCTAGAGCATGGTCCCAGAAACAATGGAGAAAAATAATTTGGCTGATGACTTGTTTTGCACATAGCAATGATCAGGAATCTTCTTGGCAGACCCCTGCTCCTCTTCGCTTTAGCAGAACCCACAAACATAATAGAAATGGACTGTTGCTGGGAAAGGAAAGATGGATGTTTGTAAAGGTCTGAAACTGGCACAAGTTAAATGGTACCGAATAGTTGAGCTGAGCCTTCCCTCCTCTTGGTCTCCCACTGATTTTAATATGATTTGGTTGTTCCTTGGGTTGTTCCTATAGTCAGATTACATGTGGGTACTTATAATTGTTATCCCTGCTATTTCTTTTCTTTGTGGATTTTTTTGGTCACACTTGCATGTGTCTTGTCTCTCCAGTTAGGCTGTAAACTCTGAAGAGGGGGGGAAGGATTAGCTGTCTCTTCACTATGCCATGGGGCTAGTTTCTGGAAGGTAGGTTGTCACTGCACCTAAAACATACAAGAAGGGAGCAGGAATGAGGTTGGCTGGTTTCAGGCACCCATGTCCCCCTCAACTGCAGATGCCTCTCTCCCTTCTAGAATTTCAGAGCCAGGGGCAGCCCTAATCCTAATCTAGCTGGCAGTCTCCTAGGATGCCATACTGTGGAGTGGGCAAATGCTTCCTCTGTTTGTTTTAATTGTGGCTGAGCACAGTGAAAGCAGAGCTGTGCCGTAACACTGGATTGGAGTGCCACTGGACATTGGTGCATTTGAAATACAAATCCAAACGTTGCTGCTTGTATCCTTTTCTGTTTAAAGATGCCTGCCCGTGTGTCTGTTTGCTCCCACTGCCTAATTCAGCAGCTGTGAGCTGCAGGCAGTAGCACACGTGCACTTGGCTAAAATAACCAGCCAGTCTGTCCCTTTGCTCTTGCCAGAATCTCATGTTGTTGAATAGTTTTTTAGGATCGGATCTGGCTTCTCAATTTACCTTATTCCTTTGCCCAAGACCAGCAGGAAGGCCTCATAAGGGTGGCCTGCCCTCTTATTCTTTTCCATACCAGGTTTAAAAAATAGTAATTTTGGAAATTTAGAACAGTATCTAAGGGGTTCTTATTTTAATCTTAGAATAATATTGTCAATTAGGAGAATGTCTTCTGGGAACAGGCTTTAGGTTTTTTCTTTTCTTGAAAGTGTCTGTTTTTATTTTTATTTTTTTAAACATGTTAAAATACTGTTTGAGTTTTCTCATGGCCCTCACTTCACTGTACAGAGCGAGGGCTTTTGTTCTTCAGTTGTCCAGTGCAGACTTACAGGGCAGGTAGCTAGAAATGTAGCTTACTTTTATTGTGTTGAAACTGATCCCATGTATGTTAAAGGTACAAATATGAATTTTGTAAATGCAAATAGCATCTTTTAAAGAGAGAGTGAGTGCAAGCACGGACCCTATGCCCAGATGGAAAATACAGTCTCCCACATCTGTGGCTACAACTTGTAGGTGTATTCC
Organism: Opisthocomus hoazin; assembly: GCF_030867145.1. Lineage (NCBI taxonomy): Eukaryota > Metazoa > Chordata > Aves > Opisthocomiformes > Opisthocomidae > Opisthocomus > Opisthocomus hoazin. The sequence continues at coordinate 55,169,814 of NC_134418.1, read as the reverse complement.
AGGCTGAGCATTCTTACACTAACATTCATCCTGAATCAAATTTTTATGGTTGAGTTGTAAGCCCCTGAAAAACTGCTTTTGTAATGGAAATGTTGAAAGACCCTGAAGTTTAGGACCAGGCACAGCTATAATTTTACAGGTATTAGGCATCTGAAATAACTTTGTCTAAAGATTACACTGGGATTTGTCCCCTGTTTTCTAGAAAATACTTAACATTGAACTGTATTTTATGCACACAAAAAGACTTACCTCACAAGATAAGGAGCTCATATTTACATTCCAATATTCAACAACACTTTTACTAAGTGCTTTTTTTTTCCACTCTCAAATAGTTGTCATAAACTATGTATTTTAAACCATCTCAAACTAAATTTGTGGAAAAAATTCTACATGGAATCTCGATTCTACATATTTGAAGTGGAAAGAGTCCCATAGAGTTAGGCCATCTTTTAAAAACCACTACTATTAACCGAGAGTCTCATATCTTACTTTGCTTATTTTTTAATCAATTGCATTAAATTACATTTTTATTTATGAATACTTCACGTGTGAGGAAGATTTACTGGGGCTGTCTTGCATGCCGGGAGGAAACAAATGAAGAATTCTCCTTTCAACAAACAGTAAAAACACTTGCAATATGCTTGGGTGCAGTGGAAGAAATTCTCCTGACAAGCTGGAATGAAGGCAAGGCCCGTGAGGAGGTTGTGTTCCAGCAAAAGGATGTGTGTCCAATTCCTGCATCAGCCAGCTGTTGAGATGTGCACTCCCTTGACATAAGGAATAGCAATGTATCACTGTCAGAATGTCATGCTGGCTTTTAGGGGTCAGTTTTATGTTGCTTGGATGTCTTGTGGTGACCAACGTTCTCTCATGTAGGGCAGTAAAAGAAAAAAAATTATCAAGTTTGAATTCAAGCAGTGCTGCGCCTGCTATTCCTGGGTGATAATCTGGTTCCTCATTAACGTGGACAATGTCTTTTGCAGAAAAGATATTGAAATACTCTCCTTTGCTTGCTGTAAATGACAGTGAATGGAGAACATGTCATCTACCACAGAGCTCTGAGCATAAGTTCAATAATGTGATTGAATCAGTGGAACAATATCTCATTGGACTGCAATGGACAAAGATTATACACCAAGTGTAGGCCCAAATGTTGCTGGCTGTGCTGAGATGTTTGGAATTTGTTTTCAGACAGGTGTTCTTACTACAGTCTTAATTAACAGGTGCCATTGCATGCAGTTTACTCCTCTGTGAAAAGTTTAGTTCAGTGTGTATTTGTGGTGGGGGGCTTGGCAGGGAGAGAGGTAATACAGATGATCCTGCAAAGGTCTCATTGCATGTCTGTATTTCATCTTATTTTCACTCTTTTTAGTTGCTGCTTTGGAAGTAACTGCTAATAGTTTGAATGAAAAACCCCAAATTAATAATTCATTGTTGAGACTACTACAGAGTTAAATATCTGTTGCAGAGGTTTCCTGTGATCTGGAAAAGCTGCTGTTACAGCAAGGAATATGCAAGGGAAAGCTCTCATTAGCTGAATATTTAAGTGAAGTGTGAGCTGAACCACACATGAATTTAGCAGCGTAAAGTATTGTAGTGATAACATAATCCACTGAAGAGAAGGGCATTGCCATCATTCTTGCTGGTGATTAATCACTTACCAAATTAGGGAGCAACTGTAAAGGGTGTTGGCTATATCCCCACTTCTTAAGCAAAGCAAATATGCAGTGGCTGAAGGAGTTCTCTCCATGTCTGTGGGAGGTGAGTGTACGAGTAGAAAGGAGGGAGAAAATTGGTGACTCTTAATAGGTTGTGTAACTGCTTCTTTACACAAAGTATAAACAAACCAGCATCTGACAACTCCCTTGCTAGTATCTTTTCCCTTTTATCAATAAAAATGTTACAGACTTTGTAATACTTACTGTATGAAGTTGTTAATTGAGAAAATTAAAGCCCCTTATTTAAAGACTATATGTTGCATATTTTATTTTTTTTACATACACATTTTAGAAGTTTCTATCTGCTTGGTTCTTGTAAATAGTTAAACTTTCCAACTATCCGGTATATATCATGACCATCTTACTCTAAAATAATTTGCTTGGCTCAGGGGAAAAAATGCTGTCTGCTTTCTTTAAGTTCTTCCCTTCTGTCCCATTTTGTCAAACATCACTGATACCTCTACTGTCTCATCACGATCAGAAAAATCTGATTTGTGAAGATTTCAAGTAAAATTTTGGTCTTTCTGAAGATGATGTCAAAGCCACAATTTCAACCCATTCTCACAGAAAGTGAATAACGTGGTCACCTTCTATTGTTCTTTTGTGACAGTATACTTGTAGGTTAGGAGTGAGTGTTTTTGTTGTGCATGACCAGCCTGTGGTCTAACCATGGTCATATGCTGGACAGCTGCAGCTTCAGTGCATACCTGTGCTGTGCCAATTAGCATGGTCTACTTGAGTGGGGACTGACTGAGCTCAGTCTGGGAGCAGGTTCCTTGTATCAGCAGGGCACCATACCAAACCAGTGTGGGTCCAGCACCATGCTGGGGGCCCCAGGGTCACGCTGTGTGTGGAGCCTTGTGGCTTCTCTCAGAACTGGCTCAAATGTCGACTGGGCATGGTGTTGCATTGCCTCGTGTAGGCAGGCCCTGAATGCCTTGGGACCTGCCAAGTTTCTTGTAGGCTGGGAGGTAGGAGTAGCTTTATTATTGCATTTTTGCAGATAAAGAGGATGACAGCCTATTTTGCCTAAGGCTGTGCTGGAAGTTTCTATAGCAGAACTTGAGAGATCAAGGTGTTCACATCCTTGGAGTTCCTTATCCATGATGACTTCACCAGTTTAATAGGCTTCAGATGCAGATACTTTGTGTTGACTGTTTTGCTGGTGGATTGTTTCACACCTGCTTTCCCCTGCACTTTTTTTGAAGATGGGATTATCTGGGGGAAAAATGCAGATCAGGTGAAGTTGAAAGCTGAATAGTAATTGTCAAATAAAAATGATGCAGAGGCTTGTAAAGGTCATAGAAGTGAGATCAAGATTGCAGTTAGATATGTGATACGTGAGTGCCTGTTGAAGAACGTACATGTGGATGGTCACTTCAGACAAATATCTATGCAGGGGGGCATGTAGATTCAAGTATAGGAAGCATGCAGCACATCTTGAATAGTGGAGGTATGTGCTTCACTTATCAAGCTTATACAGTCATATTAGGTAGTAAAAATGGAAGCAGGGAGGTGGTGGTGGTAATGTAATGTCTAACTTTCCTTAAAACCCGGAATGTGAATCATATTTATAAGGGGACACACAAAAAGATTTGGGTTGAATTGTGCAGTTGTTTCAGTTCATGGTCTGTTATTTATCTACTGTAGGCTCAAATAATGAGTAATAAGGGTATAAGAGCACAGCAGTCCTGGAGGTGCTCAGGAGACTGCTTTATTCTAACTGCGAATTGTTTCATTTCTGGAATGATACAAACCGATAATTTCTTGTCATTTATTTAGGCATGTCTACGTAAGTGCAGGAAATAATTTTGCAAACCACAATGTTATGTTACATTTTCAAACAACAGCTGAAAGTATTTCTGAATAGGCACAAGTCTCTGAAGTCCTCAAGGTTTTGAGGAATGCCAGAAATGACACTAATCAAATTTATTACTGCAGATTTTTCAAGGTACTGTATGTGGTTGAGCAAAATAACTTGAAGAGGAGTTAGAGGGAAATATTTGCAAAAAAGAAGTTGAAGTAAGGCTATGCATGCTTTTCCTGGTAGGAACAGGAATTTCGCAGTGAATATTTGCATAGTTGATGTTAAAAAAGCTGCTACTGGGTTTTGTTTTATAATGATGGATGAGTAGCTAAGAATGTCAGTCCAACTCAAATATGAATTTGTACCTCCAACGTTAACATGAACAAAAACCTGAACTAGTACCTGGAGAAAACAATGTATTTATTCTGCATCTTTGTTTAAGAATAGGTTGAAATTATATTTTAAATTTGTTGAATGTAGAGGAATTTTATTAAAAAATTAACAAAGCTTCACTAAAGATAGGGTGCATATGTGGATAACATTTGCCAGTTTAGTAGCAGATTAATATGTATTAGACTGGTAGAAACCTACAGATGAGGATATTCTAGCTCTTTTTTTTTTTTTTTTTACTTTAAAGCACTGAGACTTTCATTCATGATCGTACAGTCTGTTGTGAGCCAAAATTTTAATTAAAATAGATGTTGATATGGGAACTATAACAATTAACTTTGGGACTGGGGGCAGTTCTCTGTAGAGTATTGATTAAAAAAAAACCCAAACCCCCTAAAACAACAAACTTGAGTTGCACTGGGGAGAAATATTAATTACAACACCTTTTCAGCCCGCATAATACTTGGGTGTCTCTTCTTGGCTTGAAGAATTTTATTAGCCATTTCAAGTGTCCTGTGAGTTTGCGATTATTACTATATTACGTTTTGAAGACATAATAACCACTGTTTGCAAAAATATGTGCATTAAATTTTATTCCTAAATCCAGAGATAGGAAAGAACAGAATTTTAAAAACATTGAGTGCCGACAGTTCCCTTAACATCAACTCTAATGAACATCATCTTGTGTGAAATCCAGCAGTTATCAATTCCAAGCCTAGAAGGGCTTGCAGAGTCTGGTAAATGCCTGAAATAAAGTCAGCAAATCTCTGTGCAGCAGCAGGGATGCAAGAACAATCTTAAAACCTCCTGCACCTGCCATATGTGTCCAGTCGCTGCAGATAGGAGTACGAAAAGCTTAGTGGATACCTGTGGGAGTGCTAGATGCACTTGTGCTTCTGCTGCACGTTATTATATCTATGTCAACATTTATCTGTTGCTAGATTTACATGGTATTACTGACAAAACGTACCATGTTTGTGCTCCCTGTCAAAGGCTGCGTATTTATTTTTTTTTCCTAGATGAGGCCTTTTGCAAGACTGCAGAAAAGATGGGCAGACAGGTCTCTAGCTTAGCTACCTGGTAGTGTGAAGTAGCTGTAATGTTGGCTTAACGCAAGACTGGAAGACTCCTCTGTTGACAGAAGGCCACCAGGATGGCCCTTCTACTGCCTGAAAAGGCTTCTGCTTTCGCGTTCAGTGTAAGAACCTTTTCCTGAACAAAAGTGAGTAGGCTGGAATGTTTCAACAAGCTAGGAGCTCCTGGCTGCCAGAACAGCTCTCTGAGTCCACGTGAAGCTAGGTGTGAACTATTGTGCCTGGGACCAGCCCAGGGAGAAAGGAGAGCAATTGTGAATACAATATAAAACTTCTGCAGCTACAACCTTTCTCCTCTGAGGAGGCACAACATAAATACATCTTAGACTTAGGGCCAAGCTCTACATAGCAGAGATTTTGCTATATAATTTGAGATGTGGTGGGGACGAGTGGGAATAATATGAAAGAGAGTGACAGGGTAAGGTGGGGTGGATTTAGATCAATTACCTTGTATACCTAGTTCAGACACATGTAGTATTGGTTGTTTCTATTTTTGTGTATTTTATTCTTTGCTTCCTGATTGTAGATAGTCTATCACACCTATCTGATCCAAAGGAACATAAGCTATAAAAAGAAACGTGTCAGTATAAGGCATAGAAGCCATCAGATGCCCAGTGCAGATAGATGATGATACCAGTCGCTGAACGAAGAACAGTACAGACACAACTTCTCTGGAAACATCATCCGAGATTTGAATTTTCAGTGACTTGAAAAGTGATATTGTTTCATAGTGCTGAGACTAGCATCTTACGTAGTACCTGTAAAACTACGGTGCTCCTCTGAAGGGTATTTGTCCTTCACCACAAGGTTAACAGCTTTAGACACGAGGCTGCCTTTGGTGCTTTGTATACTAGCAGTCCCCTTTCTGACAATCTGCTGCTCAAGACAAGTGTGGGTTTTGACAACTGTGGCTGTAGCACTGTTGTGTGAAGCTTTAAAAGATCAGGTTTACTGAATGTAGATTTTATTGTCCAAGTGTTGGCAAAAAGTAACTATTGAGGTTTCATGGAAGATAAGACTTTGAAGTCTTGCAAGGGATATGGATTGCAAGATGTAAAATTTTTCTGGAGATCTTAAGCATTTTTGACCTGTCTTTTTATGATAATCCAAATATTCAGCATCAGTATTGCCAATCTTGAGCCAAAATTCCCCACGCCAACTTTGTAGCAGCCACTTCTTCAGCATTGTTGGGTGGGAGAATGTGGTGATGTGGTTGGGCAAATGAGCCAATAGGTTTTTGGTGATGGAGGGGAAGGATTAATACAAAGGAAACAAATAATCTTATATGGTGTTAATTCATTTGTTCCCTCCACCTTAGAAAATAAAGAATGTAGTCCAACTTCCCCGTCATCAAAGGAAGTAATTCCAATAACTTCAAGCATTTCATAGATAGATTTGGGGCTTGGCTTAATTTCAAAGAAAACAAAAATTTGTGCAGGTTGTTCTATGAAGTTTTACCAGAAGTCCTAAAATACACAGACAAATGAACTTGGGACACCAGTAGTTTATACATGAGAGGGAATTTTGAATGGCAAAAATCAGCAAGCTCAACTCTTGCAAAAGCTATGGGCAGCACAGTAAGCTGCAGAGAGGTAAAATGAGCATTATTAACCTGACTGAAGTCAGAGCTTTGTAAATGCATGGAAACTGTCTGAGGATCTTGGACAGATGTTTCAGATGTTAAAACAGAATAGACTTTGCCCATCCTGACAATCTGTCACTGTGCGTGTGTTCAGTAGGCAAATAAGAGGGAACGCCAGCTTTTTTCATGTAAATCTCCAGGGATCTTCCTCTCGGGTTCAGAGCTCTGGCAAAAAGCTGTCTGCAGGAATAATTAAAAAGGAATAAAACCCTACAAAATTTAAACAAAATGTCCAGTGCACCAGCACAGCATATGTGCATCTTTGAATTCAAACTTATCAGTGCTTACAATTAGGAAAAAAATCTATCCCTTAAAAAATACTGTATAAATTTTAGGCATTTTCAGACAGTCTAAAGGAGCACATGGTTTTGTACTGGGAATTGGTTGCTATCCGGTATGCTTTAAATGTATTTGTTGAAGGATACAATGCACTTGTATTATTGCACCAATTTCATTCTTGGATGATTTCCCCTTTGGCATACTAGTGACGGTTCTTCATTGGTTATTCATTTATATTATTGATTAACACCTACCGGACCAATTTATTAGTCCCTCTGAATCCATTTGAAGTATCAGGATTTTCTAATGGAGAAATATCTCTTGCAGAATACTAACATCACACTTGTAAAACATTCATTGGCTTAATTTATTGTACTGTGTATAACAAACCAGAGCTTAACAAATAAATGTCCTTTTGTTGCAAACCTCCAATGTTGCAAGCCTCCTGTTTTTTTTTGATATGGAAATGTTACCCGAGCACAAGTGAAACCTATTCTCCTGCAAGACTCACAGGGCTCTTCCTGCCCGTCATGTAACTGGGTTAGCATTCCTCCAAGGAAAGAGCTTTTTGCCTGTTTGGGTCGGTCTGTAGAAATAAGAACACATGGTCTTGTTTGCTGCATTTGGGAAAAGTGTGGAGATAGCCTCTGTTTGTGTCTTAGGGAGTAAGGAGTGAAACAGGAAAAATGGGGCAGTTCTGTTTCTTTCTCCTGGAATGAGTTAAGCAGAGCATGGTGCAAATAGGTGGCACAGTAAGAGATTTCCTCAGGAAAACTATTTTGGGCCAAGGCATGGTAGCTCTGGGACATAAATGTCCAAACTGTATCTTCAGAAACACCATATGGGCTGATAATATTAAGTATTTTGGTTCAGGAGCGTGTGTTCCCCATTGTATTTCTCAGGGAAATCTATTTGCACGTCACCGGGTACATATATATATTCTTAAAGTGAATTGCCAAAAGCCTTGTGTGTACATGCCAAAATTATTGATTAAAGGCTCAAATCCTGAATGGTGGTGAAATTCTACAAGCCTACAAAGCTTGGAAGATATTGCTGTTCACTACATCTATTATCTCCCTTGGCCTATATTTTCCAGTAACTAGCTATCTAGTTTGTTTTCCATATTAGCAGATAAAACTTGGTTTACTCATAATTTTCTACTTTTGCTACAGCTAGTGATAGACATGTTCTTGATGACTGACAGATGTTTGCTTACAAGATTTTTGCATGATACCTGGGACAGGCCTGGGTATATGGGGGAGAAAGCTGAGTGTCAAAAAAAATAAGGTATGAATAAGGCCAGTATCCTGAACTTCAGCTGTTTCCCTCCAGAATGGAGTAATACCAGAAACTGTCTTTCTCTGCAATAAAACAAAGTACTGCTCCTGGACCTTTCTGACCTGAAGTGCCTAAAACAACAAAACAATTAAATTTAACAATTTAAAAGAAATGCTATAATTAGCAAAATAACAATTAAGACAGAAAAAATAGTTGTGGCATTTTTATACTATAATCCTCCAGTAGTTCCTGGATCTCCTCCCAGTAGACTGTATTGGAGTGGGACTTGTGCTATACCAGGGGAACAAAACTGGATAGAGTTCACAGTAAGGCTATGATTTAAGAGGCAAACAGATGTTTGCCAGTGATGTGGCTGCAGCAGATGAATAGGTGATGAATCAGGAGAGCTTTGCATAGTACAAAGGATAAACGTTGTCAGTGCAAGTTGTCCTGTTTCTTCTCTTTAAAGACACCTCATTTGGGATGTAGTCTTTTTACTGAATGAAATGTAATGACTGTTTTCTGACTTGGTAACTACTTTGAAACTGAGTAAAGCATAGGCTGCAGTTACGAATTAGAATTTACTGAAGCTGAGTGTGCAGTTTATGGTGTTATATTGCTTTGAAGCCAGACATTTCATACTTAACACATTAATGGGATCAAACATCAGTGTTTAAGTAACTGCAAGTGTGCCAGAAAAGTCACATGAACTTGAACTTAAAATTTATTTTTTCAATGTCCTCTTTAGACAATGCTCTGAAGTCATGTAGTTCAATGAGATCTGCAAAGCAGGAAAGCTTTATGCTAGGATGTTCCTTAACCTTCATATTCTGCCTCTTCAGAAACACCATTTCTTGCTGCCTGTGGGGTCCAAACAGAGCTTAGGGAAATTTGAGGCCCCAGACTAGGGAGGAAAAGGGCTGAATTAATAAATGTCCATAAGCTGTGGAAAGAATTTGATGCTGACTAGCACTTTCCTCATGGGCCTCCTTCTGCAGTGAGAAACTGCATTTCACGGGGTATTTGCAGAAAGCTCCGGCAGAGCAGCTCCACAGAGTTACACGGTCTGGAGCATACTATGAGAGCAACAAATGTTAAGCCTGGTATGGAGTGGACGGGCTCTGTGGAGATAGTGTCTGCTGCACCTTCTAGCAATCTGTGAATTATTTCTTCCTAGAGAGATCGATGCACCCCAGTCATCTCTACTGAGCATATGTTTAGGTTATTTTCTTCCTCTTCTGCCTTCAGCATTCCCCATTCAGCTCCTGCCATAGGGGTTTGTGTGCAGAAGAAATGCAGGAAGGCTGTTTGGTGGGCACAGTGTACTGTTTTCTTCATGGATTTTAGTGGAAGGCCCTAAGAAACTAAAAGGCATGGGTTCTCGTGACTGCAATGATTCATGTTCTCGGTGAGGGAGTATAAGCCCAGGCTCTTAGTAAGCAAATTAATTTTTATTTGCTAGTGACTATATAATTATTTGGATTTACTAACACTTTAGAGCTTGTACAAGATAACCTACCAGTTTCTTCTTGCTCACTTCTTTTCCCTCTGCTTGTGGAAAAGAGTGCTCAGAATGAATGTACAGTGTGCTGAATAAGTTTTCATTTAATTTAATTATTTGCTCTGTGTATTCTAATGCATGTTGCGGCACCCCTAACAGACTGGACTTTCCCCTGGGTGGATGGCAGGTTGGTTACAGGATGTCTATCTCTTAAGTACCATCAAAACTGGATTAAGGCCTTCATTAGGAATGACTTATCCTTGCGCTGCCACTGAGCCATTTGTAGGTTCCTGTCTAGATTTCTGAAGCAACACAGGTTGTAAAATGTGCGCACAGCATGCGCTTAAACGTTTTGACTTTTAAAACCAGGGTCCCTTCAAAGATCTGGTTTGGAGTCCAGCCTCACAAGCAGGTGAATTGACACAGCAAAGGGGATGGTAGCTTCCACGGATCAGGTATCTCTGACTGCACGGGGCTCAAGTTAGAAGAGAGAACTGCTTAAAGCCTGTTTACCTGTAAAAGAGCAACTTGGAGCTGCAAATTTAGTCTGTGATTCAACAATCCTTCCTGCCAGATCTCTGCTAATGCTAATTAGATCTGGATCAGTGTGAGTGCTCGGTTGTGCCATGTTGAGCCAGGCGCAGCACATGCTGTGCCGTTGCTACCAGACCAATGCCAGCTGCAGTAGCAGAGACGATACCTGATCCAGCATAAAGTTAGGAGTGGTGTAGACAGATGACACCTGATCTCGCCTAGTCTGCTGGGACAGCTACTCCTTGAATGTTTTTAACAAATTTAAAATGGCAAAATGAGTTTTCACTGGCTCTGCAGTCTGTATCGTGGCGTCAGCATTCCTGATGCGGCAGTAAGCATCTTAAAGCAATATTCTTCATCTCGCAAAGCCATAGATCTGCCATCTCAGTAAAAGTTTGCCTGTGCTGTAGGGGGTTTAGTGAATATAGCTTATAGATATGAGATTAAAAACATAAAAGCATTTTCTAGTCTGTTTGGACATTATTATTGCTTAGTTGACAGGCAACTTTGTGCCAAAAGCCTGGTCCTGTAAATGCTTAAGAGTGGGTACAGTTTTGTTGGCTTCAGTGAGCACTTCAGTTATTAGGCTAACACTTGTCAGCTGTTGGCATGAGTTGGGTCCTAAGCCAAAGAAAGTTTTCTGTGGTAGGAAGGTAAACCCCATATACACCAGTTTATTTAATTTGGGTTCAGTTGGAGTCTAATTGTAATATCCTCTTAAGGGCTATCCACAAATTCCATTGAAGGTTGGATTGAGATCTAAAGTAGTAAGAGAGCATTTTGATATAGATTTCTATTAGTATTCTGTTTTAATATCCGTCATCTAAAGGAGAGTTTATGTTCAATAAACAGCAGTCTGTGTGTGTCTGTCTGGAAGCAGGTTCAGGGACTCTGTCTTTTTTTTGAGGTGCAGTTCTGTGTTATTAACATAGGAGAAGTGTGGCTTGTCATCTCATAGAACTAAAAGTGAGATAATCCCTGTGTAAGGAATCAGTAAGTATGGTCTGCTTAATCTAGTCCCAGTGTGAAACTGTTGACATTTGTTCTTTTTTTCTATCATTATGTGACTGGGCCTGTTTTGTGCTGGATTAGGCACAAATCTCCTGTGCAGCACATTTGGCATGTTACTAGTAGTTTAACTTCATTAATAATGTATGAAGGAAATGTAATCCATGACAAGGAAGGAAAGAAAAGTATTTTTACAGCTACCAAATCCTCTGGAATGAGTAATTATTCAAGATTTGATGTTTGATGTTATAGTTTACAATTGAGCTCCTTTCACAGAATTAAAAAAAAAGAAAAAAAATATATATGCACAAAAAGAATATAGTGGCACTATAAGAAAAAAACGTGCTCATTGCTGTTTGAGGTTGCATGTACTGGTTTAGAATGCATGAAGTGCAGAGAGAAATGTAGACGGTAAAAAGAAAGTGTTTTATCTTGGATGTAGTAAGCAGCACTGTGCTCTTGTCTTAATGAAAACAAACTCAGACAATATAGCAGGCTTTTTAAAGGAAAAAAGAAACACCCCAAAACCCAAGCTACTCAATGAATTATATTCTTTCTTATGCGAGATCCATATGAATTGTTTATGTGTTTCAGCTAAATAACATAGGTAGTGGTCAACAGGCTGTTTTAAACTAACTTCTTATTCAGTAATTCAGCACCATACTTGGTATTCCCTCTCACCTGCAAGTCAGTCCTAAACAGCCTCAATATTTGTGATGGCTGAAAAGTCGCATTGTGGTGCAGGGAACCTAAACCAGCCCCAAAGCAGCGGTCACTTGCCACTACTGTTGTGCTCTGCACTCTTGTCACATTTGTGCTATCAGAGCAACAGCTGGGGAGACTTTTTCAACAAGGATGAGTGTCAGATAATCCTGATGAGATTCCACATCCAACATCTTTTGTAATTATGTCACATTCAGCCGTAATGGAATAATTCAAGCTGAAAGGACAAGCTTTGATCCTTTCTTAAACCTTTCCCTGTGGACTGGCTATCTAAAAGATTTAAAGATATTTCTGTTACAAGATCTAGTGTTTCCTCAGAGAAGTCGTGTTTCTGAAGCAGGGAGATCTGTAAGAGCAATATTATTTGCCAAATACATCTCTCAGAGCATTTTTGCTAAATAAAGATGTCAATAAAAGGATGCCCTTCCATAATCAACAAGGAAGTTAGAATTAATTTTAATATTCTTTAACTCAACTGATGCACAGAAAATGGACTGTATTTGATAATGAATCACAGTGGTGTAATCTATAAATATTGGTGTATAGATGTGTTTGCGCTGAAGCAAATACAAATTTGTTTTGGCAAAGTTCATACATATTGGGAATATCTGTTTAGTGAAGTAAATGTTTCTGAAGATCCACTCTTTACAAATAATTAGTTTACACTAGGATTTTTGAAATAAGATTTAGTGGCCGGTCTCCTATTGAACTTCAATACAATTTCAGTACCTTATGCCCCTGTGCTCTTTTGGAAAACTTAATTAAGCTGGAAAGGCCTTTAGGCCTAGATAAAAAAAAAGTAGTACATCCTTCAATGAAATCTTTTTTGTGTTTCAGGACAATATTTTGTATTCATTAGCGTTACAGAATATGGCACTGGCTATTTTATGTTTCTAAACAGATTGGTATGGCTATGGATACAGAAACTGCTGTAGAAGATCTTTGCCTGGGATCCCTTTGGCCTCGGTTTGGAGGACAGTTTGGATCCCTATGTTTTCTGTGGGTCAGATTTATGCCAATGTAAATCCCTTGACTTCAGTGGACGTTTTTCATTCATTTCCTGGCCTCCACTGGAGAGAAAACTGTTTCTTAAGGTTTTCACACATGGACTACATTAAGGGGTCACATTCAGATGATACTCTTCTGGCATTTCCATCAGCAAGGGGTCAATAAAGTGCTATCTGGGCTAAGAATATAGGGTTGGGCATGTGTTTAGTCAGCTCCAAATTTTCCATCTGTCAAACATGAGAAATTCAATGTCTTTTCGTGCATGCCTGTTGGTTTAGGGTCTGAGAATCAGTGTGGCAGGGGTCATTTCTGAGGGCTGTGCTGGTGGAGTCCTTTGGTATGCTTCCCAAATAACCTGGTGCGTGCCTCACTCCTGTCTCCTGGTGTTTAATGCTCGCTCATCCTTATGGTCCTGAATTTGTGAGGCTGATGATAGAAGCTGACCTCTTCAGAGGTATACAAATGGGAGAGGCCTGCTTTCACACGGTGTTATAAAGCTTCCCTCTCTCCTCCAAGTTTCTGCTACACATGTAGAAAGTTATTAATTTTGCCTTAGCTTGAGTTTGGTTAATAAATAAAATTAATAACCAAGGTCCTGGGAGAATGTTTTTCTCTCTTTCTCAGGATCTATTTCAGTTTATCTGCAAGCTAATAAATGGTAGTGACTAATGATTGGTATGAGCAAACCTCAAGAGCATCAATTCAGAAAGCAACCTTGAGTTTGGACATTTATCCGAGTTAGCTCTGTCTCTGGAGTGATCAATCTGCTCTGAAAGCTTGAAGGATTTCTTCCTCGATTTTGCTGGTTGAGGGGAACTTTTCTGCCTCTGGTTCAGGAGAGCAAAATTCTGAGATGTAAGATACGAAGTTGGTCTGTGCCTCTGAGGGTGGATGCTGAGAAGGCCAGAGTTTTTAAATGTTTTGTGTCTGTTGTCACTAGATGGGACAATTGCATGCTGCTGGCCAGTGCAATTAATACCCCTGAAAAAGGGGTGATATTTCTGCATGGATAGGAAAGTAAGCCTTGTACTGTTCACATGTTATCTGGACCCGTCCTTGATCATAGTGATTTATTCAGTTGTTTAATAGGCATCTCTAAAATTTGTGGAGCATGGATGAGTACTACTAAAAAGCTAAAGAAAAGGATAATACTGGCTCACCTTTTAAAATAGAGGGGTTGCTGAAAGGAAAGAGGCAGCGACTCCTGTAGACTAGTCAGACTGATTCTAATATTTGGCAAAATTCTGGAACAAATTAATGTAAAGTTTGGAAATATCTAGGAAATAAAGGACAAAAAGCAGCCAAAAATATCTTAAGAAGGAATCACATTTAACTAATGTAACCCCCTTCTACGGCAGGGCAGCATATCTGTGGATAGAGGCAAAGCAATAAATCCGTCTGTATCCTGGCTTCAGAAAAGCTTTTAAAACAGTCTTACATAACACTTTCGTAATGAATTCAAGACATGTGAGCTAGGTTAAACTATTGTAAGGTAGGCTCAAAATCAGTTGGGCAATTGTGCCATAGAAGAGTTAACAATGATTTGTGGCCAAAATGAAAAGCTCTGCCAAACAGACTCTCCCTGGGGTCTGTTTGAAGATGTCATTGACGAGGCTATTTTATTAAAGGCTGTAATGAACCAAAGATGGGGTGAGATGCAATTGTGTTTGAGGGTGGGATTAGAATTAAAAATATTTTGGTAAATTAGAAGTGAAGTGATCTGAAAAGTATAGGATGAAATTTAACGGGGTTGAGTGAGTGTTTGGTGGTACTAATTGCCTGAGTATATACGGATGAGGAGCAATGGGGTAAGCAGAGGTTCTGCAGAGAAAGATTCAGTGCTAAGTCACAGGAGAAATGTGATTTAGCTGTGCTGCTCTATTACTAAAGATTTGAACAGATCTGTAACAGGAAGGACACAATTTTTTCTCCCCTCTTGTCACTGTAAGACTTCAGCTGGAATGCTGTATCCAGTTTCGAGAATTACATTTCAATAAAGACTTGGGCTGGTTGCAGAGAGCAGAAAGGAAAGCACTAAGAATCATTAGATGTTAGGAGGATGAGGGCAGACTGAATGGACTGGGTTCTTTAACCTGATGAAGGGAGTACCAGAGGGGTGACACAGTAGTTTGCAAGCCTGCTCTAAAAACAAAACAACAGTCTTATCTCTGTGGTGACTAGAAAAAGTAGTAATGGACATGAACTGCAGGAAGATGGGTTACAAGTAGGATTTTCGTGACTTGCTCTGAGAAAGACAGGAAACACTGAAATATCCTGTTGGGAGACTGTATGGTGTGCTGTTGGAGAACACTGAGAAGTTAAGTACCTGTCAAGAGTGATCAAAGCGTGATTGATACTATGCTGGGAGTGAGGTACAGAAGATGACCTGTTGATGTCCCTTATGACAATATTTAGAAAGCTGCTGTCCATTCTTTGTGATAAACATTGCATATGTGTCACACTAAAAGTGTAGCTAGAACTTGGGTGTTGGTATACAAGTGCCAAGGACACCAATTTTGCAACCTTTTCTGGAGTCCCATCTGTGTATGATCATGGAAGAGTCAGTTCTTCAGCCACTGGAATAAAAGACAGGCTGCTGGGGTGGATTTACAGGGATTTGGTCTTGTAACTTTTGGGTGCATTGGTCAACATAAAAATTAGTCTTAGGTTTAGTAAAAGCTTTCATTAAAGCTTAGGTGTCGGTGTAATCACAAGGGAAATCCAGATTTGTATACAGTGGATAAAGTTTCACTGAACTGAAGACAGGAGATGTAATTGCAGTTGGGCAAAATCAAAACAAATGTAACCAGTTCAATGCACTGAAGTGTCATTTCAGTGGTAAGCTGACAGTCGTGCATATGGATAGAGTTGGGGAGCTGCCTCTGCATGTTAGTATTTCCTGTGCTAAGTCACTTTATTATTTATAGATAATGTACTGCCTAGCGGGAAGCTAGCTTGAAGCATTTTACCTTTTATTAGAAGGTACAATTTTAATAAAATCCAGTCATTCTAAAAGGGTAGGGGAGGGCTGTGATCTGTCAGCTAACCGCAGATTGCTTCAGGTTGGTGGGCAAAGCCCACAGAACATGTATGGTTTGCAAAATGCTGGGGAAAGACAGAAGACTACCCAGAGGAAAGCAAGCAAGCAAGAAAGCCACTGTACTAGTTGGCAGGCTACAATGGTAGCTATAAGGCTTAAAGGCTTCTGATCTAATTCCTACTTCTGCATCCTATCTGCCTGCTGGTGCTTTTATAACAGCAATAAATCTGTCATTCTGGAGTTTAAACTCAGGCTAGCTGGGAAGCTTTTTGGAAATACTTGTGACTGGCAATGGAATTATCCAAATGAGTGGAGTTACAAGACTGAGAAATACTATGGTCAGTTTATTTTATTATAATATATTGTGTTGTATATTTTGATGAAAGATAACGTAAGGTACCTCAAACACTTAATCCCCTTTGAACTAGGGTGTAAATTAAGTTCTTTCAAAGCTCAATGGGATTTAGCAATTGTTGGGTAAAAACATTGCTAGTATCCATGTTCTGTTGTAAACTGACACATAGAACGTGATGAACAGTTGTGCAAATGTACTTCCTCTTTGTCCTTCCACCCTCCCTCTTGTGCTGATACTGCATGGTTGGTTGTTATTGCTGTGCCAAAAAGCAGAGAAAGATCATGACCGGGGGGGGGGGGGGGGGAAGAATTTGTCTTTCATAAAAGTGTAGACAGTCACTGTATTATGTGATTCGGAAAAGTTATCATTTGTTTACTGAAAAATATTTTAAAACCTATTGATTTAAAACAAGAACTTATGAAGCAACCTTTTTCCTTCAGGTGGGTTACTAGAATCATCTGTTTAGTGGAGATGGCTTTAGCTTTTTTTAATGGGTCTAAATCTTGGAGCTTTTCAAAAATGTAACCATTAGACTTGATCAACTTTTACATTTTGTACATTTGGCTCAAACATTCACACTCATGCTTGATCACTTGGATGCATAAATCCCACAATATGCTCTTGTATGTGAGGTATAGTGCAGTTTTAAGGGCAGCCTCTCTCTATTAAAGATCATGTTATTTTTACTCCTCAGCATGAAGTCTGGGATTTCTTGCAAATCAAATGCATCTTAGTAGTAATTTAAATACAGTAACACTCTGTGATTTCAAGGCACTTGTAAAGGTCAGTGTGTTACCAGCACTAGACTATGTTTGAAAGTAATAAGAACCAGCAATCTCAGAACACTTACTGAGATACTATGTTCGCATCTTTAGATGCACACAAAATCCACAATTACAAGAATATAAAGTTCTGTGAATCCTTTTGGAAAAAAAAAAGTGGTGATTCTAGACATCTACCCTGTGTGGAGTAAAGCCTCTGAACCAAGAGTGTGACATAACACAATGTGAAAGAAATTCCTTTGTAAAATGGGAAATGGCCTCAGTGATCTCAAATACATATAGAATAGATATGAAATTGGCATGTCATGATAATATTAACTTTAAATTTATTGACAAATTCTCCTGCAAATTAATACCTGGTGGTTTTTTTTTTTTTAAAGTGCTTTATGGTTGGCATCAGCAGAGAACTACTTTGTGGCTTATCTTAATAATAAATATTAATAAAATACAAAACTATGCTTCAGAAATCTGAAAGTACAAGAAGAGTGTCAATACTGGTTTTCATGAGCTTTGAACTACTGGACCTGATCTGGAAGTGATATAAATTGCATTTTTTTTAAATTTTGACTTGTTCCAGTTTCTCATATTCTGTAACTAGAATTAGTGGAACTTCACTGTCTTCTAACTCCTCTTGTGAGTGAACGGTTAACAAAAAAGCATTTCAATACACATGGGCCTGAAGCTGCATGTGTTGTTCATCAGAAAGACTTGATTAACAAATAAAAATAAATAATGTAGAAAATAATTTCTTAAAAGCTATGGGTATAGTTGACTAAATATGGAGAAGGATACCTTAAGATGTGCCATATTTATGCTTGCTTTTGACATGAGAAACAAACACACCTCTATCTGGGCAAAACACTATTTGTCCAAGGTGTGCTGGTATTTCCTATCTCATCTGAGTCTAGGAAGAGCAGCAGCTTGTTCTTGTTTCAATCAGCTAAGATTTAACAGTCATTCCAGAAGTCACAAATTTACATCACTGCTGTAGCTGTTGATAACTTATGTCAAGCCTTTATATGCCATTGCGTCGTTCCTAAATAGGCTGTGTTTGCTGTGAAGCTTAGCTAACCACAGTGTGACCTTTTATTCGTACTTGTGTGTGCATAATAGAAGAAAGTTCCTCTGTTGCTCTTAAAGTCTACATTTGCATAATTTCACATTTCTCAGTGAGAGCTCCGTCAGCTTAGTGGGTACAAAATCTCACTTTCCACTTCTTTCAGTCAGAGTATTTCATGGGTATCAAAAATAATGGTATTAGCCATCAATTTCATTCCTATGGATCATCCTAGATAAAAAACATAAATTACATTTTAAGTTTGTAAAGTCTACCTTACATTAAAGTTTTAGGTGATTACCACAGAATATACACATAAAAGGTAGCTTTAGAGCAAGAATCAGCCTATTGACTGAGAAAAGCTCTGATTTCTGCTCCTTCCCCCCCCCCCCATAAGGCACTTCTCCCCGTATGTTACAAAGCTGAATCCTTTCTTCAAGAAATGCAACTAATCGCATCCCTTCCAGCTCTGCTGTATCTTCCTAAAGGCTATCAGTCTTTAGTTTCTCCTGGCTCCTCTTCTCTCCTTCCCAGAGCTGAATGCTTTCTAGAGTGTAGGAATGTCTTTCTAACTTGTCCAGACACTTTTTTTTTTCCACTCCAAGACTGCTTCACACAGATGCAGAAATGAAATCTGTTGTAGGGAAGAATAAGCAGTGTCCAGTGTCTCTATGCATGTTTTTAGCTTTAGACTATGCTAAATATGCTTCAGGCTTTCCTCAGTTTCTCATACTGGCTAGCAACACAATATTTAGCCAGTTAGCATAGACTAGCTGAGAGGTTCCTGTGGCTGAAATAAAAATGAATTCATTTTTCTGTAACCCTAGATTGTCTTCCAGCTTACCTGCCTATTTTACTTGGCAGTAAAACTGTTAATGTGATTAGTGTTTTTGAAGTGCCTTCATTAGCATCAGAGTTATGACCTTCTGAAATAAATTAAGTTAACACCACAGACTGTTTTCTGAGTTTCTTCAGGCTTGGGGAAGTGTTTCTGCTTTAGCTTACGGTGACTACTTCTTACTGCTGAGGTTTTCTCTGAAGCAAGTAAGAACTTAACTCTGCGTTATCACTTTGGACAGGACTAGAGGTAAGAGCAAGGAGTAAGAAGGCTTTCTTTTTACCAAATAACAGAAAATAAGACGCACCAGCAGAAGGGTGAAATAATTTTGGTCACTGAATAGGCAGAGAGAGAACAGGGAACAATAGCTCTTGATCAAGTGAGAGAAAACAACATGTTTCAGTAATTGAGAGAAAACAACACGTTTCAGTAATTCTGTAGGTGTTATACTTTTTAAGACATTTCTTGTATAACAACATTTCAAAGTCATCTGTTGTCTGTAGATTGCAAAGCACTTTCTAAGGGTGGGTAAGTATAATTTTCCTGCCTAGGCTGGGGATTGAAGGCATAAAAGTGAAGTGACCCTTTCAGGGTTCTCATGGCAGAGGCCCATTCTCTAGGCTGTGATGAGAGGACGTAGAAGATGCTGTGAAAGACTGTATCGCACTTTTTTTTTTTTTCTTTCTGCTTTTTACAGGTTGAATTTAAAAGTATTTTACAAATGTGTTTTCTTGCATGACTTCTCCTGTTCCATATGTATCAAAAGCAAGAGAGACTTTTTTCATGTTGTAGATGCTGAGCTGTACAGTTTAAACAAGTAATGTATTTCTTTTGCTTGGAAAAATAGTGTCTTGCCATTGTTCCTCCTGCCATTACTTTTTTCTCATGGTTTAGCACATTCTAGAGGAAAAGGATCTAGAAAGTTCTCTGATGCCTTCTTGTCTGAGACAACTGAGGTTATCCTCCCCCTCTAACCTGCCCTAGTGAGGCCCCATCTGGAGTACTCTGTCCAGTTCTGGGCTCCCCAGTTCAAGAAAGATGAGGAGCTACTGGAGAGAGTCTAGCGGAGGGCTACGAAGGCAATTAAGGGACTGGAACATCTCCCCTATGAGGGAGCTCGGCTTGTTTAGCCTGAAGAAGAGGAGGCTGAGAGAAGATCTTATGCCTATAAATATCTGAAGGGTGGATGTCAGGAGGATGGGGCCAGACTCTTTTCAGTGGTGCCCAGCGACAGGACAAGGGGCAGTGGGCACAAACTGAAGCATAGGAAGTTCCGTCTGAACATGAGGAAGAACTTCTTCCCTCTGAGGGTGATGCAGCATTGGAACAAGCTGCCCAGGGAGGTTGTGGATTCTCCTCCTCTGGAGATATTCAGAACCCGTCTGGAGAAGGTCCTGTGCAGCCTGCTGTAGGTGGCCCTGCTTCGACAGGGGGGTTGGACTAGATCATCCCCAGAGGTCCCTTCCAACCCCCACCATTCTGCGATTCTGTGACTGACAGGATCTTACCCAATTCTTTTTTTTCCAGTGTAAGTGATTTCATTTTGATCTCTTCCACGTACAGTGGCAGGAATGAAATACCGTGGTTATGTTTAGAGGCTGTCTTTTTAAACTTGGTTTGTAAATTTGCTTTATTGTCACTGCTGTGCTGGAACACTGGTTAACATTTGACACTCCTTTCACCTGTCAAAGTGCTGGAGAGCAAATCCATCACTGATATCATGGGTTTGCTGTGATTGGGATACTTCTGTTTCTACTTCTAAGAAAGAATTTGCTTAGGGTCAATCCAGGATGCTGGGCTATATTTCTTCAGGGTTCGAGCATGAATTTAAACCTCAGTTCCAAGAACAATGTATTTGGCCTATATTGTATTTGTGCTAAATTATATAAAAATTATGGAACAGGTAATAAAATTGGTAATCTCTACACAGTTGTGCTGGCAGGAAGAGGAAGAGAATTTGAAGAGGTCACATGACTAGTATTTGTCACTTTTACAGCGTATTACTAGAAAGTGATTGTTTTGGAGACAGCAGTTAGTAACAGTGGGCTTCCCCCCTCCTTTCCCTTTTTATATGTGGCTAAAGGAGAGTTTTAAATATTTCCAGTAGCCTTAAGATTTAAATATTCCTTGTTCCCCCTTTCATTTGGCTGGGAGACCATTGCTCTACTTCCTGCTGCACTAAGAACAGAAAAGATATTTGGAAGAAAATAATCTGCCTGTTCCTCTGCCCTTTCTCACTGAGGAGCATGATCCTATTGAAATGCCCACATTGATCTAAAAAATAAAACAGTGAACTCTACTTTTTCCTAACCCAACTGTGTAGCCCTGTTTTTACTGCAATTTAAAGAAATATTTCACATAGTAACTTCTCAAAAAAAACAACCACCCAACCAAACAAACAAAAAAAACCAAAACCAAAAAAACCCAAACAAACCGCACCCAAAGGCATCAGTGGGATAGACTGTGATCTGGGTAGATAATCTTGCATCTCCTGAATTGAGTATTAGTTGTTGCTGCTAGTGAGCGTATTGTCTTTCTTTTGTATATACACAAATGTTTATTTGGTGCAATGTTCCAAGACTGCATTTTGATGGGAGCATCAGATGGACTAACTTCTTATCAAGCAGAAGAAAACATGTAGTAATTGCCAAATTGGATTATGCTTGTGGTCTGTCTGATGTACTACCATTTCTCTGATGACTATACCAGATGCTGGAGATGAGGACGGTAGACCCCGTACGAAAGGCTACTACAAAAATTTCATTCTAATCCCTTCTATCGAGAAATTGAACTAAAACAAAAGCAGGAGTTTTATCCTTTTCAGCAGTCATCTTATGTTGGTGACTCTAACTCCTCTAAATATTCTTATCGGTGTCTAGATTTGATCTGCCTTTGTCCAGTAGTATGTGGGTGTTTCTGGTTTTGGCTTTTTTTAACTAGTGGCAATGAATTTTAGAGCCTACTGCATGAACTCTGATGATAAACTCAGTGTAAATTCTTCTTGCGTAATTGAATGTCCCCTTTCCTCTGGAACCAGTCTTCTCAACTGTATTGCAAATGTGATGGCTTGACAGAGTTAAATAACAGTGTAGAGAACAGCTACTGTCTCCATGTTTTGTCACGGAGAATAATCTGATAACTATGGCTGGTGATCATTTTCTGTATGTGCAGTCTGAGAGGTTCAGCACCTCCCCAACACCTGTCTTCTCAGTCATACTTCTTGAGGTATTTCAAGTTGGGCAACCGACATTACTTACTTGAAAGCCTCCACTGATTTGGTTGACTTTTGTGGTCAGTATTGGTTTAATCAGGAGTTCAGGTTATCTTAGACTTGGATCTTAGAGCTAAAAGAGGTATTTTCACTAGTTTGGCTAAGGCATTGCTTGATAAGCGCACCATATCTGAAGATGTATCTCGTTGCTTCAGTGTCTGTGACACATGATTAGATGCTTTTATTCCTAGCTGAAATCTGAGATGTAGTTGTCAGTAAGGGGAAGATCTTTCATAATGCAGGCTTGAGTGCTGTCTCTAACCCATCTTTCCTGGTAGAAGATAACCTGCTTAGCATATCTGTAATATAGGTAGTTGTGTCCTATAAACCCCTAATGAGTTGGATTGGAGAGGTGGAACCTCCTTGGAGAGAAGCAATAGATTGATTTCACTTACACCTCTGTAAATCTGGATTTTTCTCTCCTCTTCCCAAAGGAATTACTTTGTATTAACCTAGATGTAGTTGAGACTGTAACTGGAGTGGTTGGCTGTGTAATGCTTGAGTGAGTATTTGGTGGGTTGGATGTTACTGGAGTCTGCCTCCTCTCCTGGTACTGGAAGTGCCCCCGTATGCCTGGAGAAGTCAGATGCTGGAAAATACCTCTATGTGCAAGAACCATTTGGCTCGAACAGGGCTTTAACTGACACCAGTATCAGTAGCAGGCATATACTGGTTGGGAACCTAATGAGCAGAAGGTAGTGACTTCAGAGCATGGGAGGGTATTTATTCAAGAGACTGCAAATCTCTGCCAAAGAGCTTGTCTCTAAAGAAAGGTAAATTCCTTAATTACAGTAATCATCTCTTGAGTTTATCCTAGAGCTCTACACAAAGAAATCTTGACCATGATTATTGAAAGTGTAAATGCTATTAGTTACCTACCATTTCTGATTTCTGGATTGCACTTCATTTTTTGTTTAATCCAGGCTATCTTTGTGTATAATTAAAAAGCATGTTCTTTATCCACCAATTAAATGGAATGCATTGTATTAAGTATTCAACTGGACTGAATTTAATAATTTCAAGACCAGGGTACATCAGAGTACCGTTAAAAAGCCATGCTCATTCGGATAAACCTTTCTGTCACCATCAGCACTGAAATGGCTTCTTACAAACGTGTGGAACCTTCCCAGCCTCTTGTGGAAATATCTGAAGGTGCAACAGGTCTCAGTGGTTGTAAAGAAAATGTGATGAGTGACAACAGTAGACACAGATGTAAAAATTTGCACTTCCGATAGCCTCAAAGTTGTGTGGTGTTTTTTTTTTTTTTTTTGTGATGGCTGTGGCAGAGGAGAGCTTTAAATAGGGATTTGGAGGAGAAAAATCATGGAGCCTTGTGGATGGTTGAAGGTAACTTTCATTTAACAGAACACTTCTGTATCCCCAGTAATACCTCAGAAGAGTAACACAGGTATTCAGCTCTGACAGTTTTTTCTTTTATTCTTATTTTTTCAGGATGTGCAGTGGTGGTGGTCTCTTTGTCCACAAATCAACAAGGATAAATTAGTTTCAATGTCTTAAACTAAGGTGTTGAAATGCTTG
Source organism: Opisthocomus hoazin (assembly GCF_030867145.1). NCBI lineage: Eukaryota > Metazoa > Chordata > Aves > Opisthocomiformes > Opisthocomidae > Opisthocomus > Opisthocomus hoazin. The sequence goes on along the minus strand of NC_134418.1, from coordinate 55,145,950 downwards.
GGAGGCAAACACTGTGGAGGAATTTTGAAGTCTGGACAACTATTTCCATTGTGACTTTCTTCTATTGTCTTGCTTCAGAAATGCATTTATATGCAGTCATTCTTTTCTGCACTGGAATTTCCTTTGTGGGTGAGTACTAACAAAGATATTCTATAAAACTGATTCAGAATACTAGTGTAAGGCACTGTAAATGTATATTAAAAATAAAAAAAACCCTCAAATGACAAAATACAAACCAAAAAAACCTTCCCAATGTTCTTTTGCCTTTTCTAATATGAATAAGGAAGTGCAAAATACTGTAAACACTTGACAGGAACTTAACAGCCCCAGTGTTTTTCAGGAGACTTTCCTATACTTCAGCATTTGAAAATATAAATACTACTTACTGGAGAATGTTTAACCTGTCCCAGAAATGTGTGTATGTCTTGTCTAAACAAGAAAGCTGCCCTGGTTAAATTTAGTCGGTTGAGAAGCAGATTAGTTGAGGCAAGCCCTGTTTGGACATCCCATTCATAATTTTCCAGCAGTTAGGTTTAACTTGATTGACTTAACCTGTGCTAAAATGAGCTTGTAAAGCCAGAATAGTGTCTTGGCACTAATTTTGGCAACCACTGAAACTGTTCTGGTGCCTGAGTGTAACCAGTGCTACTTTCTCTGTAGATCCTGCTGAAGAGATTGATTGCTATTTGTTTTGGTCACAGAGCTGGGAGCCTAAATTTTCTTATGTTTTGGTGGTTGCCTTAAAGAAAAGTTTGTTATCTTTGATTGGAATCTACATGCCTATATAAAGCTTTAGTATTTGTAACCTTTGCAATTATAGACCAAAAAGAAAGAGATTTCATCTGTTTTTTCATCCAGTAGTCTTCCAGTCACTGGAAGACATAAAGTATTAATCTGCCTTCAAATGTTTTATTTTTGTACCTTTAAGAAATTACTGTATCTACCACAAGACTCATTTTAAGAAGAAATGGTTCATTCTTAGACAAAATATTTTTCTGGATTTGGCTCTAAACTTCTGGGAAAGCCTTAGGAATTAATATTTTTTTTCTCAGCTTATAAAATAATTACGTGTCCCAAAAACACCTTTCCTAGAAAGATTTTTCTAATATTTTGAATTCATGCTCACATTCTAGTTAGGCTGATTATTTTTCAACCTGATTAGAAAAATACCTTAGAAAAATGATGAAACTCCATTTCTTCCTTTGAAGGCTACGTTACTCTGGGGCTGAGAGGAAACAAAGCACTGCAACACTGAGGTAGAGCAAGCTCACAACAAACTTCAGCTGCGGTTCTTCCTTATGCTTGGGCAGGTGCTGTGGTGCACATCTTGACACAGCACAGATACAGATGGAAGTGGGACAAAAAAAACGGAAAGGGCAGAAAACCCCAAGCTGTGCAAATGAAGACGCAGGATTGAGGAGGTTGAAAGCACGTTTAAATTGTTCTTGACTGAGTCTTCAAATTCCTGAACGGTCCTACTGGTGTCAGGATCTGGACAAGGCTAGTATAATCATTGGCCAGCACTAAAGAAAGGTGAGGATATCCTTGCTTGATACCTCTCTGGTGAAGGTTGAGGGCCTTGCGCAGATGGTAAAAATTGGTATTGATTTCCTACCGGCACACTTATATGCATAACACTACAAGGTCCCCTGTTTTCAAAAACTTCTGCTTGAGTTTGCCAGTGTCACTTAAAGCTAGAGTAACCTGCAAGGGGGCATAAACTGACAGGCTGGGAGTACTTTGCAGTCAGGCTGAGGATTTACTAAATCATTGGTTTGAATCCAGTTTTAGTGTAGATTCGCTCGTAATGGCAGGTATGATATTCCTCTCCTCTGGTAAGCCTCTAATGCTAGTGGACCTTTGTTACAAAAGAGTAAATTTCAGAGTAGAGATGGACTTTAGCAGGCCAATGAACATTCGGAGCACGTCCTGCATCACGTTCTCTCTATGTTGTTTATGGTGTTAAATTTATATGTGTTCTAAATCCACCGTGACCATGTGGCTCTGTGTTCCTGACTAAGCAGCCATTAAGTGTACAGGTTTCCTCTTTTTAGTCTGGCATGCAGCATACTACACAAATTTTTGAGACATGCATCTTTAATTTTTTCAGTAAATCAGCTGCAATGTCTGTGGAGCACCAAGACCCATAACGTATAATTCTAGAATACTGCAAGAGTCTCCAGACACTTCAAAATGCCAACAGTCTCCAGCATTTGCAACCCTGCTTAAGTCAGAAACAATAGGTGAGTTGTGCTTGCAACTTTGCCAGTTTCTTTTTTTTTTCTTGCTGGTGGAGTACTGCAGATTTTAGTAGTAATGACTTTCATATGAAATAATATTTAAGTAATTATCAAAAATTATTTGCAGAAACTGTCTAAAGCTGTAAAGTTAAACCAACAAATACATTTCGATAAAAAACACTTGTGTTGTATCAAAGGAACCGTATTTTTCACAGCATACTTGCAGTTGATTCCTGAATATACAGAAAAACAGCTATCGAGGGAGGGATTGCCTTCAGCTTTTGCAAAGGCTAGCATAACATAAAATGTGAAGCCTGGATATTTTCTACTTGGGGCTTCAGAGAGAATACTTAAACATTTTGATCACTTTCAGGGACACCTGACATAGGTTTTTACTTGTGAGAGGCATTGACAAAGAATTTGTATAAATGCCAGAAAAACCCAAACCCACCTTTGATTCACTCAAGACCATTCACAGCAAAATGAACACATCATTTCTTTCATGCAAATACTGTGGGAATTGCTTCACCCAGGACTGGAAAGCAGCCAGGCTGCATAGCATGACAGCTACTCAGCAGTCCACAGCAATGCTATACACCACTAAGAAGGAAGGGATTGCTGGTTTTAAATCTGATACACATTTGCAGCAAATGTTCAGCAAACACTTTAGTGCTGTGTTTTTGCCCATAACTTCTATAATGTGTAGTTTCATGAGCCTTAAGGTATGGTCTCAAATCTCTTTTTTTTTTTTTTTTTAGGCTTAATGCACATTAAACAGTCCTGCAGAAGTGTGCAACTACTCCATCTCTTAACAGCTGCAAAATGGCATCCTACCTTTACAACTGGTATTGAAGAGGTGTCTCAGCTCATTTAGTAGACATTAGGTTGTCTCCTAATGAAGCTAAATTTTTCTTCATTTTGAGGGTTTATCACAACATCTCTAGTAGTTCTTTAGGCCTGTCATTCTGCCATGCATGACTCTCAGATCTACACATTGAGGAAAATTGCTTAATTCTTCCAACCTGAAGTATTTCTCTAACGCAGCCCGGTTAATTTCCAGGCACTTAAAATCTAACCCTGTATCTCATTGTCAATTTCAAAATAACCTTTCTTAGAAATAAAAATTCTGCTGCTGAATGTGTTCTGCGGTTGTCTTCCCGTGTTTTCCAGCTGGCTTGGCTTGAGGCAATGGATGTTCTGGCTTTCCAAATAAAAGAATCTCTGCACCAATGGGATCCATGTCCCTTGTGCAGCCTGACATAGAAGCATTAAGTGCTCCACCTTCAGAGGTCATCTAGCCCAACCCCGCTGCAGTAAGCAGGGACATCCTCAACTAGACCGAGTTGTTCAGAACGCCGTCCAACCCAGCCTTGAATGTTTCTAGGGATGGGGCCTCCACTACCTCTCTGGGCAATCTGTTCCAGTGTTTCACACTGTCATTGTAAAAATTTTCTTCCTTGTATCTAGTCTAAATCTACCCTCCTTTAGTTTAAAACTGTTACTCCTTATCCTGTCGCAACAAGCCCTGCTGAAAATATTTTCCCCACCTTTCCTATAGGCCCCCTTCAGGTACTGGAAGGCTGATAGAAGGTATCCCTCCAGCCTTCTCTTCTCCAGGCTGAAAAACCCCAACTCTCTCAGCCTGTCCTCATAGAAGAGGTGCTCCAGCTCTTCGATCATCTTTGTGGCCCTCGTCTGGACCTGCTCCAACAGCTCTATGTCCTTCTTGTGCTGAGGGCTCCAGAGCTGGACACAGGACTCCAGGTGGGGTCTCACCAGAGCAGAGTAGAGGGGCAGAATCACCTCCCTCGACGTGCTGGCCTCTCTTTTTTTGATGCAGCCCAGGATATAGTTGGCCTTCTGGTCAGCAAGCATGTATTGGTGCCACATGCCTAGCTTTTTATCCAGTGGTACCCCCCAGTCCTCTGTTGACTGCTCTCAACCCCTCCATCCCCCAGCCTGTATTGACAGCAGGGGTTGCCCCGACCCATATGCAGGATCCTGCACTTGGCCTTGTTGAACCTCATGAGGTTCACATGGGCCCACTTCTTGAGCTTGTCCAGGTCCCTCTGGATGGCATCCCATCCTTCTGGTGTGTCAGCTGCACCACTCAGCTTGATGTCGTCTGCAAACTTGCTGAGGGTGTACTCGATCTCGCTGTCTATGTCATTGATGAAGATATTAAACAGCACTGGTCCCAGTACGGACCCCTGAGGGACACCACTTGTCACTGGTGTCTATCTGGATGTTGAGCCATTGACCACTACCCTCTGGCTGCGACCTTCCAACCAATTCCTTAGCCACCTAAAAGTCCACCCATCAAACTCATATTTCTCCAATTTAGAGAGAAGGATGTTGTGAGGGACTGTGTCGAAGGCTTTACAGAAGTCCAGATAATCACATTCATAGCTCTTCCATTGTCCACTGATCTAGTCACGCTGTTATAGAAAGCCACTAGGGTGGTCAGGCAGGACTTGCTCTTGGTGAAGCCATGGCGGCTGTCTTGAATCACCTGCCTGTCCCTCATATGCTTCTAGGAGGATGTGTTCCATGATCTTCCCAGGCACAGAGCTGAGGCTGACAAGGTGGGTAGTTCCCAGGGCCTTCCTTCCTACCCTTTTAAAAAACGGGCACAATGTTTCCCTTCTTCCAGTCACCAGCGACTTCACCTGACTGCCATGACCTTTCAAATATCCTGGAGAGTGGCTTGGCAATGACATCAGCTAATTCCCTCAGGACTCTGGGATGCACCTCTTCAGGTCCCATAGACTTATGTATGTTCAGGCTCCTCAGGTAGTCCTGAACCTGATCTTCTCTTACAGTGGGAGGGGCTTTGCCCCTCTGGTGCCCATCAGCTGGGGAGGGGTGAGGAGAGAGGTTGCCAGTGAAGCCTGAGTCAAAAAAGTTGTTGAGTACCTCAGCCTTCTCCCCATCTGTTGATACCAGTTTGCCATTCTTGTTCATTGGGGGGGTATGCTTTCTTTAACCTTTCTTTTCTGGCTGACTTACCTGTAGAAGCCCTTCTTGTTATTCTTTGCATCCCTTGCCAAGTTCAGCTCCAGCTGCACCTTGGCCCTCCTAAACTCATCCCTACACCACCGGGCAGCATCCTTATACTCTTCCTAGGATACCTGTCCCTGCTTCCACTGCCTGTGCAGTTCCCTCTTGCTCTTCAGTTTGACCAGCAGGTCTTGCCTCAGCCATGCTGCCCTCTTCCCTTCCTTGCCTGACTTCTTACACCTGGGGTCTGAGAGCTCTTGTGTTCTATGGAAAGCACGCTTAAAGATCTGCCAGCTCTGTTCTGCCCCCCTGTCCCTGAGGACGGTTTCCCAGGGGGTCCTACTGAGTAATTCCTTGAAGAGCTGGAATTTGGCTTTTCTAAAATTTAGGGTCTTGACTATACTCCTCGTCTTTCCCATATCCCTCAGGAGAGTGAACACCAACAGTGCACGATCACTGCAGCCCAGGCTGCCTCCAGTCTTCACATGTCTGATTAGCTCACTTGCACTGGTGACGATCAGGTCCAGTATTGTATCCCTTTGGGTAGGGCTGTCTATTACCTGGCTTAAAAAGTTATCCTCAGTGTATTCTAGGAATCTCCTGGATTGCCTACAGCTCACTGTGCTGGTTTTCCAGCAGATGTCTGGGTGGTTCAAGTCCCCCAGCAGGACAAGAGACTGCGAGCGTGAAGCCTCCTGGAGCTGGAGGAAGAAGACTTTGTCAGTAGGCTCCCCTTCATTAGGCAGCCTGTAGTACACACCCACAACCAGGTTTCCTTTGTTGCCTCTGTCTCTGATTCTTACCTTAGCCTATGCTTTTGACCTGCTCATGGCTATTCTTCAGGTTCAGCTCTTCAGGCTGTATTGATTTCTTCATGTGTAGAGGGCAATGCTTCCACCCCTCTTTCCACGACTGTCCCTTCTAAACAGCCTGTAGCCATTGATAGCCATGCTCCAGTCATGGGATTCATGTTTATTTACTAGTAATTTTCTAATAATTTTTCAAGTTCAGCTCATGCTTCACTGTTCAGCTGATGTTTAGGGGAATGTTCTACAAGTGCTTCAAGATATTTCTGAATCATAATAATGAATGTAAAGCTTGTCTTGAAGTAGCTATGTTATTTCATCATTTTGCTGTTTACTGTTTTCTGGGCTAGTTACTAATATAACGTGCATAATATTTTATATAATATCTTATAGGATTCCACATTGAAAGCTGATTAGTAATCTACTTCCATTTACCCTGATTTCCTTTAAAAGAAAAAAAAATATTAAAGAGTGTAAGAAGACCTTCTCTCTATTTCTCTACTACTGTGGTTTCTTCAGAGCATCCTGTAAGGGATGTTACAATCAGGGGCACAAGTTGATGTAGTTACATGAGCAATTTACCTGCAGGTGTGTGAGTAATCTGCCACTGGTAAGTTCTTTTGATTTCCATTTACCTGTGCATTTTCACTTACATCCTTTGGTCTAAATCATTGCAGTGCAGCACTGCTATTCTCACTGAGGTAAATGGCACACACAGGTGAATTTATGATTTCATCTTGAGAACTATGGAGTACCAAGATAGTCAGGCCAGAACTGTGGTGAATGTCCTTTCACATGGGAGAGGAAAGAAGCAGATTAGAAATATGATGGGTTCATGATGGTATTGACCTTAGTAAGTTCCTTTTTCCTTCTTTGCTTTGCAAAAAGGCAAATGAGAAATTGTTAAGTATGAAAAACTTGTAATAGGGAAGTGGATGAAAGTGTGGGTAGGATGATGCATAAGTTGCATTATTACTCCAGAGTATTTTGGTAACACCTTTGTTGTTTGAAGGAAGTATAAATATGTGGGGGTTTTTTATAGCATTTGGTTTGCTTTCTTTAGTAACCAAACACAAAGTTAAGTTGTGACAGTGGAAGAACCATGGTGATGCTGAATGCTGCCATGGAGTTGGTTAAAAATGTGACTAAGCAACTTGTGTGGCCAGTAGAAACTGTGTGTGATATAATCTAATGTATTTGTCAATGCAAACAAGAAAATGCTTGGGAAATTAATTTGAAAAAGTGGAAAAAGACATTTAAGGATGTTGTAGAGCAATTTAAGTCGACAGGAATCTCTGAAAATCATCTGGTCCAGTCCTACTCTGAAGCAGGGCCAACTGTGGTTCTTGAAGTATTTCTCATAGTGGTGTTTATAATAAGCTGCCTTAACCTGCCACATAAGAGAAAACAATGGTTTTAATTTCAGTAATTCCAGAATAACTGGTGGAAATGAACCTATAAATGTAACAGCTAGTCATCTGGGCAATGCCTAATTTAAGTCTGACAGCTAACTCTATGGTACCCCAAAGAGTGCAAAAGTGGAATAATTAAAGTGCCATTGTCGTGCTGTTCCACATCTTTTCACTGTTTCAATGTAACCTTTTAACATGGTCTTTTTAATTTTTTAAAATGAAATACCGTTTAAACTGCCTAATGAGGCTAGAGCCAATGGAATGTTTTGAAAGGGAAGAATATGTTTTGGCAATTCTGCTTGATCTGTGTCAGAATATTTAGAGTCTGATCCAGGTTAGAATTGAAACCATATCCCTCTACTACCATGAATTTATACATTGTTAATGGCTGCTCCCAAAAGCAAAATGCCTCTATCTGTTTTTTCTCTCTTTGTCGCGAGTGATTAAACAAGCTGAGTAGGTTTTATGTGTGAAAAATAAGCTAGGTTCCTTCCCAGTACAAATCAAAGATCATCACATTGATAACTTCACTTGATGTAATTTTTTTGGGGAGCATCCTAAAAGAAAAGGGATGGGGAACAGAGGAATAACTATGCTGTTAAAATGCTTGACTTCAGTGACAGCAGCTCAAAATACTAATGATAGGACATTAGTTCTAATGTCACTTGAAGAAATTAATTTGACCTTTCTGATCATCAAATAAATGAAGAAATAGAAATCCTACCTCTGGGGAGGCATGTTTACATAATAAAAGATTTCTAAGGCTGAACATCAGAACAGGCATGCTGAATGTCTATCTGGAGCAAATCACCTTGTCCTCAGAGATTTTTTTTCCATTACAGAGGCTATGTGCTAGCTTTTGAAATAAAAAGCGGGACACTGCCATGTCTGTTGTTGTTGCCAAGTATTTACACTGACCTGTTTCCATCACTTACTCGGAACACATTTTCCGTCTGGCTGAGCACAGTGCAGTGCAGATGTGGAACAGTTGGATGTTCTTAAACATGGTGTGGTTTTGGGGGATTTTTAGGTTTTTTTTTTTTGTTGTTGTTGTTTTTTTTTTTTTTTTTCCTAAAGACACTGCTGTTAGGCTCATACAGCCCCTGACACGGATGATGAGGAACGGGATGTGCTGAAGGTTGAAGGAGAAAGCCTGTTGCATTGTGAGAAGGAGATCTCTTGAGTGTGAATCCCAAGGCACTGGAGTAGCCCTTAAGAGTACTGAACGAATTCAGTGAGAGAAGGAACTGAATAAAAGCCAAGGCAAGGGGCTTAATTGAAAAAACTATGTTTCACCATTTTATGATTTTATTACCAAAAAGAGTTTTAGCTTATGTCTTCCTGCTCCGAGACAGCCCCTGCATATGATGAAACAAATACAGTTTTGGGAAGAGAAGTAGGAAGATGTGTGGTGAAGTGGTTTTGGTGTTAGGAAAGCAGATCTCTCTTGCCTTGGTCTTCAGACCTGCCCCTTTATAATATACAAAATCCATGGAGACAAATTCCGCTGCAAGCTATTGAATCACTGTAGGACAGAGAATCCCCTTCCTGAAGCAATGAAGATGTTTTGAAAGGCTAGAATTATTTTGAAACAATGGATGTTAAAACAAGTTTTAGTGTTCACACTCATATTCCACGAAGTCTGGATAACCTGGTGCGAGGTGCTGCGGCAGTGACTGACACAGCTGCAGTATGAATTTACAACTAATGTAGATATGGCAGAGTGGGGAAGTGTTATTGCCTGCATTTTGCTTATGAGCAATCAAGGAGGCCCCCAAAAGTGGAGTGATGTTCCCAAGGTCACACAGGAAGTCTCTGACAGGTACAGAAATTGAATGCAGGTTTCCCAAATCTTGATCCAGTGCCTTAAAAGATCTAAAAATCAGATATTCTTACCAATTGTATTGACTGAAATTTCCTGACCTAATAATGGTCTTTTCAGAACTGCCGTAGGCTGTATAACAGGAGGTTTCTTTCCTCTAGGGGTTGCACTGCAGTAAAGTCTATGATGTTGAAGGTCATGGTTCACTTTTTATGGTATTGCAAAAACTAAGGGCGCTACTTCAGTGGTTATGCAGTAAAAGTAGTGATCATTTGGCTTCAAAAGGCCAGCTCTTTGTTATGGAGGCCTTTGGCCTCCACCCCAAAGAAATTCCTATTGGGGAAATGGATTAGTTTACAACTGATGACTTCTAGATAGGAAAATAGATGCTAAGATAGAGCTAGACTGGGAGAATATTGCAATTTCCAATTTAGTATTTTAATATTTCCAGGGGTCTTTGTTAACAAGCCTATTGCAAGTATTCCACTGGCAGTATCCATCATCTGAGCTACCCTCTTCCTGATTCCACGACTTACTCCAATACAGTCTCTGGAGTATGAAACACTCTCCTTAATAGGTACCACCTTTCATGCTGATGATGATTGGTATTAGGCCACATTTGCCTCTCCTGGGCATGTTTCAGTCTTTAGTATTTTGTTTTCATTGGGTTTTACTGCTTTAGCTTTTTCTCACTTTTAAGTTCTCCAATAATTTAAGCTCTCCTGTGATCCTGCCAGCCTTTTTCTACTTAAAACCAAGCTCGATCACTTGGCAGATTTTCCCAAATGCTCAGGTTCCGATAATATCCTCCTGACTGTGAAGAACAGCACAGAGAGGGTGACTTTTTCAAGTCACTTTTTGCGTTTCATCCCTTAGAGCCATTTTCTGCTGCAAGCCAATTTCTTCAGGTGGGATGTTCAAAGAGCTCTAAGCATTGACTTTCCTTGGAGCGGAAGGAGAGTAGCAATGAGCGAACTTTTCTGGAAATCTTGCTTCTGTCTTTCGTTCAACTGGAAAAAGCTGCTGATATTTTGCAGAAGGTGGTGAAATACAGCTTAGTCTGTAGGTACACAAAGCTTCTAGTGTCCTCCTTTACATACATGCACAGTGAGGATGATTATAGTGTCTAGAAAAAGTTCTTATTTACATCTGTTTCAGTATAGCAAAGTAGGTTGCAATTAATTAGGAAGTTTCTGGTGTGGTAAAAATCATCATATAGGAGGAATGCAAACACACGATTTCCAAAGAGAAATTTAATTCCATATGTGTTGTGCCCTCTCCCAGCTAGGAATTAATTGGAACTTTAAAAGAAGATCTGATTATGACTGTTTTTAAAAACAAGGGGGGGGGGGGGGGGCAACAAAAAATCAACCCGCTCCTCTCTGCCATGCATAGCCACATTTTCAATACTGAAGAGATTTAAATGATTTTAATTTAAACTTTTCTTTCATTACTTTGCTCAAATTGAGAGGGTGCTTTGATCAACCTTTGAGTTATATAATTTATTAGAGTAAAGGGAAGAGGATAACCTTCAGATGTCTTCTGTGGTGAAGCACTGATGCTGAAAATGTTAAATGTTTGCAGACTGAGAGCATGCTTGGCTGGGAAGGCCAAAAAAGAATAAACAAAATGTGACATGTTTTATTTTGTTATTTATCCCCTAGTAAAAATACAAAACAAAAGTAAATATAAATCATATCTTATTCAAAACACTGGCATGAGTCATCTGGAATGCACCTCTGTGGTGGTGTCCTGCCATACCATGTACGATGTCAAAACATATGCAGTTAGCTTTAAGGTTGTCAGTACAGCAATTTTGTTAAATCCTTCTAGCTTCTTAATATATACATCGTAAATCCTGTGAAGGACACTTGTATATCCTTATTGACACATGTCATAGACTTTGCTGTTCTTCTGCAGTTCTGTAGATTGGTGGCTCTAGTTGTACTACCTTAGCTTGGTGCTTGTTTTCCGAGGCGTTTCATTCAATTCACTCAGACATGTGTCTTTCAACTGTGGTATAAATCTGAGCACCTAAATCCATAATTCTTTGGCTGCTGGCGCTGACAGTGTAATTAGGAGAAAGAATATTCAGATTTGCTTTTCTAATTTATTTTGGGGGCACAAATTAAACTAACTGGAAGCGTCATGTGTGAATGATGCATTAGCTGACAGGGAAAGTAAGCGTGGGGAAAAGGAGCAGTGTACAACACGTTAGTACGGACTTTGGTGAAACCCTTTCTGTGGGTGTGGAAGTAACTCTTATGGTATAGCTTTCCTTTGGATAGCACGACCTTTCCACTAAAGTGTAATGAATGAACTTGGATGAGAATAGCTGGCCTTCTCCCAGGTGCTACTGAGCATCACTCAGGGTTACTGAAATGATGCACCTATGAAACATAATATTAGAACCTGGCTGTTTCAGAGAGCAAATTAAAATGCAGAACTGGAAATGATGAGGTCATGTAGTGAACAACATATATTAATGCACAGTGCTTGGAATTCAGTTTAACTTAGGCAAGTATCAGCCCTGAAAGATCCTGGTGGACTTGCAGCTGAGATGTTCATTGCTCATCATCCTCGTTGCTTGCTAAGGGGAGGAACGCACCTGAAACAGAGTTGCTACTAAGAGTTACAGGAATAGCTTACGCTGCTATTGTCCTCTGTGACAGAAGCCATTGGGACAGCAGGCATCTTAGTAATCCATGTGTCAGACATTTTCATGTAGTTAGGTGACTTCTTTGGCTCACTGATTAGTGTTGATTTACACCAGTTAGTGATCTAGCCCCCAACAGTAATTCAGTTCTTTACTAGGTACCTACCAGGCTATGGGGTCCCTTCTGTTGGTAGGTCTTAACAGTGGTTTAAACGGAACAATTTAGGTAAACTTAATCTTGCCTCAGTGTTGAGTGTTTGCCAAGATGATTTAATGTAGTCCTGATCTTATGTTCTGTGTACTGTAACTTCAAAAGCTGGATCCGTGTTAAGTTCCTAATAATGTGTCAGATTTCCATTTGAACTACGTACAAGCAGAGGATAGGTACAAGATGGTGTAACTCTGCTAACATCGTCTTTGTTTCCAGAAGGAGAGGATGTAAAACACGTGGTAGTACTATTTACATAATAAAGAGCTGCATACAAAGAGTAAAGCAATGTTTGAGTGGACAGTGGAAAAGGGTAATATTTCATCCACCTGTTGCAAGAAAGGGAGAAGAAAGTTTTGTAAAACGTAGATTAGTCTTAGGCGTGTGAGCACATGGAAGATCTCTTTCGGGATCTCATGGGACATGCAACCAGAATTGCAGGCACAAGATGCAGAGAATTAAGGGCCAGGAGAGATTATGATATGATCTGGTCTAACTGCCTGTCTTCATCAAGGTAGAAAATTTGACAGAAACAATACACAGGCATTGATTCCCATTGCTTGTTTTCAGCTGACATACATCTTCCCAAAACAGTCTTGATTTGAAATGATGAATTTTTTTGCAGTTCTTTTTGTAGTTGCTATGTTGGTAATCAACTTCAATGTTCAAAAACCAAAACAATACTAGCTTATTTTATCTGCATTTGCTTGACTTGACTTGCAAGACACTACTTATAACTTTTAGCATTTGTCTTCAACCTTATGGGATGTGATTTAAAAACTTTCTGAAATCAGTTGTCAGTGCTAACCGTATATCCACCTGTATGTATCCAGCTACCCCATTCTGTTTGAATATTGCTCAGTTCTTATTTCCAACAGCATGTGATTCTTTGGTCTAATGATATACTGCATGACAGTGTTTCTGTTGGACAGTTTTGAATTTGCCAGGGGCCAACAAATTTGAATACCCCTCTTAGTTTTGAATTTAGTTAAGGAAAAATAGCTGTTGTATCCAGCTTCTGCATACCTCACTCCGTAACTTTTTTCTGTGTGGTGCGCCTCTAGTTGTTTCGTGTCTGAAATATGTCCAGCTGCTTCAACTTCCAACCTTACAGAAGGTCTTTTCCCCATGTTCCTTCACTCTCAGCAGCTTTGTCTTTGCACACTCTGATTTTAAAATATCCTTTAAAAATAGTGGGATTGTGTGTGAGTAAGTAGTAAATTCACTGCGAATTCAGATTATTGGATGTCTGTGGGCAAGGGAGAAACAGGCCAAATGGAACTTAGGTCAAAGCAAATAGTACATTTAGAAATTATATTTTCATTCCAATCTTTAAATAAATGGGGGGTGGGCGGGGGGCAGCAGTCAAAATCAGTTATGTTGAAGTAAGCAGTTGTTTGATTTTTGGGGTGAACATAGCGCAACACTGGCTGAATTACAAAGGAGAAAAGCAACTTTTACATTTGTCAAGGAAACAGAAAATAGTGGTACAGCTGTGTTTTGGCACTTCCCAGGGTCCAAGCTCACAGTGACCATATTGTGGAATTTTGGAAATTGTACGAGTTTAATTCAATCTCTGGAAGCCTGCAAGGAGTATCTGTGTACCCCCCCACCCCCCTTCTCTTTCTTCCCTGATTCAGAGGAAATAAACCTGCCCCTTAGTACTTCTCAACTTACATTGCATAAAGATCTGATTTGCAAAGGGATCTCGTCACAGTCTCCTTTTTGTGTGCACAGCTTGACGTGTGTAAACACCTGCAAATTCATTTTTCATGCTCTAGCCCTTAAGACTGCTATTTGTATGTGTACTTGAGAATTATTATCCACCCAGATTATCTCAGAGAGGGGAATGCACCCCAGTGTACAGGCTTTGGGCCGTATCTCTTGCTGAGGTAACCTTGGTTTTGTTCACCTGGATCTGTGAGTCTGGGTCTTGTGATGATGATATGCTGCAAAAGAAGAGTCAGTGCAGATTATTAGCTGCTTAAATGTCTGTGATAGAATCAGTTTCTAAATAGCTGTTGCTTGTGTCCTGGTTGTACTTAAAGTAGTGAATTGGAGAACTCTGCTGGGAGTGGTCCTGACATAAGTGCCTAAAGAAAATAGAGACAAACTTCCCAAATAAATAGCTGGGGATCCTTCTGAATAACTCCCATAGAGCACACTGGTGTGAGAGCAGGAAAGTACCTGTGCTGTGTTACACCTGGGATAAGAGAGCAGACATGGAGACCCAGGATGTTCTCGGTGCTCCTGCTGTGTCCAGTCTGGAGTGAATATGGAAAGTCTGTGACAGGGAACTGGCCTCTGGACAGGGTATGGCTGATGATGTATTTGAACGTGAATTTCCAATATGGGAACAGGGATTCCTTTCCTTGATCACATAAGGTAACTGTTCAGACCTTAAGATCTGACTCTCCACTTGCTGACCTGTGTTTCATGCTGGCAGTAAATTCACTTCAGAGGAATTTAGTCTTGAGCCATGCTCATCTCAATAAGGAAGTTCTGTTTTTTAACCACATCCATAAAGTGATACAGATTTAGCTGAGCTTGTGTCTAGGCTGGATGCCTACTATTACACTTTATTGCTGTCCAAGAAGGGAAATACATAAGCATCTTCTCATCTGTTTCATTTGGGCATAAGGCAGTGAAATCACCATCTCAACTGGTGCTGGGTGTGGTGTGCCAAAACTGGAATCTGCCCTCTCCTATCACTTAGAAAAACTGAAATGATTCACTTTGGCAATAAAGTCAGTCCTGCTTTAATTTCGTGGAGGTGGATAAAAAGATGTTGGAGCAGGTTTGGGAACACAGTTCCCCTCTCCCTGTGGAATGCCACAGCCAGGGGACCCTGGAGCTGCATTCCTCTGGAGCGAGACAGACCCAGAGGTGCGCATGCTTCCTAGTTCCTACGAGGATTGTGGGGTGAAGGGAATGTGTGCTTGGCAAGGGTCATCGCACAGAGAGGGCCTCTGGCCCTTGACTACAAGTGGAGAGCTTGCCTTTTAACAGACCTCCATGAATGTGACCTGATATACTGGGCACTCTGCGGTCTGCCGGGCAGTTTTTACTGATGCGCGTGTTTGCAGTGGGGAGGAAAGAAGCTACAGCAGTTGGCTGGAAGTATGTAAAATTTGGGGCCAGCGGGGGAAAGCCCGAACAGGGAATTGGATCAGAGAATCACATGTTGAATGCATGTGACTTGACAGGTTGAAGGTTTTCTGTTTTTAAGATGTGCTGGGTGCTCACACAAACGTTCACAGAAGTGCATTCCTTCGCAAGATGTCTGCGCAGCAGCTGGGCTTTGTCCCTGTGCATTGTCAGCCTGCAGTGCTTAGTAGTCTTTCTGGGTAAAGGTTCTATATTACAGCAGTGTATTACTTGGAGAGGAAAAGGGGTTCGAGGCAAGTTGCACTGGGGCGTGGAGGGTCCTCAGGCTGCCCTGTGGTGCTGCTTCTGCCTGTCAAGCAACCGACTGCGGCGTCTTTCCCCTAGGCGTGCCCTCCTGGCGGCACTATGACAGTGACTTTCTTAATCTCCTGCAGGACCAGGATTTTGAGCCTATCGAGTGTCAATCCCCATTTCAGGCAGTCTGTTGAAGGGACAAATATGGTGATGGCATAGGGAGGAAAAGATGATGTCGTTTTTGTGCTTTAGGGCTGCTGAGAGTTCTTTAGTGCATTCTTTGTTATGCTGCATTGACTTCTTGAATCCTTGAATACTATCCACAACCTCTAATATGGTCAGATGAGGCCTGTCTTGTTTTTTTGTAAGCCTATGTATCTTTAAAGCAATGGAAGTTGGAGTGAATCGAAGTGAGTTCAGACAAACTGATGGGGAGAGCTCGGTGGGAAGGTAAACCAAGCCGGTTTTGAACTCTTTCAAGGTGGAACTCTTATATCGCTGATCTGGGTCAGGAGAAGTGCAGCACTTGGCATGGGGTCCTGCGGCTTGTGGAGCTCAGCTGGAGAGAGGAGGGTGCGTTGTATGATGTACAGAGGAATAGCCTCAGTTAGAAAATAAAGTACTTCTTTCCATACATGCTTTGGCTAACAGGACAGGAAGACTTCAGCCGCACACGC
Organism: Opisthocomus hoazin; assembly: GCF_030867145.1. NCBI lineage: Eukaryota > Metazoa > Chordata > Aves > Opisthocomiformes > Opisthocomidae > Opisthocomus > Opisthocomus hoazin. The sequence continues at coordinate 55,129,727 of NC_134418.1, read as the reverse complement.
ACACACGAACAATATGCTCTAGGGAAAGACCACAAATATGCTAAAAATCATAATCTGATAAACATGATGCTTTCAAAATACAAATGTCCTGTCATTGCTTTTCATAACAAAAATGATTGCTTAAGACTTTACCACAGCTTAACTATTCACAGTGTAAACATCAACAAAACTGATGATTTTTTCAACACTTAATGTGCCTTTCACTGTGGAAATAAATGTTACGGCACTCCATCCTACCTTATGATTTTGCTAATAGAAACCTACAGTGCAGAATCGCCATTTGGTCAGACAGCTGAAGAAAAGCAGATTAGATATGCAGATATGGAGAGTCCTTTTCCAGACCATTTTCCATTTCTGAAACTTATTTTATCATCATTTTAATCTTTCCAATGCAATTGGAAATCTCTTTCCAAACTCCTGAGCCCATCTTCTCTTGAAGAATAGCATAGTTTATGGCTTATCAATAATTTTTCCCACTGGAGACCCAAACCAGCTGCAGGTTTCACTATGTTTCTCTTCCTTCCTTCCCAAATTCAACTCCCAGAGTCTTGGATCTTGGCAAAAAAGTGCAGCAGTTTTTTTTTTTTTTTGCTGTGTGGGTTACTGAATGCTGGGAGTAGAGGAGTAAATGGGAGTTGGGTCTTCATGTCTGCCTGTACTGCGTGTGCAACCAAAAGCAGCTGTTATGGAGTACCCAGCTGGATAAGTGGGGCTAATTCGATACATGTCTGTGAAGCATCTCTTACTTCTGCTTTGTCCTGGTGCTGGCAAGATTTGAGCGAGTTACTTAGCCAGTTCTGCACAATGTAGGATCCCTCTCCTGGAGGCTGTTTCTGGATATGTTTTTCTATTTAAGATGTGCTGATCTTAGTAATTTATGCTATTGTTCCCATATATGTATCATTTTTCTGTGGCTTCAGGTTTCTACTGCCATTCAGATCTTATTAAACATGTTTTTTCCTTTTTAAATACTAACATCCAGGATTAATTTAATCCCACATTTTTTCCTGGATAACTTAGTTTTGGATGAATCACTCCCAAAAAAATAAGAACATGTCCAAACCTCAGCCTAAATGTCAAATTGAACCAGAATTCAATAGGTTTGGATGAAAGCCTGCCTTTGGGCCCCCCTCAAAATATACACTGAATCAATATTGAATCTGTTTTAACAAGTCTGACATTACTGCGTTGCCTACTACCCTCAGATCCTCTGTGTTTGGGACTTTCTTCTGCATGATCTATATTTGAAGCATCTCAAACTCAGACAAGCAAAAGGCCTGAGATTTAGACAGAATTAGTTAGAGAATGGAAAAGGGATTATTACTGAAACCTGATGTTGCCAATTTGCAACTCATTTTTCTTGCAGGTAAGACTTCTTGGTACCTTTCTTCACAAAGGGAAACATTTCAAAAAAATTTTGCACCCTATGTTCCAACTCTTTTAACTGAAGAAGCGTTGACACCAGTCAGAGCTCCCTGCCAAGAGAAATCTTGGTAGGGAAAACCTGGAAGGTACCAGATAAAGTCAGCAACTGGGAGTGACATGTGGATGTGTCTTGCAGTTGAATACAAACAGAAGGAACTTGTAATTTTCCAAAGCCGAACTAGAGTATTGCACGACCAATGCTCTTCTGATTCCTTCTTTCTTGGAAATTCCCTGGATTTTCACTCAACTCTAAGCCTGACTGCTCTTATGTATGTACGGGAAAGCAACCCTCAATTGCTTCTTCGCAGGTTTTCTACCAATTTGTGTTACCCTTTCCTTCAATATAGAAAATGTGCTCTAGTTCACTTTTTGAAGGGAGATCTGAGGAATAAAAAGCGGTTCTATGTTGCATATAAAACTGTAATATTGTAAGCAATATATGTATTATTCAGCTATAAATCAGCAGAAAACCTTACACTTTCATTACCCTAAAGCAGAACCGTCTGTAATGTCACTTAATAAGGATGAAAGGAGCACACTGGAACTCCCAGGAGTTGTTAAAGATGGAAGAGAGAAAAGTAAAGGTTGAAGAGGCATTGGCAGTTTCAGTGAAAGGGAGATAATGCTTTTACTATAACATGAGCTTTAATTTTATAGAAAAAGGAAAATTTAATTGATCTGGGGATAGGAAGACAAAGATGGTAAAGGAAACAAGGGTTAGAGGAAAGAAGAGGAAAACCTTCAAATTGCTCAACAGTTGAGCTGAACTACATTTTGTAATCCACCACGAAGAGTGATGTTTTAGTTACCTTGTAAACATCTGCATTTTTTTTTTTTTGGTGCTCCAGTAACAGTAGAAATTCCTGTACTTCCTTTTGTTGAAGTTGGAACGGGTTCATTATACAGCTGCTGTCTTTCTTCTGGACTGTTTCTGTTCTCACTGAGGGTCTCCGTTTCTCCTGCTTTTCACAAACTTTGCAGTCTCTGCTTCCAAGATACATGTATCTTTTTCACCTCACTTTTTGATAGGAATCCTCTATCTCTGCCTTTCATCTCTTCTGCTTCCCACTATGGAAGATGTATTTTATTCCCTCTCTTCTTCCCACACCTTAAGAAAGGCTGTTATCTATCACTTACCTTATCCTGACAGACAGGTTGCAACCCTTACAGAGGTCAGACCTAGGGGTGACGTTTATGTCCGTCTCTTTGTGGTGAGATCTGAGAAGCTTGTGGCTGTGCTGCTTTCTGAATTTCAGTGCAGCAAGCTGACATAGTAAAACAGTGGGGCAAAGGAGGGGAGGTCTAACAGCGATGGGTAATCTGCTCCTCTGATGCAAGGCCCAAGCAAGGCAAAGTTACAGAAGGCTGAGCAGTGATCCTTGTGTGCAATAGTGTTCTGCAGCTCACTGTCTCTCTTTTGATCTGGTTCATGACAATTGTTGTCAAATCGATGTCTATTTAGATACTTATGTCCTTGTGCACATGTCGTGATGAAATACACTGTTTTAATCGGGAGTTTTGGTTTGGGTTGTTGCATGTAGCATCCCTGCACTTAACCAAAATTAAAAACCAGACTCAATGCACACGTACACCGCAGGGAGGAAAATGGATATAAACTTATGATAATATTTCATCTAACATAGTTGAAGCCAGTGGTGATCACTAGCTGTGCGCCAAAATCTAGCCCCAGAGCACTTCCGGGGCTTGTACAGCGTTGTCATCTTGGCTGCCCTTCCCCTCCTTTCTTCTTCTCCCTGCTCTTCTTCCCTCTGCTCCTGTGTCTGAACTAAGCAGTTTGACAGACAGGACAATTAACTCTTGTGAGGGTGGAGAAGAGTGTGGCAGTACCCGCTCCAGCAAGGCTGGGGTCTTCCAGGCTGCATATTATTGTTGTTGTTGTTAAACTTAAAAATAATTATTAACATTTGGGAATGCCTGGGGACAAGTGTACGTTAGTGTTGCACAGTCCTTTGGAAACAGGGAAAGAATGTAGTCTTTGGCAAGGATAGCTCTGCAATAGAGCAAAGGTTCGGTGACACCAGCATCTGTTCTTGTTGTCACCTGTAGTTTGTTGTTGTCTGTTCTTGTTGTCACTTGTAGTTTTGTAACGCCCTTCACTACAGGATCTCAAATCCCTGTTGCCTGAGAAAGAGAGGGGAAGCCCTCATGATAAGTCTTGGGAAGACCAAGAAGGCCAATGGCATCCAGGCTTTTATCAGAAGTAGTGTGATCAACAGGACTGGGGAAATGATCATGCTCCTGTACTTGGCACTGCTGAGGCCACACCTCGAACACTGGGTTCAATTTTGGGCCCCTCAGTACAGGAAAGACATTGAGGTGCTGGAGCACATCCAAAGAGCATGAAGCTGGTGAAGGGTCTAGAGCACAAGTCCTTGGAGGAGTGGCTGAGGAAACTGGGATTGTTTAGTCTGGAGGAGGCTGAGGGGAGACCTTATTGCTCTCTACAAGTACCTGAAAGGAGGTTGTACCGAGGTGGGTGTCGGTCTCTTCTCCCAAGTCAAAAGTGATAGGATGAGAGGAGACGGCCTCAGGTTGTGCCAGGGGAGGTTTAGATTGGATATTAGGAAAAATTTCTTCACCAGAAGGGTCGTCAGGCATTGGACCAGGCTGCCCAGAGAAGTGGTTGAGTCACCATCCCTGGAGGTATTTAAAAGACGTGTAGAAGTGGCACTTCGGGACATGGTTTAGTGGTGGACTTGGCAGTGTGAGGTTAGCAGTTGGACTCAATGATCTTAAGGGTCTTTTCTGTCTGAAAAGATTCTATGATTCTGTAAGTACTTCTGGGCGAGGCAAGTGGGCATGCCTACTCCAGAATTTCTAAGCTTCCTTCAGTGCTTCTTTTTATTCTGGTGTGTGAACATAATGTTGGGGCACTGGACCCTAGTTCTGATAATCTCTTCAGTGTAAATACAATGTGTTTCCCTTTTTTTCTTATTCTGTCCCCTCAGTCCTTCCCATCCTTTCCCTATTTGATATCTTGTCAATTTTTCCCCTGCATTATTCTACTATCTCCCCCCTTCTTCAAATCTATATTCCCTTCACCAAATTCAAGCTCCCCCCATTGTCATTTAGCTTTCATCTTATTTCTCTTCACCATGTAAGTTTTTTCATCACTTACAGCACCTCTCAGCCTAGTCTGCTGCTTTGTTTTCATCCAGAAAGCTTTCCACTCTGCTAGGAGGATGCACCAGGCTTTCTCTGTTGGACAACCTGGGAAGAGATTTGCATAGCAGTTTCTAGGTGGTGGGTCAGCGCGCTGCCATGGCGAGCTCTTGGCTCTGGGAGAAGCGCTGCACTGCCTGCTGCATGGCGCATCTCCGCTCCTCACCAGATCAGAGGGACTGTGTCTTGAAAGCACTGGACAGACTGTGGGAGATGCTGGCTACAGTTCCCGAGAGCTGCAGTCAGCAGTTTGCGTAGGGTGATTGTTTTTCAGTCATTCAGTATTTTCAGAATTTCTGGACTGTGAACTCCACTGGGAAGGAACCGTGTTTCCTGCTGCTGACCCATCAGGACGGGGCCAAAGCTTCAGCCGGGGCTTTGGTCATGCTGCAAAACAGCATCTCTAGTAAGAAAGTCTCAAACAGCTGGGCACCTGAAAATTTTAAAAAGCCCCGCTTTTTCAAGGGTAGCGTTGTCATCTATGTGCACAGTAGTTCAGCGAATGAGAAGGACGTCACTGCTGCCAATTTAGAGACTCTGTATGCGTGTTTGGGGGTATGTGGAGGAAGCAAGGCCTTGAAAAGGGAGTAAAACTGCTGGGAACGAAAGCGGCTGTGTGACAGTGTGTGCACAATAGCAGGGTGGTTTGTGCTGCGGTCCAGCTTTAGGCTGAGGTGACTTTGACTCAGCAAGTGCTCATTGCCCAGAGTGGGAGTGACTGGCTTGGAGGTTTTGCATGAATAAAAGTTACAATCCTACAGCCACATGTCCATCCTTTTGTTCCAGAATGGCATGCTGTTATACCAGTGGAATTACTGCACACTTCAGACTTTAAACCCATAAATTGTTAATGCCAGACTGTTCCATTGAGCAGCTTTTTGATATTCTTTACATGTTAGAAAGTACTCAGGCCTGTTGACAAAGCAAAGAAATGGTGTCAAAAATAATTTTAAAACCTTTTGACCTGTAAGGTTTAAGAGAATTAGGCACAGATTCTTTGCTTTAAGCCTCTTGGTGACAAGAAATATGGTCCTATGCCAGCTGGTTTGATTGACAGTGGCGTTTGTAGTTTCAGCTGCTAATACAGTATGCTCCTTGTATATTCCCGGTGTGTAAATATAGAAGACTATTTGTCACCTGGGTTTATGGATTATGCATAAGTGAGACAATGTGGTTAAGGTTCTAAAGCATAAATGAAAAATCATAAACTTTACATAACTCATAAAGCAACTCTTAATACTCATAATGAAGTATTCTTATTTTAATCAAGGGAAACTGTCAGACTTTCAAATAAGCAAAGATTATGCAGCTACCAGAGTTGTTTTTTTTCCTAGCTACATGCCACTAACCTGCATCATTGGATTTTTGACAACCGTAATAAAACGTATTGGAAAATTGATTAGTTTTCAGAGACTCCTCTTAGCCAGCTGCTTTTATTTGTAAATGTCATCTATTCAGTCACTGCAGGCTCCATCCCTTCAAGTGGAATTCTTGGCTGAATATGAACCTTTGCATAGGTGCAAAAGCACTCTCATTTCACATTCTTCAGTTACTTTTCAGCATTTTCACGTGTTCTTGCACAAGTTTATTTTTCACTGCAAGATTTCCCACCACATATAGTTAGCTATTTACTCATTTTCCACTGTGCCATAATTACAGATTGAGAGGTCATAAATTTGTAATAATACAGAGATGGCTTTGTAATTGATATTTTCAGAAAATTCCAGCTTTTCTCAAGAAAAAGAGCACAGTTAAGTTGCTGATTTTTGGATAGGGAAAAGAGAATTTGTCATGAAAAATGTGTTATCACCTTTTGAAATATGCAGTAAAATTGGCATTTTCAGCATGCTACTCTTATCTTTATTTGCTGATAGAGAGAATATCCAGATTTTTTTAGCTTTAAGGGAAAGGATGTGGTTAGGTTCATGTTACTCAGCATTTAATGAGAAAGAAGTACAAGAAAAAGGGGACGTAGCCCAATACTATGTATTTAACAGATTTTGTTTAAGGAAAGTACTTTTCATAATCTAAATAAAATAAATTCTAAATAAATGAAATTCCAAATCTGCATCTGTTTTAATCTGACTTCTAATAGCATAAAAATCTGATTCCTGAAGTCATTCTCCAGACTCAGGTATCCTGCTGACCTGTGGGGGTTCTGTACGAGCAAGAGGTGCAGCATTTGCCCCTAAGCTGGTATGCTGTTTACGGACCACTCTGAAGCAGTTTGCTTTGTGAGGCCACATCCTGCTCTTTCGCTGCATGCTGAGTCCCAGCAGATGTCAACGGCAATTTCATACGTGTTTTGAGGGGAGACTGTGGCCCTTCAGTACTATTTCGCTCTACAGAGATACTGTAGCAGAGTTTTCTTTGTGATTAGATTCTACTTTTTTTTTTTTTTTATAATATGATGAGCTGTGAGTGGCTGACTGCTGGTATTTAACAAAAAAACCTGTAGACTCAGAAGTCGCCGAAGTAGATATGATCACAGATACTGGCATGATTAAGAAGATTTTGTTTGGTTTCAGCAATGAGGGATTCAATTAGGTGCACTTTTTATTTGTTCTATTGGGTCATTTATTTGCGTTGTGAGTGTAGAATCCAGCCTCTGCACCAAAACCTGCCCACAGCTGAAATGAAATGTACTCTCAGATGAAATTTTTTAAGATGTTAGTTATCTTCAATGGATTATTTTAACTACAATAGCTTCTTTCATATGTTTGAGTCTCGCCGTAGTCTAGACTGGAGTGTCTGATTGCCACATTACTTGTGTGTCAGTTTGTGTGTTTCTCACCTGTTCAGTGAAATGCTAGAAAGTCCTTTGCAAACATGGGTTAGAAGACAAGGGTTACATTCACTGCATAGTTTATTGATGCCATGCACCTATAGTTTGAGAATATGCAACATTTATTAAATATTCTGACACAGAAGAAAATCTGCAGAGTGTTGCTATAGTAAGACTAGGTTATAAAAAAAAACATTTTTAGAGAAGATAGCTAGCCTCAGTTTCTTTTGGTGTGGATATTACTTCACAGTTTTTAGCAGACTTTCTTGCTTCTGTGTCCCAAGGAGTGGGTTTTATGGCTAGATACTATGGACCAGACCTAATTATGTTCTGTGGATAAAATCACTTAAGTAAAAAGGAATAAACTGCACCATTATGGTTTTGTGGAGGGGTGGCTATCCTTAACATTTTTTTTAGTCTGTTCTTTGAACTTGATGAGGTTGTTCAAAGAGTTGGAGGCTGAGAAAAGGCTATTTAAATAAGGTTCCTTGAGCTCATAGTTGCTATATTTTGCCCCTTCACTGTATGTATATTGAGCTCCACATCTTTTCAGCTTGGCTACTTTATTTAAAAAAAGAAAAGTTATCTAGTCTATGTAGGAAGATGCCAAGAAATAACTGTACCGTTAGTTGACAACCAGTTCTATTGAAAATAAAAAAAAAATTTGTGACTTTGCTCTCACTTCAGCTGGTTTGCCTTTCGCATGCAGATATGGATTTCTATTATACTTTTCAGTGATTTGGTTAGTTTTAGACCCCTATTACCTTCCCAAAATAGAAAAAGAAGGCTTGTGGTCACTCACTGCATTGTTCATTCTTGGGGAACCTGCACTGTTGGAGTTCTTCCCTACTATGTGCAATATTTTAAGATCGCTTTTGCCAAACTTGCAAAGGCAAGTTCACGTCCCCACATATGTAAAACAAGAACCCACTGGTTCATGTTTCTGCAGACTGGTGTTGAAGAGCGTATGTCAAGTTGCCTGTGCATTATAGCTCCCTCCATCAACTTCAAAGATGATGAAAGCAGCAGCTGCACTTCAACACTTCTCTATCATCGCTCCATCCCCCTTTTATAGTTGCTATCATTTGTTTTGTTTTTTCCTATGCAAAAACTTCTCTGACACAAATCCTAATACATTTCTTCTTTATAAAAAATTAATAAAAAAAGTCACTACTCTTAGTGCTTTTTGGACATCTGCTGGTAGAATGTAAAGATCAATACTATGTATCCTTTGAAAGAACATTAAATTGTTATACCTAGAGCAGCTGCACAATGTGATCACAATCTGCAGTGTAACTTTCTCGAGTTCAAAACCCACGGATGAGGATACAAGGCTGCTTATGAGCAAGCAATGTCTAAAAATAAAGCAGTAAACTCGAATTCTTGTTTTGCGTGGCAAACGAACAGAAACACTAATAGTTGATGTCCATGTTTCTCATCCAGTTTACAGCTTTACATTTTTTCAATTAGAATTAAAAAATGCCAGCAAATGGAAGCAGATGTGGAGTTAACCATTTAAGGCTTTCCAAGTCTTTTCAAATTCTGGTTTGATCCTGTAAGGAAGACTGTACCTTTAACTTTTGTGTTTTGGGGGTTGAGATTTATGCTAAGAGAAAAGCTGGGGAGGCAACTTGTCTGATAAAGGTGGACTGATGCTCCAGGGCTTGATTTTTCCATGCTGTAAAAACCAGTGCTACTGATGTAATGCTGGAATTGTGTCAATGTTGCAGCAACATTTGCTTTGAGCCACACTACTCTGTTTACATTGAAAGACTGAGGGATGCAGATTTTTCCCTCCACAGCTCTTGCTACATGGGATATTTGTGATATGCTTTACGTCATGCAAATTCCTGAAATGGACTGAATACTAGTAATGGACTGACTTGCTTTGATTTTGTTGTTGTTTAAGTCATTGTGGTTTGGTCAATTAAAGAAAAGTCAGACATCTGTCAGTTTCGTGAAACTGTTTCTGAAGTGAAGGGGGAATGAACAGAAATAGGAAGTCATTATCTTCTGATGTATAGTTACACCGAGACTTCAAGCTATGTCAAAACCGACACTGTGTACAAATGTATCAGAGTGCATATATCAGTCTGTCAAACTGTGCTGTTTCTGTATTTCTTGATTACTTGGCCTCGTAATGAAGTGTTTTCCTAGCTTTCAAGGGTTCAGTACTGCTAATCCCAAGTGCTGGATTATCCTGGGCAGAATTATTGAAATAATATATCTCAGAGAATAATAAAATTAATCAGGAAATTAACTATCTCATGTTACGGATGGGCTGAATGTTGTACAATGTTGATAAAAGTATCCCTCATTTCCCATGTGCAAGATCTGTCCTGAGTCTGTTATAGTGTAGGGAATCTGTTCACATGCTTGTTATCAATCCTTGCTGACAACTATGATGCTGCAGTATCATTAGTGTAATCCCTCAATATTTGGCAGAATAGGGTTAAATATCTCGTGTAAATTGTCATTTAGCTTCCCTGTCTCCCATTTGGATGGAACCACTTTGGAACTGAACTCTGAGGAAATCAGCCATGACTGAAGGAAGAACAGGAAAAGAGAACACAGGAATAGGTGTGAATTCACTGTATGTTCCCAGCCAGCTGAGCAGGAAAGTCAACGGATCAGGACTTGCTGAGGATGAGGGAAACTGGCTGCACAAAAGGGAGAGAAGGTAGGCTGTGGGGACGGAAACGTGGCTGCCCATCTATATTCTGGTTTTGTAATGGGTAAAGTAACAAGAAGTTATTTTTTTTAAATGTCAAAATTTACTTGCAGTATACTGTCCTGTCCTTAATAATTGTATATCTAGGGAACTCATAGAGTTGAAGATCTGTGAAATGGTATATCAGCACATAATCAAATATACATGAGTATAAAGATACTAGCCCCACTTTGCCGAGAGCCCCGCTGGCATGTTTTGTAGACAATAGTTTTCTATCAGGGGGCCAGTGAGAAAAAGCTGCTGTGGCCTAAACCAGCTCAGGGACTTGTGAACACACATGCACAGAGAGCAACTCTCCAATGCAACAGCCTGTGCGGTGTCCTACGTAGGAAAGCTCTGCATGGGCTGTGACATGAGATGACATGTTATTTTATGGAAACCCTGATTTTAAGCTGGCTGCAGATGGCAAAATAAGTGATATCATCATACCGCAGAGAAAATAAATGCATGCTCATGATGTCTGTTATATGGTAAGTACAATTCTTTCCGTCACTTCTGCATACAGTTTATTATATACCTGCTTTCTTCAAGGAAGTAAAAATGCGTAAGTATTGGGGAAGAAAAAAGTTGACCGTCCTTTTTTTCTGATGGAAAAAAAAAAAATGCAGAATACATTAATATTTTCTTTCTAAGAGTTCTTTTTCCAGTTAGCTTTTATCTGGACAATAATTACAAAACCTAATATAATACCACGTTAAAATAAATTTTATAAAAATGTCCAAAACCAGACCCTTCCTCCTGCTTGTTTAAAACCTTACTCTGTGTAGGACAAATGAGCGTGGTGCCATGTGAAGGACATGGTACTTTTGAAAGGAAGATATTTCCTCGTTATATTAATAATTTTTCCATTTAGAACATCCATCTACTCTCAAGCTTCTAGCAGCAAAGTAAAAGAATACTTTGCACCAGCTGACTAATTTTAGCTAACACAAACCAAACATTTCCTTCTTCAACCAAATGACCTTGTGGCTGCCTAGAAGTGGTTACATGAAACAGCACAGAGGCTGCTCGGAGGTGTTGATCCTGGCAGGGGGGTGATTTCATGGGCTCCTGCTGATGTCCCGAGTCAGGTGATGTGGCTCGCAGAACCAGAAGCCAGGCAGTCAAGGAGAGCATCTAGGCCGTGAACTTGAACGATCCTGATGGAAACAGAGAGAGCGCCCCAAAGCGAGAAGTGGTTTGAAATGAACTTTTTGTTGTAAAGCTGTCCCGGAACCAGGCCAACCTGCTTGCTTTGTTCATAATGTTGAGGTGGGGGTGGATTATAAATTATACAGATTTGAGAGCAGGATGGGGGCAGTGTGCCTCACATCCAGGGAAACACCAGCAGTGCAGGCTAGTGGACTTTATAATTGCTCATCCCTGCTCACCGCTGAATTTACTCAGTTCCTTTCCAGTGCAAGGAAGTGGGAGAGCAGTGCTAGGTGTGCAGCTCCTGTAGCTGCTGAGCTGTGGGTAGGTGCCACCTATGCGGAGTCCTAGCAGCTGCTGGTGGTCCTTCCCCCGTGCAATGGCAGTGCAGAGCAGCTTTTGGGGTGCGAATACCTGACAGCAAATTTCAGCTGGTTTCAACCTATTCTGCAGAGGGAGAGAGGGAGGGAAGGGAGGATATGGCTTTTTGCCTTGTTGCTTGACATAAGCGTCGTGTGTGTATCCTGTTTTAATGATCAGTGAGCATTACCTTCGCATTCCTAACATTCAGCTGGCTGCAATCCTTTCAAAGTAGCAGTGTTCCCTCTCTTAAAAAGCAAACAAAACCAAACCGCCTCTTAGAATTTCTAATAGTATATAGGTCTTAATTGAATAACACTACACTAACCTAAGAACAAGTTTCCGGATAATTTATTTATTACTGAAATTGAGGCTCACAATTCTGGAGGGCAGAAGGAACTATTAATTACACACATGGTGCATCAGCGAGAGGCAGTGAATTTCCCTGGTGGTTCTTGCAGCTGGTTCAGTAACTTGTGACTGAAGCAGCTGAGCGTGGTTTTGGAATGCGTAGAATGAATCTCCTTTTATTGATCAGAGGAGGAATGACTGCTGTAGTTGTAGGTTCTAGTGCAAAGCAGCACCTGATGTGGAATAACAGCCAGCTAAATAGTAAAGGGATGCAAGGCAGAGAGAAGGATCTCTGTGACATTGAACTGCTGGAAAAGCTAGTCTTCCAATGGGAATGAAAACCATATATGCGGGTAGTAGAAAAACCCCACTATAAACTTTTTGCTTAGCATATTTTGAAGAAAGGAATATTTTATGTCCTCCCAGAGCTGGAGTAGTATAACTGAGGGTATGATAGAAGATTTGGAAGGCCAGGGCCGAGCTTCTTTGGCAAGGCTGTTGCAGAAAAATGTACAAATATCTGTTGTTAATCCTGTTGCTGAAGGATGCCATTGCATTGGCTGAAAGAGGCATTAAACATGTTCCTCGCACAGCTCTGCCAGTGGATCTCCTTTCCACTCTGTAAAAACTTCAGAATATTATGGTCTCATTCTTCTTTTTATGTGATGGACAGGGCTGCTAACGCTACCTATGCTTAAAGTTGCTTAACGCTTTCAGCCAGAAGGTCATGTTTTTAACTGTCTATGTTAACTCTGCCAAAGCTTAAATAGTTTAGGCTGAGATTTTCCAGACTGGTGTCTTCATTCAGGAGAAGTGGGGAGGGAGGGATTTCAGCCAAGCTTAAGTCAGTGGACTTCTCAGAATGAGCTGACAGAAAATGACATTGTTTTTTTTCACATTACAAAGGGAAAACGTCCTGCATCTTACTTTGTGGGGAAGAAGAAAAAAGCAACCTTACAGTCCATGCTTTTCCACTTGAAATTTGGCAGGCAGCATTTGAGCTTGCTTAGGGGGGAGGCGAGAGGAGAAGTAAATTATAAAGTAATGAAAGACTGTACCTTAGAACAGGCATAAGCTTTGTAATGTCTGTGTCTTATGAAAGTAATTTAATTTGCACAGAAAACCTTAACTGGTGTTTTCCTGCATCTTTGAATGCTTGACTTTGCAAGCTTAATGTTATTTTAATGTGTTTAAAATGTGATTCATTTTTAACAAAGTGATCTAAGCATAGCTCCATGAAGGGATATCGTTTTGGCACCTATATTTTCCACCTGGTCTGCCAGAGTCTTCAGATCCCCTATTCTTCCTCTGGAGTAAGTAGAGCAATGGATAGCGGCTGTCATCATGCATGGGCATCTCGGCAGAGCCAGATCAGGTACACTTTGCAAGTGAGTATTATAGATCTTCCTTAAAACCACAGGGCTGCTGAGACGCAGACTTCTTAAGCTTTAACCCAAGCTCTGGCTGGATTGTTGACTTAGATACAAGCCTTCTTCCTCCTTTCCTTCCTTTTCTGAACTACTGTGCTTTAATATTCTTCAGTTTATCCTCTTTCCAAAAGAATTTCAGGGTAAAAACCATCATAGAAGGATGCTTCAAGAAAGTCTGGGGTCAGGAAGTAAGTTTTATTTCTTCCTCACAGAATTTTAATTTGTCTAACCTTTGTGTTTTTGTGCCTCCTTTTCTTCATGTATATAAGGAAAAACCTAAAGATGATTGGGCAAAATGATTGCTTTTGCAATGTTTGAGCTCTGATATTGGAGGTGAAGCAGAAGGTTGGGTGTATGTATTAAGCAGATGTGTGGGAAACAAAAGGAGGGTCACCGCTGAAGGTGTCTGTGTTTCTAGAGAAAATGATTACTTATCCTAGTCAGGAATTTCTCAGCTGAACTATGGCTTGTACAGTTGCAGTGTTCTTTGCACTAGTGAATTTCCTGTGTCAAGAAATACTGGTTTGTCTTGTATAATAGAATTTAAAAATCTTTACTCTCCAGTAACACAGGCTTTAGACCTGGTAAGGTGACAAGAAAAGCACAGTGAGAAAACAAAACAGCAGTTTTCATTTTTGACTAAGCTATTGGGACTCTTATAAAATTGGGTTGTTATCTTGAGTCTTATTTTCTGAAGATTATTTTTGGAAGTACAGTATGGTTGTTTCACTTTTTAAAGACTGATGGAGAATGCACAGTAGTCTGCAGGCTTATCAGTTTGATCTAGAGTTTTTGCCAAAGAGTGTGCTTGAAATATGCTTGATTTTTCTCCCCTCTTTTTTTCCTTCTTCTCCCCCTTCCAAAGTGTCTGGACTGTAAAGAATGGAAAGTAAGTAGAATTACAAGAGGAATGAACTTAACTATTATAAAATTAAACGGGATATGTAGAACAGTTTTTTGAACAAATCACTGAACAATAGGTTGCTGCTTTTACTGCAAGATATCTAGCTGAAAAATATACTGCGGTGAGGAAAAGTGCTTTATTTCTCATATGTGTGTCTGTATGTATGGATATGTATATTTGAACTCTGATTCTAGATGTCTTAATTGCGCTCTCCTAAAAAGAAATGAAATACGCTTCAGAGCTTTTCAACTACTTCACATAAGTTTTACTTAAGTCCAAACTGTAAGCAGTTTGGGGCAAAGACTACATCACTGCTACTTGTCTGTGCAACATCTGGTAAAGCATAAATGAAAAATTGCTCTAATAAAAATCTGGAGTGTTAGTTTGTTTAGTCTGTGAGAAAGAGGTAAATTTCTCATTTAATCCTGCATATCAAAGGGTTGTAGCATCAGTGTATATTTGAATTTCCTTTCACTTTTCATGAATTCTGTTTTGCTGGCCATGTCTGGAGTGGAGGTTTGGACCAGAGGACCTCCAGAGGACCCTTCCAGTCTGATTTGTTCTATGGTTCTTCACTTCCATCTACTAACAACACAAACGCAGGCTTCAAGTGTTCAGCTTAAGAATTCCTTTTCTAGTATAGTCATATATAGTTCAGCATATCTTTCTTTTGGGTTTGCAATTACTTTAATTGATGTGAATACATCAACTGTAGACACAAAAATACATAGGCAACATAGTGAAAATGTTTCTTTTGCTTCCCAAGGTTTGACTGTGCTAATCTTCTTAATGCCACAAAGGAGAGGATGCTGCATTCTTTAAAGGAGTCTGACTTTCTCTGCTCAGACCTGTGGAAAACCCCACAGAAAACTGTGGGAAAGCTGAGGCTGTAGGAGGGTCCTCAAGAGTTTGGTTTTTTGTTTTTTTTTTGTTTTTTTTTTTTTTTTACAAATATGGGGGCAAAACTGTTAAACTAAACCTGTCATTTTGCAATCCAAGGTGACTTCACAGCTGTCATCCAGGCCAAGTTATGAGCTGTGAATGATTACTTGCTGCTCATGTTAAACAATTTTCTACCCAGATTCTTGACCCTGCTGGCTACGATTCCAGCCTTAGTAGAATGGGAAGCAAATCAAATAGAGATATCAAGTTTGGCTAATCTATTTTCATCAAGATACTTGATACAAAGTGCTAGAATGAAGATTATTAATATTTTAAAGAAAAATAAATTGGTTAATTTGCATATATTAATAGTATCTATTACAAGAGTATTTGATATATTTTTTATATATGGTAGATTAACTCCATATCCTGGTGTGACTCAAATAGAAAAGTAGGAAGATTTTTCCAGGCTCGTATTCTGAGCTGGCCTGTGACCTAGAAGGCTAAGGCAGGAAGAATGGTCTGAGGCCAGAGCATCCCAGCCCCACTCTTACCTTTTTTTTTTTTCTTTTTTGCCTCACCAAACCTCTCCCCCTTACCCCTTAAATAAGCTAGCTCTCTGTTAACTGCTTCTATTTTCACAGAAAGAGCATTAGAAATAGCTCGTGTGATACCAAATAGCTGTTACCAATGGGTAATTGGGTTCAGTGAGATTTTCTGTGGGCTCCTCTGAGCATGAGAAGACTATCATTGTTTGTCCTGATCCCACTCAAATGTTTTGCAACTAAGTATGTGGGTTTTGGCCTTCAGTCAACAAAGCACTTATGCATTTGCTTAACCTGAAGTAAGCTAACATCACCTGGAATCAATTGCATCACTTATACATGTAAAATAAAGCACACCTTGTTGAGTCATGATGGGCTCTGTTCTTACTGAGGAAATATTGTAGAGCAGCACTGATAGTAGATTTCTTCCCCTGCTGCTAAAATTGTTACTTGGTAAAAGAAAAACTGATAGGAGACCACGTTCTTTAGCTTGTATTTCCAGCTGTCTGATAACTGCCATTATTTGGGAACTGATTTGGAGGCGTTGTTGACTTCTCTTTACTTGTTTGCTCCTATCTTCCAGTTTTAAGCTCTTTGGGGGCAGCATTGTCTTTTTCTAGCATGACTGTGCATACAAAGACAATCTCCAGAGTCATACAGCCCTGATTAGGGCTTATTGATGCAATTTTATTTTTCTAGGAATCAGATCCTGTCCTGTGCACAACGTTGTTTTCAGGCTGCATCTTCTTTCTGCCTCCATTTTGTACATGTATGTAGCCTTCTCCTGGGTCTCAAAGGGAGCACTGTGGAGGCAGTATGCACTTGGAAAGGATTTTGTTCTCTGGCTGCAAAGGGGTCAGTTCTC